>NC_135803.1:571997-871997 GCF_964213995.1 Mustelus asterias
AGTCTCTCCCTCTCTCTATCCCAGTCTCTCCCTCTCTCTATCCCAGTCTCTCCCTCTCTCTATCCCAGTCTCTCCCTCTCTCTATCCCAGTCTCTCCCCTCTCTCTACCAGCTCTCCTGGAGCGATGAAGCTGAGTATAGTCTCTCCCTCTCTCTATCCCAGTCTCTCCCTCTCTCTATCCCAGTCTCTCCCTCTCTCTATCCCAGTCTCTCCCTCTCTCTATCCCAGTCTCTCCCTCTCTCTATCCCAGTCTCTCCCTCTCTCTATCCCAGTCTCTCCTCTCTCTATCCCAGTCTCTCCCTCTTCTCTATCCCAGTCTCTCCCTCTCTCTATCCCAGTCTCTCCCTCTCTCTATCCCAGTCTCTCTCTTCTCTATCCCAGTCTCTCCCCTCCTCTATCCCAGTCTCTCCCTCTCTCTATCCCAGTCTCTCCCTCTCTCTATCCCAGTCTCTCCCTCTCTCTATCCCAGTCTCTCCCTCTCTCTATCCAGTCTCTCCTCTCTCTATCCCAGTCTCTCCCTCTCTCTATCCCAGTCTCTCCTCTCTCTATCCAGTCTCTCCCTCTCTCTATCCCAGTCTCTCCCTCTCTCTATCCCAGTCTCTCCCTCTCTCTATCCCAGTCTCTCCCTCTCTCTATCCCAGTCTCTCCCTCTCTCTCTATCCCAGTCTCTCCCTCTCTCTATCCCAGTCTCTCCCTCTCTCTATCCCAGTCTCTCCCTCTCTCTATCCCAGTCTCTCCCTCTCTCTATCCCAGTCTCTCCCTCTCTCTATCCCAGTCTCTCCCTCTCTCTATCCCAGTCTCTCCCTCTCTCTATCCCAGTCTCTCCCTCTCTCTATCCAGTCTCTCCCTCTCTCTATCCCAGTCTCTCCCTCTCTCTATCCCAGTCTCTCCCTCTCTCTATCCCAGTCTCTCCCTCTCTCTATCCCAGTCTCTCCCTCTCTCTATCCCAGTTCTCTCTCCCTCTCTCTATCCCAGTCTCTCCCTCTCTCTATCCCAGTCTCTCCCTCTCTCTATCCCAGTCTCTCCCTCTCTCTATCCCAGTCTCTCCCTCTCTCTATCCCAGTCTCTCCCTCTCTCTATCCCAGTCTCTCCCTCTCTCTATCCCAGTCTCTCCCTCTCTCTATCCCAGTCTCTCCCTCTCTCTATCCCAGTCTCTCCCTCTCTCTATCCCAGTCTCTCCCTCTCTCTATCCCAGTCTCTCCCTCTCTCTATCCCAGTCTCTCCCTCTCTCTATCCCAGTCTCTCCCTCTCTCTATCCCAGTCTCTCCCTCTCTCTATCCCAGTCTCTCCCTCTCTCTATCCCAGTCTCTCCCTCTCTCTATCCCAGTCTCTCCCTCTCTCTATCCCAGTCTCTCCCTCTCTCTATCCCAGTCTCTCCCTCTCTCTATCCCAGTCTCTCCCTCTCTCTATCCCAGTCTCTCCCTCTCTCTATCCCAGTCTCTCCCTCTCTCTATCCCAGTCTCTCCCTCTCTCTATCCCAGTCTCTCCCTCTCTCTATCCCAGTCTCTCCCTCTCTCTATCCCAGTCTCTCCCTCTCTCTATCCCAGTCTCTCCCTCTCTCTATCCCAGTCTCTCCCTCTCTCTATCCCAGTCTCTCCCTCTCTCTATCCCAGTCTCTCCCTCTCTCTATCCCAGTCTCTCCCTCTCTCTATCCCAGTCTCTCCCTCTCTCTATCCCAGTCTCTCCCTCTCTCTATCCCAGTCTCTCCCTCTCTCTATCCCAGTCTCTCCCTCTCTCTATCCCAGTCTCTCCCTCTCTCTATCCCAGTCTCTCCCTCTCTCTATCCCAGTCTCTCCCTCTCTCTATCCCAGTCTCTCCCTCTCTCTATCCCAGTCTCTCCCTCTCTCTATCCCAGTCTCTCCCTCTCTCTATCCCAGTCTCTCCCCTCTCTCTATCCCAGTCTCTCCCTCTCTCTATCCCAGTCTCTCCCTCTCTCTATCCCAGTCTCTCCCTCTCTCTATCCCAGTCTCTCCCTCTCTCTATCCCAGTCTCTCCCTCTCTCTATCCCAGTCTCTCCCTCTCTCTATCCCAGTCTCTCCCTCTCTCTATCCCAGTCTCTCCCTCTCTCTATCCCAGTCTCTCCCTCTCTCTATCCCAGTCTCTCCCTCTCTCTATCCCAGTCTCTCCCTCTCTCTATCCCAGTCTCTCCCTCTCTCTATCCCAGTCTCTCCCTCTCTCTATCCAGCCTCTCTCTCTCTCCAGTCTCTCTCCCTCTCTCTATCCCAGTCTCTCCCTCTCTCTATCCCAGTCTCTCCCTCTCTCTATCCCAGTCTCTCCCTCTCTCTATCCCAGTCTCTCCCTCTCTCTATCCCAGTCTCTCCCTCTCTCTATCCCAGTCTCTCCCTCTCTCTATCCCAGTCTCTCCCTCTCTCTATCCCAGTCTCTCCCTCTCTCTATCCCAGTCTCTCCCTCTCTCTATCCCAGTCTCTCCCTCTCTCTATCCCAGTCTCTCCCTCTCTCTATCCCAGTCTCTCCCTCTCTCTATCCCAGTCTCTCCCTCTCTCTATCCCAGTCTCTCCCTCTCTCTATCCCAGTCTCTCCCTCTCTCTATCCCAGTCTCTCCCTCTCTCTATCCCAGTCTCTCCCTCTCTCTATCCCAGTCTCTCCCTCTCTCTATCCCAGTCTCTCCCTCTCTCTATCCCAGTCTCTCCCTCTCTCTATCCCAGTCTCTCCCTCTCTCTATCCCAGTCTCTCCCTCTCTCTATCCCAGTCTCTCCCTCTCTCTATCCCAGTCTCTCCCTCTCTCTATCCCAGTCTCTCCCTCTCTCTATCCCAGTCTCTCCCTCTCTCTATCCCAGTCTCTCCCTCTCTCTATCCCAGTCTCTCCCTCTCTCTATCCCAGTCTCTCCCTCTCTCTATCCCAGTCTCTCCCTCTCTCTATCCCAGTCTCTCCCTCTCTCTATCCCAGTCTCTCCCTCTCTCTATCCCAGTCTCTCCCTCTCTCTATCCCAGTCTCTCCCTCTCTCTATCCCAGTCTCTCCCTCTCTCTATCCCAGTCTCTCCCTCTCTCTATCCCAGTCTCTCCCTCTCTCTATCCCAGTCTCTCCCTCTCTCTATCCCAGTCTCTCCCTCTCTCTATCCCAGTCTCTCCCTCTCTCTATCCCAGTCTCTCCCTCTCTCTATCCCAGTCTCTCCCTCTCTCTATCCCAGTCTCTCCCTCTCTCTATCCCAGTCTCTCCCTCTCTCTATCCCAGTCTCTCCCTCTCTCTATCCCAGTCTCTCCCTCTCTCTATCCCAGTCTCTCCCTCTCTCTATCCCAGTCTCTCCCTCTCTCTATCCCAGTCTCTCCCTCTCTCTATCCCAGTCTCTCCCTCTCTCTATCCCAGTCTCTCCCTCTCTCTATCCCAGTCTCTCCCTCTCTCTATCCCAGTCTCTCCCTCTCTCTATCCCAGTCTCTCCCTCTCTCTATCCCAGTCTCTCCCTCTCTCTATCCCAGTCTCTCCCTCTCTCTATCCCAGTCTCTCCCTCTCTCTATCCCAGTCTCTCCCTCTCTCTATCCCAGTCTCTCCCTCTCTCTATCCCAGTCTCTCCCTCTCTCTATCCCAGTCTCTCCCTCTCTCTATCCCAGTCTCTCCCTCTCTCTATCCCAGTCTCTCCCTCTCTCTATCCCAGTCTCTCCCTCTCTCTATCCCAGTCTCTCCCTCTCTCTATCCCAGTCTCTCCCTCTCTCTATCCCAGTCTCTCCTCTCTCTATCCCAGTCTCTCCCTCTCTCTATCCCAGTCTCTCCCTCTCTCTATCCCAGTCTCTCCCTCTCTCTATCCCAGTCTCTCCCTCTCTCTATCCCAGTCTCTCCCTCTCTCTATCCCAGTCTCTCCCTCTCTCTATCCCAGTCTCTCCCTCTCTCTATCCCAGTCTCTCCCTCTCTCTATCCCAGTCTCTCCCTCTCTCTATCCCAGTCTCTCCCTCTCTCTATCCCAGTCTCTCCCTCTCTCTATCCCAGTCTCTCCCTCTCTCTATCCCAGTCTCTCCCTCTCTCTATCCCAGTCTCTCCCTCTCTCTATCCCAGTCTCTCCCTCTCTCTATCCCAGTCTCTCCCTCTCTCTATCCCAGTCTCTCCCTCTCTCTATCCCAGTCTCTCCCTCTCTCTATCCCAGTCTCTCCCTCTCTCTATCCCAGTCTCTCCCTCTCTCTCTCTATCCCAGTCTCTCCCTCTCTCTATCCCAGTCTCTCCCTCTCTCTATCCCAGTCTCTCCCTCTCTCTATCCCAGTCTCTCCCTCTCTCTATCCCAGTCTCTCCCTCTCTCTATCCCAGTCTCTCCCTCTCTCTATCCCAGTCTCTCCTCTCTCTATCCCAGTCTCTCCCTCTCTCTATCCCAGTCTCTCCCTCTCTCTATCCCAGTCTCTCCCTCTCTCTATCCCAGTCTCTCCCTCTCTCTATCCCAGTCTCTCCCTCTCTCTATCCCAGTCTCTCCCTCTCTCTATCCCAGTCTCTCTCTCTCTATCCCAGTCTCTCTCTCTCTATCCCAGTCTCTCTCTCTCTATCCCAGTCTCTCTCTCTCTATCCCAGTCTCTCTCTCTCTATCCCAGTCTCTCTCTCTCTATCCCAGTCTCCTCTCTCTATCCCAGTCTCTCTCTCTATCCCAGTCTCTCTCTCTCTCTCTATCCCAGTCTCTCTCTCTCTCTCTATCACAGTCTCTCTCTCTCTCTCTATCACAGTCTCTCTCTCTCTCTCTATCACAGTCTCTCTCTCTCTCTCTATCACAGTCTCTCTCTCTCTCTCTCTATCACAGTCTCTCTCTCTCTCTATCCCAGTCTCTCTCTCTCTATCCCAGTCTCTCTCTCTCTATCCCAGTCTCTCTCTCTCTATCCCAGTCTCTCTCTCTCTATCCCAGTCTCTCTCTCTCTATCCCAGTCTCTCTCTCTCTATCCCAGTCTCTCTCTCTCTATCCCAGTCTTCTCTCTCTCTATCCCAGTCTCTCTCTCTCTATCCCAGTCTCTCTCTCTCTATCCCAGTCTCTCTCTCTCTCTCTATCAGTCTCTCTCTATCTCTCTATCCCAGTCTCTCTCTCTCTCTCTCTATCCCAGTCTCTCTCTCTCTCTATCCCAGTCTCTCTCTCTCTCTCTATCCCAGCTCTCTCTCTCTCTCTCTATCCCAGTCTCTCTCTCTCTCTCTCTATCCCAGTCTCTCTCTCTCTCTCTCCCAGTCTCTCTCTCTCTCTATCCCAGTCTCTCTCTCTCTCTATCCCAGTCTCTCTCTCTCTCTCTCTATCCCAGTCTCTCTCTCTCTCTCTCTATCCCAGTCTCTCTCTCTCTCTCTCTATCCCAGTCTCTCTCTCTCTCTCTATCCCAGTCTCTCTCTCTCTCTCTATCCCAGTCTCTCTCTCTCTCTCTCTATCCCAGTCTCTCTCTCTCTCTCTCTATCCCAGTCTCTCTCTCTCTCTCTATCCCAGTCTCTCTCTCTCTCTCTATCCCAGTCTCTCTCTCTCTCTCTATCCCAGTCTCTCTCTCTCTCTCTATCCCAGTCTCTCTCTCTCTCCCTCCAGTCTCTCTCTATCTCTCTATCCCAGTCTCTCTCTATCTCTCTATCCCAGTCTCTCTCTCTCTCTCTATCCCAGTCTCTCTCTCTCTCTCTATCCCAGTCTCTCTCTCTCTCTCTATCCCAGTCTCTCTCTCTCTCTCTATCCCAGTCTCTTTCTCTCTCTCTATCCCAGTCTCTCTCTCTCTCTCTATCCCAGTCTCTCTCTCTCTCCCAGTCTCTCTCTATCTCTCTATCCCAGTCTCTCTCTCTCTCTCTCTCCCAGTCTCTCTCTATCTCTCTATCCCAGTCTCTCTCTCTCTCTCTCTCCCCAGTCTCTCTCTATCTCTCTATCCCAGTCTCTCTCTCTCTCTCTCTCCCAGTCTCTCTCTATCTCTCTCTCCCAGTCTCTCTCTATCTCTCTATCCCAGTCTCTCTCTATCTCTCTATCCCAGTCTCTCTCTCTCTCTCTCTCCCAGTCTCTCTCTATCTCTCTCTCCCAGTCTCTCTCTCTCTCTCTATCCCAGTCTCTCTATCTCTCTATCCCAGTCTCTCTCTCTCTCTCTCTCTATCCCAGTCTCTCTCTCTCACTCTATCCCAGTCTCTCTCTCTCTCTCTATCCCAGTCTCTCTCTCTCTCTCTCTCTATCCCAGTCTCTCTCTCTCTCTCTATCCCAGTCTCTCTCTCTCTCTCTCTATCCCAGTCTCTCTCTCTCTCTCTCTCTATCCCAGTCTCTCTCTCTCTATCCCAGTCTCTCTCTCTCTCTCTATCCCAGTCTCTCTCTCTCTCTATCCCAGTCTCTCTCTCTCTCTCTCTATCCCAGTCTCTCTCTCTCTCTATCCCAGTCTCTCTCTCTCTCTATCCCAGTCTCTCTCTCTCTCTATCCCAGTCTCTCTCTCTCTCTCTATCCCAGTCTCTCTCTCTCTCTATCCCAGTCTCTCTCTCTCTCTCTCTCTCTATCCCAGTCTCTCTCTCTCACTCTATCCCAGTCTCTCTCTCTATCCCAGTCTCTCTCTCTCTCTCTATCCCAGTCTCTCTCTCTCTCTCTCTATCCCAGTCTCTCTCTCTCTCTCTATCCCAGTCTCTCTCTCTCTCTCTATCCCAGTCTCTCTCTCTCTCTCTATCCCAGTCTCTCTCTCTCTCTCTCTATCCCAGTCTCTCTCTCTCTCTCTATCCCAGTCTATGTCTCTCTCTCTATCCCAGTCTCTCTCTCTCTCTCTCTATCCCAGTCTATGTCTCTCTCTCTATCCCAGTCTCTCTCTCTCTCTTTCCCAATCGGGTTTTTTTTACCGTTTCTTTATTTTTTTTTCTCGAAGCTCCGCGCCGCCATCATGGTGACGTCACGTCCGGTCACGTCGCCTCGGGGTCATGACTGATTCCCGCCGGGTGACCGTTGACTAGTTTAACTAGTCTAACCGGTTGACTGGTCCCGGGCACGACTATTATCGAGTTTCCGTCGGTCAGTCGCTTTGCTGGTTTATTTAGTTAGCTGCTAGTTAGTGTAACTGCTCCCCGCCTGTTCAGTCAGTCTCTAGTTAAGTCAGTTAATGGGTTATTGTCGGTTAAATGGGTTAACAGTTGGTTAATGTGGTGATGTTGAACGTCACTCTGGCAGTTTAAAGCTGTTGCCCATTTTCGGGGCGCGACTGATCGAACGTTCTGGAACTCCAGGCCCCGCCCCTCTTGGCCCCGCCCCGCCCTTCTCTAGGCCCCGCCCCTCAATGTTAATCAGAGATTGTGTTCCTTCGTCATTTGCGACATCACAGAAAATTACAGCACAGGAACAGTCCGTTCGGCCCTCCAAGCCTGCACCGACCATGCTGCCCAACTGGACTAAAACCCCCGACCCTTCCGGGGACCATATCCCTCTATTCCCATCCTATTCATGTACTTGTCAAGACGCCCCTTAAAAGTCACTACCGTATCCGCTTCCACTCCCTCCCCCGGCAACGGGTTCCAGGCACCCACTCTGTGTGTAAAAAATCTGCCTTGTACATCTCCTTTAAACCTTGCCCCTTAAACCTGTACCCCCTAGTTATTGACTCTTCCACCCTGGGAAAAAGCATCTGACTATCCACTCTGTCCATGCCTCTCATAATCTTGTAGACTTCTATCAGGTCGCCCCTCAACCTCCGTCACTCCAGTGAGAACAGACCAAGTTTCTCCAACCTCTCCCCATAGCTAATGCCCTCCAGGCAACATCCTGGTAAATCTTTTCTGTACCCTCTCCAAAGCATCACATCCTTCTGGTAGTGTGGCGACCAGAATTGAACACTATATTCCAAGTGCGGCCTAACTCGGGTTCTATAAAGCTGCAACATGACCTACCAATTTTTAAACTCAATGCCCCAACTGGTGAAGGCAAGCATGCCATATGCCTTCTTGACTACCTTCTCCACCTGCATTGCCACTTTCAGTGACCTATGTACCTGTACACCCAGATCCCTCTGCCTATCAATACTCCTAAGGGTTTTGCCATTTACTGTATATTTCTTATCTGTATTAGACCTTCCAAAATGCATTACCTCTCATTTGTCCGGATTAAACTCCATCTGCCACCTCTGCACCCAAGTCTCCAACTGATCTATATCCTGCTGTATCCTCTGATGATCCTCATTGCTATCTGCAAATCCACCAACCTTTGTGTCGTCCGCAAACTTACTAATCAAACCAGTTACATTTCCTCCAAATTATTTATATATATATTACAAACAGCAAAGGTCTCAGCACTGATCCCTGAGGGACGCCACTTGTCACAGCCCTCCATTCAGAAATGCACCCTTCCACTGTTACTCAGTCAAAGAAGACAGAGGGTAAGAGTTTTAACAACACCAGGTTAAAGTCCAACAGGTTTATTTGGTAGCAAATGCCATTACCTTTCGGAGCGCTGCTCCTCCGTCAGATGGAGTGGATATCTGCTCTCATGTGATGTGGATGCTCTTATCTGATGTGGATATCTCCACATCATGAAAACTCTTACTGTGTTTACCCCAGTCCAACGCCGGCATCTCCACATCATGTGTTTACCCCAGTCCAATGCCGGCATCTCCACGTCATGACTTCTTTGACTGAGCCAGTTTTGTATCCACGTAGCCAGCTCACCTCTGATCCCATGCGACTTCACCTTCTGCACCAGTATGCCACAAGGGACCATGTCAAAGGCCTTACTGAAGTCCATGTAGACAACATCCACTGCCCTACCCTCAATCATCTTCGTCACTTCCTCGAAAAACTCGATCAAGTTAGTGAGACACAACCTCCCCTTCACAAAATCATGTTGCCTCTCACTAATAAGTCCACTTATTTCCAAGTGGGAATACATCCTATCTCACAGAATCCTCTCCAATAATTTCCCTCCCACTGATGTAAGACTCACCGGCCTGTAATTACCTTAATTATTCTTGCTACCCTTCTTAAACAAAGGGACAACATTGGCTATTCTCCAATCCTTTGGGACCTCCCCTGTAGCCAGTGAGGATACAAAGATTTCTCTCAAGGCCCCAGCAATTTCTTCTCTTGCCTGTCTCAGTATTCTGGGGTGCATCCTATCAGGCCCTGGGGACTTATCTACCTTAATATTGGTCCCAGTCTCTCTCACTCTTCATCCCAGTTTAAACAGGATCCGCCCAGATTGATCTTGGGGGGAGTGGCTGGGGGCAGGGCGAGAGGCATTGCGAATGGTGATAAAGGCTGGGATTGGTGCTAATAGCGCCCATGGAGAGATGGTGAATGACAGGGCAGAGGTACAGATTGATAGGGACCATCTGGGGAATGTGCAGTTAGCTCCAGGGCAATGGGGAGGTTGGAAAGTGAGATTGGAGAAGTGGAAAAATAAAATGTAATTTTCAAGTGAAGCCCACAAACTGGAGGAAGAGCACCTCACCTTCCAACTGGGCACTAGTGGATTTTGACAGTAACTTCATCGCAGTGTGAATGTGAGCCTACTTGTGACACATAAATAAACGAACATACTTACACTTGCTGCCGTCTGGACTCAATGAGAAGTCTCAACACCAGGTTAAATTCCAACAGGTTTATTTGGAATCACGAGCTTTCGGAGCGCTGCTCCTTCATCAGGCATCTCCATATTCTGGACTCATTGCGTTCAAGAAATTGAGCATTAACTCTCCCTTCCACCTTCACCCCATCTCCATTTATTTTATTTCTTTTCATCTCATTTCCATTTTATTCGTATTTTTATTTTTCCACTTCTGAAATCTGGCTCTCCATGTTGTCAATTAACAATCTAGCTAAGCTAGACCTAAAAAAATTCAATCACCCTGCCTTCACTGCTGTCAATTCCACAGATTAAGGACCCTATTGAGAGAAAAAATATTCTCATCTGTCTTAAATGGGAGGCCCCTTATTTTTAAATAGTGGCCTCTAGTTCGAGTCTTTCCCACAAAAGGAAACATCCTCTCACCATCCACCCTGACAAATCCTCGCAGAACCTTATGTTTCAATAACATCACCTCTCATTCTTCTAAGCTCAAGTGTTACAGGCCCAACTTGTCTCATCTTTCCTTGCAAGGTAACCACTTCATCTGAACTGCTTATGTAGTTATATCCTTTTTAAAATAAGGGGACAAAAACTGTGTACAGTATTCGAGATGTGGTCTCACCAACGTTCTGTACAAAGTTTCCCTACTTTCATATACCATTCCCCTTGCAATTAACAGCAACATCGAACATTACAGCGCAGTACAGGCCCTTCGGCGCTCGATGTTGTGCCGATCAGTGAAACCAATCTAAAGCCCCTCTAATCTACACTATTCCACTATCATCCATATGTTTATCCAATAACCATTTGAATGCTCTTAATGTTGACGAGTCCACTACTGCTGCAGGCAGGGCATTCCACACCCTTACTACTCTCTGAGTAAAGAACCTACCTCGAACATCTGTCCTATATCTCTCACCCCTCAATTTAAAGCTATGTCCCCTCGTGTTAGCCATCACCATCGAGGAAAAAGGCTCTCACTATCCACCCTATCTAATCCTCTGATCATCTTGTCTGCCTCTATTAAGTCACCTCTTAACCTTCTTCTCTCTAATGAAAACAACCTCAAGCCCCTCAGCCTTTCCTCATACGATTTTCCCACCATACCAGGCAACATCCTGGTAAATCTCCTCTGCACCCTTTCCAACACTTCCACATCTTTCCTATAATGCGGCGACCAGAACTGTACCCAATACTCCAAATGCGGCAGCACCAGAGTTTTGTACAGTTGCAGCATGACCTCATGGCTCCGAAACTCAATCCCTCTCCCCATAAAAGCTAACACACCGTATGCCTTCTTAACAACCCTATCAACCTGGGTGCCAACTTTCAGGGATCTATGCACATGGACACCCAGATCCCTTTGTTCATCCACACTCGCAAGTAACTTACCATTAGCCCAGTACTCTGTATTCCTGTTACTCCTTCCAAAGTGAATCACCTCACACATGTACGCATTAAATTCCATTTGCCACCTGTCAGCCCAACTCTGCAGCTTATCTATGTCCCTCTGTAACCTGCCACTTCCCTCCGCACTGTCTACAACTCCACCGACTTTAGTGTCATCTGCAAATTTACTAATCCATCCTTCTACGCCCTCATCCAGGTCATTAATAAAAATGACAAACAGCAGTGGCCCCAAAACAGATCCTTACAGTACACCACTAGTAACTGAACTCCAGGATGAATATTTCCCATCAACCACCACCCTCTGTTTTCTTACAGCTAGCCAATTCCTGATCCAAACCACTAAATCACTCAATCCCATGTGTCTGTATTTTCTGCAATATCTTAACATGGGGAATCTTATCAAACGCTTTGCTAAAATCCATATACACCACATCAACCGCTTTACCCTCATCCACCTCTTTGGTCACCTTCTCAAAGAACTCAATAAGGTTTGTGAGGCACGACCTACCCTTCACAAAACCATGCTGACTATCCCTAATCAAATTATTCCTTTCTAGGTGATTATAAATCCTTTTTGATTTGGAAGAAGATGTAACTGGTGTAATCAGCAAGTTTGCGGATGACACGAAGATGGCTGGAATTGCGGATAGCGAAGAGCATTGTCGGGCAATACAGCAGGATATAGATAGGCTGGAAAATTGGGTGGAGAGGTGGCAGATGGAGTTTAATCCGGATAAATGCGAAGTGATGCATTTTGGAAGAAATAATGTAGGGAGGAGTTATACAATAAATGGCAGAGTCATCAGGAGTATAGAAACACAGAGGGACCTAGGTGTGCAAGTCCACAAATCCTTGAAGGTGGCAACACAGGTGGAGAAGGTGGTGAAGAAGGCATATGGTATGCTTGCCTTTATAGGATGGGGTATAGAGTATAAAAGCTGGAGTCTGATGATGCAGCTGTATAGAACGCTGGTTAGGCCACATTTGGAGTACTGCGTCCAGTTCTGGTCGCCGCACTACCAGAAGGACGAGGAGGCATTGGAGAGAGTGCAGAGAAGGTTTACCAGGATGTTGCCTGGTATGGAGGGTCTTAGCTATGAGGAGAGATTGGGTAGACTGGGGTTGTTCTCCTTGGAAAGACGGAGAATGAGGGGAGATCTAATAGAGGTGTACAAGATTATGAAGGGGATAGATAGGGTGAACAGTGGGAAGCTTTTTCCCAGGTCGGAGGTGACGATCACGAGGGGTCACAGGCTCAAGCTGAGAGGGGCGAAGTATAACTCAGATATCAGAGGGACGTTTTTTACACAGAGGGTGGTGGGGGCCTGGAATACGCTGCCAAGTAGGGTGGTGGAGGCAGGCACGCTGACATCGTTTAAGACTTACCTGGATAGTCACATGAGCAGCCTGGGAATGGAGGGATACAAACGATTGGTCTAGTTGGACCAAGGAGCGGCACAGGCTTGGAGGGCCGAAGGGCCTGTTTCCTGTGCTGTACTGTTCTTTGTTCTTTGTTCTATCTCTTATAATCCTTTCCAAAACTTTGCCCACAACAGAAGTAAGGCTCACCGGTCTATAATTACCAGGGTTGTCCCTACTCCCCTTCTTGAACAAGGGGACAACATTTGCTATCCTCCAGTCGTCTGGCACTGTCCCTCTCCTGTGTGAAACTGATAGCCAAGTTCCGCACACACGCGGACGGCCTCAACCGGGATATTGGGTTCATGTCACACTATTTGTAACTCCCACAGTTGCGTGGACCTGCAGAGTTTCACTGGCTGTTTTGTCAGGAGACAATACATATCCTTTTAGCCTGTCTTGATGCTCTCTCCACTCCCATTGTTTTGTTTCTTAAAGACTTGATTAGTTGTAAGTATTCGCATTCCAACCATTATTCATGTAAATTGTGTCTGTGTCTTAAAAGCTCTGTTTGTGAACAGAATTCCCACTCACCTGAAGAAGGGGCTTAGAGCCTCGAAAGCTTGTGTGGCTTTTGCTACCAAATAAACCTGTTGGACTTTAACCTGGTGTTGTTAAACTTCTTACTGTCCCTCTAGACAATGACGACACAAAGATCAAAGCCAAAGGCTCTGCAATCTCCTCTCTCGACTCCCAGAGAATCCTAGGATAAATCCCATCCGGCCCAGGGGACTTATCTATTTTTAACCTTTCCAGAATTGCTAACACCTCCTCCTTAAGAAACTCAATCCCGTCCAGTCCAACAGCCTGCATCTCAGTACCCCCCTCAACAACACTGTCCCTCTCCTGTGTGAATACCGACGAATAATATTCACTTAGTGCCTCTCCTATCCCTTTAGACTCCACGCACAACCTCCCACTACTGTCCTTGACTGGCCCTAATCTTACCCTAGTCATACTTTTACTCCTGACATACCTACAGAAAGCTTTAGGATTTTCCTTGATCCTACCTGCCAAAGACTTCTCATGTCCCCTCCTGGCCCTTCTTAACTCTTTAGGTCCTTCCTGGCTAATTTGTAACTCTCAAATGCCCGAACTGAGCCTTCACGTCTCATCTTAATGTAAGTCTCCTTCTTCCTCTTCACAAGAGATTCAACCTCCTTCGTAAACCACGGTTCTCTCACACGACTGCTCCCTCCTTGCCTGACAGGTACATAGTTATCGAGGACGCGTAGTAGCTGTTCCTTGAACAAGCTCCACGTTACAATTGTGCCCATCCCCTGCAGTTTCCTTCCCCAACCTATGCCACCTAAATCTCGCCTAATCACATCATAATTTCCTTTCCCCCAGCTATAACTGTTGCCCTTTGGTATATACCTATCCCTTTCCATTGCTAAGGTAAACGTAATCGAATTGTGGTCACTGTCACCAAAGTGCTCACCTACCTCCAAATCTAACACGTGGCCTGGTTCATTACCCAGTACCAAATCCAATGTGGCCTCGCCTCTTGTTGGTCTATCTACATACTGTGTCAGGAAGCCTTCCTGCACACATTGGACAAAAACTGACCCCTCTAAAGTACTCGAACTATAGTTTTTCCAGTCAATATTTGTAAAGTTATAGTCCCCCATAACAACTACCCTGTTACTTTTGCTCCTATCCAGAATCATCTTTGCAATCTTTTCCTCTACATCTCTGGAACTTTTCGGAGGTCTATAAAAACCTCCCAACAGGGTGACCTCTCCTTTCCTGTTTCTAACCTCAGCCCAAACTACCTCAGTAGACGAGTCCTCATCAAATGTCCTTTCTGCCACCGTAATACTGTCCTTGACTAACAATGCCACACCTCCCCCTCTTTTACCACCTTCCCTGCACTTACTGAAACATCTAAACCCTGGAACCTGCAACAACCATTCCTGTCCCTGCTCTATCCATGTCTCCGAGATGGCCACAACATCGAAATCCCAGGTACCAACCCATGCTGAAAGCTCACCCATCTTATTCCGGATGCTCCTGGCGTTGAAGTATGCACACTTCAAACCACCTGCCTGCCTGCCAGTACACTCCTGCGACCCTGAAACCTCATCCATGACCTCACTACTCTCAACCTCCTGTACACCGGAGCTACAATTCAGGTACCCACCCCCCTGCTGAATTAGTTTAAACCCTCCCGAAAAGCATTAGCAAATTTCCCCCCCAAGGATATTGGTACCCCTCTGGTTCAGGTGCAGACCATCCTGTTTGTAGAGGTCCCACCTACCCCAGAAAGAGCCCCAATTGTCCAGGTATCTGAAACCCTCCCTCCTGCACCATCCCTGTAACCACGTGTTCAACTGCACCCTCTCCCTATTTCTCTCCTCACTATCACGTGGCACGGGAAACAAACCAGAGATAACAACTCCGTTTGTTCTCGCCCTAAGCTTCCACCCTAACTCCCTGAATTTCTGCCTTACATCCCCATCCCTTTTCCGACCTATGTCTTGAGTGCTTATGTGAACCACAACTTGGGGCTGGTCCCCCTCCCCCTTAAGGATTTCGAAATCACGATCCGAGACATCATGGACTCTGGCTCCTGGGAGGCAACACACCGACCGCAAGTCTCTCTCGTTCCCGCAGAATCTCCTAACCGTCCCTTTAACTATGGAGTCCCCAATGACTAATCCTCTACTCCTCTCCCCCTTCCCTTCTGAGCAACAAGGACAGACTCTGAGCCAGTGACCTGTACACCATGGCTTACCCCTGCTAAGTCGTCCCCCCCAACAGCATCCAAAAGTGTACAATCCCCAATTTCTAGAACATATAGAACAGTACAGCACAGAACAGGCCCTTCGGCCCACGATGTTGTGCCGAGCTTTATCTGAAACCAAGATCAAGCTATCCCACTCCCTATCATCCTGGTGTGCTCCATGTGCCTATCCAATAACTGCTTAAATGTTCCTAAAGTGTCTGACTCCACTATCACTGCAGACAGTCCATTCCACACCCCAACCACTCTCTGCGTAAAGAACCTACCTCTGATATCCTTCCTGTATCTCCCACCACGAACCCTATAGTTATGCCCCCTTGTAATAGCTCCATCCACCCGAGGAAATAGTCTTTGAACGTTCACTCTATCTATCCCCTTCATCATTTTATAAACCTCTATTAAGTCTCCCCTCAGCCTCCTCCGCTCCAGAGAGAACAGCCCTAGCTCCCGCAACCTTTCCTCATAAGACCTACCCTCCAAACCAGGCAGCATCCTGGTAAATCTCCTCTGCACTCTTTCCAGCGCTTCCACATCCTTCCTATAGTGAGGTGACCAGAACTGCACACAATACTCCAAATGTGGTCTCACCAAGGTCCTGTACAGTTGCAGCATAACCCCACGGCTCTTAAACTCCAACTCCCTGTTAATAAAAGCTAACACACTATAGGCCTTCTTCACAGCTCTATCCACTTGACTGGCAACCTTTAGAGATTTGTGGATATGAACCCCAAGATCTCTCTGTTCCTCCACAGTCTTCAGAACCCTACCTTTGACCCTGTAATCCACATTTAAATTTGTCCTACCAAAATGAATCACCTCACATTTATCAGGGTTAAACTCCATTTGCCATTTTTCAGCCCAGCTTTGCATCCTATCTATGTCTCTTTGCAGCCTACAACAGCCCTCCACCTCATCCACTACTCCACCAATCTTGGTGTCATCAGCAAATTTACTGATCCACCCTTCAGCCCCCTCCTCTAAGTCATTAATAAAAATCACAAAGAGCAGAGGACCAAGCACTGATCCCTGCGGCACTCCGCTAGCAACCTGCCTCCAATCCGAAACTTTTCCATCCACCACCACCCTCTGTCTTCGATCAGACAGCCAGTTACCTATCCAATCGGCCAACTTTCCCTCTATCCCACACCTCCTCACTTTCATCATAAGCCGACCATGGGGGACCTTATCAAACGCCTTACTAAAATCCATGTATATGACATCAACTGCCCTACCTTCATCAACACACTTAGTTACCTCCTCAAAAAATTCTATCAAATTTGTGAGGCACGACTTGCCCTTCACGAATCCATGCTGACTATCCCGGATTAATCCGCATCTTTCTAAATGGTCGTAAATCCCATCTCTAAGGACCTTTTCCATCAATTTACCAACCACCAAAGTAAGACTAACCGGTCTATAATTACCAGGGTCATTTCTGTTCCCTTTCTTAAACAGCGGAACAACATTCGCCATTCTCCAGTCCTCTGGCACCATCCCCGTGGACAGTGAGGACCCAAAGATCAAAGCCAAAGGCTCTGCAATCTCATCCCTTGCCTCCCAAAGAATCCTAGGATACATTTCATCAGGCCCAGGGGACTTATCGACCTTCAGTTTATTCAAAACTGCCAGGACATCCTCCGTCCGAACATCTATTTCCTCCAGCCTATTAGCCTGTAACACCTTCTCTTCCTCGAAAACATGGCCACTCTCCTTGGTGAACACTGAAGAAAAGTATTCATTCATCACCTCGCCTATCTCTACTGACTCCATACACAAGTTCCCACTACTGTCCTTGACCGGCCCTAACCTCACCCTGGTCATTCTTTTATTCCTCACAGAAGAGTAAAAAGCCTTGGGGTTTTCCTTGATCCGACCCGCCAAGGACTTCTCATGTTCCCTCCTAGCTCTCCTAAGCCCCTTTTTCAGCTCATTCCTTGCTAACTTGTAACCCTCAATCGAGCCATCTGAACCTTGTTTCCTCATCCCTACATAAGCTTCCCTCTTCCTTTCACAAGACATTCCACCTCTTTCGTGAACCATGGTTCCCTCACTCGGCCATTTCCTCCCTGCCTGACAGGGACATACCTATCAAGGGCATCCAGTATTTGTTCCTTGAAAAAGTTCCACTTTTCATTAGTGCCTTTCCCTGACAGTTTCTGTTCCCATCTTATGCCCCCTAATTCTTGCCTAATCGCATCATAATTACCTCTCCCCCAATTGTAAACCTTGCCCTGCCGTACGGCCCTATCCCTCTCCATTGCAATAACAAAAGACACCGAATTGTGGTCACTATCTCCAAAGTGGTCTCCCACAACCAAATCTAACACTTGGCCCGGTTCATTTCCCAGTACCAAATCCAATGTGGCCTCACCTCTTGTCGGCCTATCCACATATTGTGTCAGGAAACCCTCCTGCACACACTGCACAAAAACTGCCCCATCCAAACTATTTGACCTACAAAGGTTCCAATCAATATTTGGAAAGTTAAAGTCCCCCATGACAACTACCCTGTGACCCCCACACATATCCATAATCTGCTTCGCAATTTCTTCCTCCACATCTCTATTACTATTTGTGGGCCTATGGTAAACTCCTAACAACGTGACCGCTCCTTTCCTATTTCTAACCTCAGCCCATATTACCTCAGTGTGCAGATCCCCCTCGAAGTGCCTTTCCCCAGCCGTTAAACTATCCTTGATTAACAATGCTACTCCTCCACCTCTTTTACCAGCTTCCCTACACTTACTGAAACATCTATACCCCGGAACGTCCAACAACCATTCCTGTCCTTGTTCTACCCACGTCTCCGTAATGGCCACAACATCGTAGTCCCAAGTACCAATCCACGCCCCAGGTTCATCTACCTTGTTCCAGATGCTCCTTGCATTGAAGTAGACACACTTCAACCCACCTTCCTGTCTACCGGTACCCACCCTTGACCCTGATACCTTCCCCAATACCTCACCACCCTCACTGACTTCTGGACTACAACTCCTTTTCCCACTCCCCTGACAAATTAGTTTAAACACTCCTGAAGAGCCGTAACAAATTTCCCTCCTAGGATATTGGTGCCCCTCTGGTTCAGGTGCACCCCGTCCTGTTTGTACAGGTCCCACCTTCCCCAGAATGTGTTCCAATTATCCACGTATCTGAAACCCTCCCTCCTACACTATCCCTGCAACCACATGTTTAACTGCACTCTCTCCCTGTTCCTCAACTCGCTATCACGTGGCACCGGCAACGTACCAGAGATGACCACATGTTTTGTATTGGCTCTCAGCTTCCAGCCCAGCTCCAGAAATTCCTGCTTTAAATCCCCGTCCCTTCTCTTACCTATGTCATTGGTACCAATGTGTACCACGACTTGTGACTGTTTCCCCTCCCCCTTCAGAATCCGGAAAACGTCACGGACCTTGGTATCCGGTAGGCAACATACCATCCGTGAGTCTCTTTTGCTGCCACAGAACCTCCTATCTATCCCTCTAACTAACGAGTCCCCAATTACTATTGCCCTCCCGCTCTGCCCCTTACCCTCCCGAGCCACAGAGACGGACACAGTGCTGGAGATCCTCTCATTGCGGCTCACCACTGGTATGTCATCCCCCTCAACCGTATCCAAAGCGGAATACTTGTTGCTAAGGGGAACGACCACCGGGGATCCCTGCACGGACTGCTTCCTCCCAGCCCCTCTCACCGTCACCCATCTGTTTTCATTCCTCGGAGTAACTGTATCCCTAAAGCTTCTGTCTGTGGTCCCTAATGATCTTAAGTTCATCCAACTCCAGCTCCAGTTCCCTAACACGGTTTTGGAGGAGCTGCAGATGGGTGCACTTCCCACAGGTGTAATCAGCAGGGACACTGTCGTCGTCCCTCACCTCAAACATAGTGCAAGAGGAACATTGCACTGCCTGCACACCCATCCCCTCTAGATACCTTGCCAGTACCAGGTAGAAACAGCAAAAATGAATTAAACTCACCCCTGCTCGCCCTATCTGCCTAAGCCCTGTGAGCCAAAGCCCTTATAGCTCACACTCTGCTTCCCACTCACTACACTGCCCGCTCCCGACGCTGCCCGCTGTATACTGCAGCCTACATTTTATACTTCACGCGCTTAAAAAACCCTTCCCAGACTCCTTAGCAGCCCACTTCCAGTTTTCACTTTAAACTTAAAATTCAACTGCAAAAGTAAAGGCCAAAAAAAAACACACACTAGCTGACTAATTAAATAAATAAACAATTCAATTAATCTCTCACCGGCACTCCTGCCTCCAATCACTCCCTCTCAGCTTGCTCCAGTGGAACAATCTACTACATTTCCTTTTTCTCCCCCCACTTGAACGGCTCCCTGTACCCTGGTGCTGTGGTCAGTTTGCTCATCCTCCCTTTCCCTCCCCTTCTGAGCTGCCGGGCCGGACTCTGCGCCGGAGGCACGGCCACTGTTGCTTCCCCCAGGTAGGCTGCTCCCCCCAACAGCACTCAAATGGAGTACTTATTTTTAAAGGGCACAGCCACCGGGGTACTCTCTAGTACCTCATCTTTCCCCTTCCTAACTGCGACCCACGTGTCTTCCTCCCGTGGCCCTGGTGTGACCACCTGCCTGTAACTCCTATCTATCAGCTCCTCATTTTCCCTGACCAGACGAAGGTCATCGAGCCGCAGCTCCAGTACTGTAACGCGGTCCCTTACGAGCTGCTGTTTGATGCAACCGGTGCAGATATGGACGTCCGGGAGGCTAGCTGACTCCAGGAACTCCCACATCCCACACCGAGAACAACAAACTGGACTTTCACTCATAATTCCCCTTTCTTCAAAAACAGAGGAAAAACAAAGAACTAAACCTACCCTGCCTCGCCGGTCTCTGCCTCGCCCGTTGAGCCAAAACCCTTCAGCCTTCACTCTGCTCCCTCTCACTCCGCCGCCCGCTCACAACACTGCCCGCTGGATAGAGTGGCCTGCTTTTTAAACCTCCCGCGCGCTTATAAAAAAAGTTCTTTTTTTTTCTTCCCAGGTCACCTCGCGCCCGGCCTACTTCCGCTTTCCCCTTAAACTCATAAAAAAGAAACCCCGCAAAAAAGTAATGAAAATAAAGTTAATCCCTCACACTTTTCACTGCAGCCACAAATCGCTCTTCTCTCCCTTGCTCCGGTTGAACAATGAGAATGCTCCCCCCAGGTAAGTAGCTTTTATTTTAAAGAAAAACAACAATTCCTTCCCAGGTCACCTCACGCCCGGCCTACTTCCGCTTTCCCCATAAACTCGTAAAAAAGAAAACATTTCATTTGCCTTCTGAATCACTTGCGTAACCTGGATACTAGCTTTATGTGATTAATGTACCCGAACACCCAGATCCCTCTGTACCGAATTTACACAGTATACTGCTTATTCATTCCTCCTGCCAATTACTCTCCACTTGCCAAATCTTTGCCCACTCACTTATATCCTATTGCAGACTGTTTGGGGGCGATCTTACCAAAACAATTCTCAATGCTGAATCAGCGTGAAAACAGGAGAGAATTGCGCCTTTGTTTGGCAAGTTAAAAATCGAATCTTCCCTCAGTTTGAAGGAAAAAAGAAGCAAAATGTGTTTCCTGCCAGCAGGGGAAGGCATGAGGTCTAAGCTCACTGAATCCCAGTTGCAGAGTGCGCAGTGTCCCCCTGTCCACCTTAGGCCAGCTCCCTTCAGGCCCTGCCGCTCCCAAGCCAGTGCCTGGTAGGCACTGCAAGTGTGCCAGGCTGGCAATGCCAGGTTGCCCAGTGGGCAGGGCTAGATTGGCACTGCCAGGCTGGTGCTATCCAAGGGGCACAACCCCTACCCTGATTTCCCTGGGGGGCCTCAATAGCCTCCAGTCCTGCTGGCAAGGCCAGCACAAGGGGTCCTTTTTCATGTGGACCATACATGAACATTGCCGGCGAGGGCGCAAAGTTTAAACTCTTTCTAGTTTAATAATATCCTTTCTATGATAGTGACCAGAACCGTACACAGCATTCCAAGTATGGCCTTACCAATGTCTTGTACAACTTCAACAAGACATCCCAACTCCTACATTGAATGTTCTGACCAATGAAACCAAGCATGCTGAATGCCTTCTTCACTACTCTGTCCACCTGGTGGTCTCCACTTTCAAGGAGCTATGAACCAGTACTCCAGATGTCTGTTTCATACTCTCCCTAACGCCCTACCATTAACTGAGTAAGTCCTACACTGGTTCAATCTACCAAAATGCATCACCTCTCATTTATCTAAATTAAACTCCATCTACCATTCGTCAGCCCACTGGCCCAAATCAAGATCCCATTGAAATCCTAGATAAGCTTCTTCACTGTCCACTATGCCACCAATCTTGTCGTCATTTGCAAACTTACTAACCATGCCTACTAAATTCTCATCCAAATCATAAGATAAATGACAAATAACAATGGACCCAGCACCAATCCCTGAGGCACACCGCTGGTCACAGGCCTCCAGTTTGAAAAACAACTCTCTACAACCACTCTCTGGCATCTGTCATCAAGCCAATTTTGTATCCATTTAGCTACCTCACCCTGGATCTCGTGAGATTTAACCTTATGCAACAACCTACCATGTGGTACCTTGTCAAAGGCCTTGCTAAAGTCCATGTAGACAACGTCAACTGCAGTGCCCTCATCTAAGGTAAGCAACTGGCTAATTTTTTAGTTTTTCGCAGGGTTTCTTTTGTTGTTAAAAAGTTACTTTAAAAGTTAAGTGGAAGTGGGACGTGGGGTGACCTGGGAAGGGATTGTGTAGTTTTTTTTCAATATGTGCGCGGGAGGTTTAAAAGGCAGGCTGCACTATCCAGCGGGCAGCTTCGTTAGCGGGCAGCGGAGTGAGCAGGGAGCAGAGTGAGAGCTGAAGGGCTTTGGCTCAACGGGCTTCGGCGTAAACAGGCAGAGGCAGGGTAGGTTCCGTTCTTCGTTCTTCCAGTAATTTAAAGAAAGGGGTAATTATGAGTGGGAGGCCAGTTTGTTGCTGTCGGTGTCGGATGTGGGAGTTCATGGAGTCGCCTAGCCTCCCGGAAGTCCATATCTGCGCCAGGTGCATCGAACTGCAGCTCCTGAGAGACCGCGTTAGTGAACTGGAGCTGCGGCTCGATGACCTTAGTCTAGTCAGGGAAAATGAGAGGTTAATAGAGAGAAGTTACAGGCAGGTCGTCACACCAGGGCCACGGGAGGAAGACACGTGGGTCACGGTTAGGAAGGGTAAAGGTCACGTACCAGAGAGTACCCCGGTTGGTTTCCCCCTCAACAGTAAGGGATGGGTGTCAGACAGGAGAGAGGAGGGGAGAGAGCAGTCAGTGATGGGATCCCCTGTGGTTGTTCCCCTCCAGAATAAGTATACTGTTTTGGATACTGTGGGGGGCGGATGATTCTCCAGGGGTAAGCCACGGTGACCGGGTCACTGGCACGGAGTCGGGCTCTGTGGCTCAGAAGGGAAAGAGGGGGACTATGAGAGCAATAGTAGTGGGGGATGCACAGACAGGCGGTTCTGTGGGCGCGAATGAGACTCCAGGATGGTAGTCTGCCTCCCTGGTGCCGGGGTCCTGGATGTCTCTGAGTGGGTAGGAAGCATCCTAAAAGGGGCGGATAACCAGACTGACGTCATTGTCCACATTGGTGCAAATGACGTAGGCAGAAAGAGCAGGGAGGTCCTGCGAGAGCAATTCAGGGAGTTGGGTAGAAGGCTGAAAAGCAGGGCCTCTAGGGTAGCGATCTCTGGACTACTCCCAGTGCCACGTGCTAGCGAGGCTAGGAACAGGGAGATTGTACAGATGGTTCGGGTGGGTTTAAACTAATGTGGCGGGGGGGTGGGGATCAGAACAATAGGCCAATAAGCATAGAGGCTGGGGACGAGGTTGGGGCCAAGACAAGGCTATCTAAGAGGAAGAGCATTCTGGGGGAGGATGACCTCAGTGGGCCTGGAGCTCTGGAGTGCATCTGCTTCAATGCAAGGAACGTCACGGGCAAGACAGACGAGCTTAGAGCCTTAATGCTTGAGCGGAACTTGGATGTGGTTGCAGTGACGGAGACTTGGTTAAAAGGACAGGACTGGCAGCCGAATATTCTGGGGTACAAGTGTTTTAGGCGAGACAGAGGAGGGGCGAGGAGAGGTGGGGGAGTAGCAATGCTGGTTAGGGAGCATATTACAGCGGTACAGAGGGTGGACAATATGGAAGGGTCAGGTAACGAGTCACTGTGGGTGGAGCTCAGAAACAGGAAGGGCGCAGTCACTATGCTGGGGGTGTACTACAGGCCTCCCAACAGCCCACGGGAAGTTGAGGAACGGATATGTAAGGAGATTCTGGACAGGTGCAGAAAAAATAGGGTTGTTGTAGTGGGAGACTTTAATTTCCCTCACATAGACTGGAAATCGCTAAGGGCTGGGGGCCTGGACGGGGAAGAATTTATAAAATGCGTACAGGAAGGTTCTTTGGAACAATATGTTGATAGTCCAACTAGAGAGGGGGCTATACTGGACCTAGTACTGGGGAATGAGCCCGGTCAGGTCATCAAAGTTGCAGTAGGGGAACATGTGGCAAATAGTGACCACAATTCTGTAAACTTTAGGATAGTAATGGAAAAAGATGAGTGTTGTCCTTTGGGTAAGGTGCTGAATTGGGGGAAGGCTAACTACAGCCGGATTAGGCAGGATTTGGTGGCTGTTGATTGGGAGAGGCTGTTCGAGGGTAAATCCACATCTGGCATGTGAGAGTCTTTTAAGAAGCAGTTGATAGGACTGCAGGACAGGCATGTGCCTGTAAAGAGGAAGGATCGGAAAAGTAGGATTCGAGAGCCGTGGATAACCAGTGAAATTGTGGGTCTAATCAAAAAGAAAAAAGAGGTATACGTGAGGTCCAGGCAGCTAAAAACAGATGGAGCACTGGAGGAATACAGAGAAAGTAGAAAAGAACTCAAACAGGGACTTGGGGAAAAAGGGGTCACAAAATGTCCTTGGCAGACAGGATTAAGGAGAATCCTAAGGCATTTTATATATACGTTAGGAACAAGAGGGTTGTTAGGGAAAGAATCAGACCCCTCAGGGACAAAGGAGGGGAATTATGCTTAGAACCAAAGGAAGTAGGAGAGATCCTAAATGAATACTTTGCATCAGTGTTCACAAAAGAGAGGGACATGTTGACTGGTAGTATCTCAGAGAGATGTGTTGATCCGTTAGAAAAAATCTCAATTACAAGGGAGGAAGTGTTAGGTTTTTTAGGAAACATTAAGACAGACAAATCACCAGGGCCAGATGGCATCTATCCTAGACTCCTCAGGGAGGCAAGAGATGAAATTGCTGGGCCTCTAACAGAAATCTTTGTCTCTTCACTGGACACAGGTGAGGTCCCAGAGGATTGGAGGATAGCAAATGTGGTCCCTTTATTTAAGAAGGGTAGCAAGGATAACCCGGGTAATTATAGGTTGGTGAGCTTGACGTCCGTGGTTGGGACGTTGTTGGAGAAGATTCTTAGAGAGAGGATATATGCGCATTTAGAACTGAATAATCAGTTAACTGAAGAATCAGTTAAGGTAGATCGTGCCTTACGAGCCTGGTGGAGTTCTTCGAAAATATGACCAAACACATTGACAAAGGGAAAGTGGTAGTTATGGTTTATATGGATTTTAGCAAGGCGTTCGATAAGGTCCCCCATGCAAGGTTTCTAGAAAAAGTGAGAGGGCATGGTTCCACTGGGGCAAGCAGAGAGGGAGTGATTGGAGGCAGGAGTGCTGGTGAGAGATTGATTGAATTATTTATGTTTTTAATTAGTCAGTTAGCGTGTCTTTTTTTTTGGCCTTTACTTTTGTAGTAGTATTTTTCTTAAGTTTAAAGTGAAAACCAGAAGTGGGCTGCTAAGGAGTCTGGGAAGGGTTTTTATTTTAACCTTAAAAGTCAGTTACCTGGGAGGTTCCCCCTCATTGTTCCACTGGAGCAAGCAGAGAGGGAGTGATTGGAGGCAGGAGTGCTGGTGAGAGATTGATTGAATTATTTATTTAATTAGTCAGTTAGTGTGTGCTTTTTTTTTGGCCTTTACTTTTGTAGTAGTATTTTTCTTGAGTTTAAAGTGAAAACCGGAAGTAGGCTGCTAAGGAGTCTGGGAAGGGTTTTTTAAGCGCGCGAAGTATAAAAGGTAGGCTGCAGTATACAGCGGGCAGCGTCGGGAGCGGGCAGTGGAGTGTGTGGGAAGCAGAGTGTGAGCTATAAGAGCTTTGGCTCACAGGGCTCAGGCAGATAGGGCGAGCAGGGGTGAGTTTAATTCATTTTTGCTGTTTCTACCTGGTACTGGCAAGGTACCTAGAGGGGATGGGTGTGCAGGCAGTGCTATGTTCCTCTTGCACTATGTTTGAGGTGAGGGACGACGACAGTGTCCCTGCTGATTACATCTGTGGGAAGTGCACCCATCTGCAGCTCCTCCAAAACCGTGTTAGGGAACTGGAGCTGGAGTTGGATGAACTTAGGATCATTAGGGACGCAGAGGTGGCCACAGACAGAAGCTTTAGGGATACAGTTACTCCGAGGAATGAAAACAGATGGGTGACGGTGAGAGGGGCTGGGAGGAAGCAGTCCATGCAGGGATCCCCTGTGGTCGTTCCCCTTAGCAATAAGTATTCCGCTTTGGATACGGTTGAGGGGGACGACATACCAGTGGTGAGCCGCAGTGAGAGGATCTCCAGCACTGTGTCCGTCTCTGTGGCTCGGGAGGGTAAGGGGCAGAGCGGGAGGGCAATAGTTATTGGGGACTCGTTAGTTAGAGGGATAGATAGGAGGTTCTGTGGCAGCAAAAGAGACTCACGGATGGTATGTTGCCTACCGGATGCCAAGGTCTGTGACGTCTCAGACCGTGTTTTCCGGATTCTTAAGGGGGAGGGGAAACACTCACAAGTCGTGGTACACATTGGTACCAACGACATAGGTAAGAGAAGGGACGGGGATTTAAAACAGGAATTTCTGGAGCTGGGCTGGAAGCTGAGAGCCAATACAAAACATGTGGTCATCTCTGGTACGTTGCCGGTGCCACGTGATAGCGAGTTGAGGAACAGGGAGAGAGTGCAGTTAAACATGTGGTTGCAGGGATGGTGTAGGAGGGAGGGTTTCAGATACGTGGATAATTGGAACACATTCTGGGGAAGGTGGGACCTGTACAAACAGGACGGGGTGCACCTGAACCAGAGGGGCACCAATATCCTGGGAGGGAGGCTCTTCAGGGGGGTTTAAACTAATTTGTCAGGGGAGTGGGAAAAGGAGTTGTAGTCCAGAAGTCAGTGTTGAGGGTGGTGAGGTATTGGGGAAGGTATCAGGGTCAAGGGTGGGTACCGGTAGACAGGAAGGTGGGTTGAAGTGTGTCTACTTCAATGCAAGGAGCATCCGGAACAAGGTAGATGAACATGGGGCGTGGATTGGTACTTGGGACGACGATGTTGTGGCCATTACGGAGACGTGGGTAGAACAAGGACAGGAATGGTTGTTGGACGTTCCGGGGTATAGATGTTTCACTAAGTGTAGGGAATCTGGTAAAAGAGGTGGAGGAGTAGCATTGTTAATCAAGGATAGTTTAACGGCTGCGGAAAGGCACTTCGAGGGGGATCTGCACACTGAGGTAATATGGGCTGAGGTTAGAAATAGGAAAGGAGCGGTCACGTTGTTAGGAGTTTAGCCCCCAAATAGTAATAGAGATGTGGAGGAAGAAATTGCGAAGCAGATTATGGATATGTGTGGGGGTCACAGGGTAGTTGTCATGGGGGACTTTAACTTTCCAAATATTGATTGGAACCTTTGTAGGTCAAATAGTTTGGATGGGGCAGTTTTTGTGCAGTGTGTGCAGGAGGGTTTCCTGACACAATATGTGGGTAGGCCGACAAGAGGTGAGGCCACATTGGATTTGGTACTGGGAAATGAACCGGGCCAAGTGTTAGATTTGGTTGTGGGAGAGCACTTTGGAGATAGTGACCACAATTCGGCAACACAGGTGGAGAAGGTGGTGAAGAAGGCATATGGTATGCTTGCCTTTATAGGACGGGATATAGAGTATAAAAGCTGGTGTCTGATGATGCAGCTGTATAGAACGCTGGTTAGGCCACATTTGGAGTACTGCGTCCAGTTCTGGTCGCTGCACTACCAGAAGGACGTGGAGGCGTTAGAGAGAGTGCAGAGAAAGTTTACCAGGATGTTGCCTGGTATGGAGGGTCTTAGCTATGTGGAGAGATTGGGTAAACTGGGGTTGTTCTCCCTGGAAAGACGGAGAATGAGGGGAGATCTAATAGAGGTGTACAAGATCATGAAGGGGATAGATAGGGTGAACGGTGGGAAGCTTTTTCCCAGATCAGAAGTGACATTCACGAGGGGTCACGGGCTCAAGGTGAGAGGGGCGAAGTATAACTCAGATATTGGAGGGATGTTTTTTACACAGAGGGTGGTGGGGGCCTGGAATGCACTGCCAAGTAGGGTGGTGGAGGCAGGCACGCTGACATCGTTTAAGACTTACCTGGATAGTCACATGAGCAGCCTGGGAATGGAGGGAAACAAACGAATGGTCTAGTTGGACCAAGGAGCGGCACAGGCTTGGAGGGCCGAAGGGCCTGTTTCCTGTGCTGTACTGTTCTTTGTTCTTTGTCTTTTGTTATTGCAATGGCGAGGGATAGGGCCGTACGGCAGGGCAAGGTTTACAATTGGGGGAGAGATAATTATGATGCGATTAAGCAAGAATTAGGGGGCATAAGTTGGGAACAGAAACTGTCAGGGAAAGGCACTAATGAAACTTTTTCAAGGAACAAATACTGGGGGTCCTTGATAGGTATGTCCCTGTCAGGCAGGGAGGAAATGGCCGAGTGAGGGAACCATGGTTCACGAAAGAGGTGGAATGTCTTGTGAAAAGGAAGAGGGAAGCTTATGTAGGGATGAGGAAACAAGGTTCAGATGGCTCGATTGAGGGTTACAAGTTAGCAAGGAATGAGCTGAAAAAGGGGCTTAGGAGAGCTAGGAGGGGACATGAGAAGTCCTTGGCGGGTCGGATCAAGGAAAACCCCAAGGCTTTTTACTCTTCTGTGAGGAATAAAAGAATGACCAGGGTGAGGTTAGGGCCGGTCAAGGACAGTAGTGGGAACTTGTGTGTGGAGTCAGTAGAGATAGGCGAGGTGATAGAACCATAGAACCATAGAAAATTACAGCTCAGAAACAGGCCTTTTGGCCCTTCTTGTCTGTGCCGAACCATTTTTTGCCTAGTCCCACTGACCTGCACTTGGACCATATCCCTCCACACCCCTCTCATCCATGAAGCCGTCCAAGTTTTTCTTAAATGGTAAAAGTGACCACTTTTAACATTTAACATTTGACCACTTTATCCGGCAGCTCATTCCACACTCCCACCACTCTCTGCGTGAAGAAGCCCCCCCTAATATTCCCTTTAAACTTTTCTCCTTTCACCCTTAACCCATGCCCTCTGGTTTCTTTTCTCCCCGAGCCTCAGCGGAAAAAGCCTGCTTGCATTCACTCTATCTATACCCATCAAAATCTTATACACTTCTATCAAATCTCCCCTCAATCTTCTACGCTCCAGGGAATAAAGTCCCAACCTATTCAATCTCTCTCTGTAACTCAGCTTCTCAAGTCCCGGCAACATCCTTGTGAACCTTCTCTGCACTCTTTCAACCTTATTTACATCCTTCCTGTAACGAGGTGACCAAAACTGTACACAATACTCCATTTTCGGCCTCACCAATGCCTTATATAACCTTACCATAACACTCCAACTTTTGTACTCGATACTCCGATTTATAAAGGCCAATGTACCAAAGGCACTCTTTACGACCCTATCCACCTGTGATGTCACTTTTAGGGAATTCTGTACCTGTATTCCCAGATCCCTCTGTTCAACTGCACTCTTCAGAGTCCTACCATTTACCCTGTACGTTCTTCTTTGGTTTGTCCTTCCAAAGTGCAATATCTCACACTTGTCTGCGTTAAATTCCATTTTAAGAAGTTTAACAACACCAGGTTAAAGTCCAACAGGTTTATTTGGTAGCAAAAGCCACACAAGCTTTCGGAGCTCTAAGCCCCTTCTTCAGGTGAGTGGGAATTCTGTTCACAAACAGAGCTTATAAAGACACAGACTCAATTTACATGAATAATGGTTGGAATGCGAATACTTACAACTAATCAAGTCTTTAAGAAACAAAACAATGTGAGTGGAGAGAGCATCAAGACAGGCTAAAAAGATGTGTATTGTCTCCAGACAAGACAGCCAGTGAAATTCTGCAGGTCCACGCAACTGTGGGAGTTACAAATAGTGTGACATGAACCCAATATCCCGGTTGAGGCCGTCCTCGTGTGTGCGGAACTTGGCTATCAGTTTCTGCTCAGCGACTCTGCGCTGTTGTGTGTCGCGAAGGCCGCCTTGGAGAACGCTTACCCGAATATCAGAGGCCGAATGCCCGTGATCACTGAAGTGCTCCCCAACAGGAAGAGAACAGTCTTGCCTGGTGATTGTCGAGCGGTGTTCATTCATCCGTTGTCGCAGCGTCTGCATAGTTTCCCCAAAGTACCACGCCTCGGGACATCCTTTCTTGCAGCGTATCAGGTAGACAACGTTGGCCGAGTTGCAAGAGTATGTACCGTGTACCTGGTGGATGGTGTTCTCACGTGAGATGATGGCATCTGTGTCGATGATCCGGCACGTCTTGCAGAGGTTGCTGTGGCAGGGTTGTGTGGTGTCATGGTCACTGTTCTCCTGAAGGCTGGGTAGTTTGCTGCGGACAATGGTCTGTTTGAGATTGTGCGGTTGTTTGAAGGCAAGAAGTGGGGGTGTGGGGATGGCCTTGGCGAGATGTTCGTCTTCATCAATGACATGTTGAAGGCTCCGGAGGAGATGCCGTAGCTTCTCCGCTCCGGGGAAGTACTGGACAACGAAGGGTACTCTGTCCACTGTGTCCCGTGTTTGTCTTCTGAGGAGGTCGGTGCGGTTTTTCGCTGTGGCGCGTTGGAACTGTTGATCAATCAGTCGAGCGCCATATCCTGTTCTTATGAGGGCATCTTTCAGCGTCTGGAAGTGTCTGTTGCGATCCTCCTCATCCGAGCAGATCCTGTGTATACGGAGGGCTTGTCCGTAGGGGATGGCTTCTTTAACGTGTTTAGGGTGGAAGCTGAGAAGTGGAGCATCGTGAGGTTATCCGTGGGCTTGCGGTACAGTGAGGTGCTGAGGTGACCGTCCTTAATGGAGATGCGTGTGTCCAAGAATGCAACCGATTCCGGAGAGTAGTCTATGGTGAGCCTGATGGTGGGATGGAACGTGTTGATGTCATCATAGAGTTGTTTCAGTGATTGTTCACCATGAGTCCAAAGGAAGAAAATGTCATCGATGTATCTAGTGTATAGCATCGGTTGAAGGTCCCTTGCGGTGAAGAAGTCTTGTTCGAACCTGTGCATGAAGATGTTGGCATATTGAGGTGCGAATTTGGTCCCCATGGCTGTTCCGTGTGTCTGGATGAAGAACTGGTTGTTGAAGGTGAAGATATTGGCGGATAGGGTTAAAGAGAATCCTAAGGCGTTCTATAGGTATGTCAAGAACAGAAGGTTGGTTAGGGCAAGTTTAGGGCCAGTTATAGATGGCAGAGGGAAGTTATGTGTGGAACCGGAGGAGATTGGTGAAGCATTGAACCAATATTTCTCTTCGGTGTTCACGCAAGGGGACATGAATATAGCTGAGGAGGACACTGGGTTGCAAGGGAGTAGAATAGACAGTATTACAGTTGATAAGGAGGATGTGCAGGATATTCTGGAGGGTCTGAAAATAGATAAATCCCCTGGTCCGGATGGGATTTATCCAAGGATTCTCTGGGAGGCAAGAGAAGTGATTGCAGAGCCTCTGGCTCTGATCTTCAGGTCGTCGTTGGCCTCTGGTATAGTACCAGAAGATTGGAGGTTAGCGAATGTTGTCCCATTGTTTAAGAAGGGGAACAGAGACTTCCCCGGGAATTATAGACCGGTGAGTCTCACTTCTGTTGTCGGCAAGATGTTGGAAAAAATTATAAGGGATAGGATTTATAGTTATTTGGAGAGTAATGAATTGATAGGTGATAGTCAGCATGGTTTTGTGGCAGGTAGGTCGTGCCTTACTAACCTTATTGAGTTTTTTGAGAAAGTGACCAAGGAGGTGGATGGGGGCAAGGCAGTGGACGTGGTATATATGGATTTTAGTAAGGCGTTTGATAAGGTTCACCATGATAGGCTTCTGCAGAAAATGCAGATGTATGGGATTGGGGGTGATCTAGGAAATTGGATCAGGAATTGGCTAGCGGATAGGAAACAGAGGGTGGTGGTTGATAGTAAATATTCATCATGGAGTGCGGTTACAAGTGGTGTACCTCAGGGATCTGTTTTGGGGCCACTGCTGTTTGTAATATTTATTAATGATCTGGATGAGGGTATAGTTGGGTGGATTAGCAAATTTGCTGATGACACCAAAGTCGGTGGTGTGGTAGACAGTGAGGAAGGGTGTCGTAGTTTGCAGGAAGACTTAGACAGGTTGCAAAGTTGGGCCGAGAGGTGGCGGATGGAGTTTAATGCGGAGAAGTGTGAGGTAATTCACTTTGGTAGGAATAACAGATGTGTTGAGTATAGGGCTAACGGGAGGACTTTGAATAGTGTGGAGGAGCAGAGGGATCTAGGTGTATGTGTGCATAGATCCCTGAAAGTTGGGAATCAAGTAGATAAGGTTGTTAAGAAGGCATATGGTGTCTTAGCGTTTATTGGTAGGGGGATTGAATTTAGGAGTCGTAGCGTTATGTTGCAACTGTACACAACTCTGGTGCGGCCGCACTTGGAGTACTGTGTGCAGTTCTGGTCCCCACATTACAGGAAGGATGTGGAGGCTTTGGAGAGGGTGCAGAGGAGGTTTACCAGGATGTTGCCTGGTATGGAGGGGAGATCCTATGAGGAGAGGCTGAGGGATTTGGGATTGTTTTCGCTGGAAAGGCGGCGGCTAAGAGGGGATCTTATTGAAACATATAAGATGATTAGAGGTTTAGATAGGGTGGATAGTGATAGCCTTTTTCCTCTGATGGAGAAATCCAGCACGAGGGGGCATGGCTTTAAATTGAGGGGGGGTAGTTATAGAACCGATGTCAGGGGTAGGTTCTTTACCCAGAGGGTGGTGAGGGATTGGAATGCCCTGCCAGCATCAGTAGTAAATGCGCCTAGTTTGGGGGCGTTTAAGAGATCCGTAGATAGGTTCATGGACGAAAAGAAATTGGTTTAGGTTGGAGGGTCACAGTTTTTTTTTTTAACTGGTCGGTGCAACATCGTGGGCCGAAGGGCCTGTTCTGCGCTGTAATGTTCTATGTTCTATGTTCTATGTTCTATATTGTGGTCCAGGATGAAGCGGATGAGATGTAAAATTGCATCTGGAAACTGGCAGTTGTTGGCGCTGAGCACTGACGCCGTTGCAGCAATGCCATCGTCATGGGGGATGCTGGTGTAGAGTGCCGAGACATCCATTGTGACGAGGAGCGCTCCTGGTTCAACTGCTCCATGTGTGCCGAGTTTCTGTAGGAAGTCCGTAGTGTCGCGACAAAAGCTGGGGGTTCTTTGTACAATGGGTTTCAGGATGCCCTCGACATTGCCGGAGAGGTTCTCGCACAGGGTCCCATTGCCCGATACGATGGGATGGCCGGGTGTGTTTGCCTTGTGTATCTTCGGGAGGCAGTAGAGATCTCCAACGCGGGGAGTACGTGGGATGAGAGCACAGAGGGTGTTCTGAAGGTCCGGATCAAAGGTCTTGATCAGAGTGTTGAGTTGACAGTTGTGTTCTTTGGTCGGATCTGCAGGTAACTGTCTGTAGTGTTCCTCGTTGTTTAGTTGTCGGTACACTTCTTTGCAGTAATCCGTTCTGTTCAGTATGACGATGGCCCCTCCTTTGTCTGCTGGTTTGATGACAATGTTGCGGTTGGTCTTGAGAGTGTGGATGGTGTTGCGTTGTGCTTGGGTGATGTTCGGGGCTGTCTTGTGAGTGCGGCTGATGAATTTGGTGTTGACGCACCTCCTGACGGCTTGGGCATACATGTCAAGTCGAGGGCAACCATTATTCATGTAAATTGAGTCTGTGTCTTTATAAGCTCTGTTTGTGAACAGAATTCCCACTCACCTGAAGAAGGGGCTTAGAGCTCCGAAAGCTTGTGTGGCTTTTGCCACCAAATAAACCTGTTGGACTTTAACCTGGTGTTGTTAAACTTCTTACTGTGTTTACCCCAGTCCAATGCCGGCATCTCCACATCTTAAATTCCATTTGCCATTTTTCAGCCCATTTTTCTAGTTGGTCCAAATCCCTCTGCAAGCTTTGAAAACCTTCCTCACTGTCCACTACACCTCCAATCTTTGTATCATCAGCAAACTTGCTGATCCAATTTACCACATTATCATCCAGATCATTGATATAGATGACAAACAACAATGGACCCAACACCGATCCCTGCGGCACACTACTAGTCACAGGCCTCCACTCAGAGAAGCAATCCTCCACAACCACTCTCTGGCTTCTTCCATTGAGCCAGTGTCTAATCCAATTTACTACCTCCCCATGTATACCTAGCGACTGAACCTTCCTAACTAACCTCCCATGAGGGACCTTGTCAAAGGCCTTGCTGAAATCCAGGTAGACAACATCCACCGCCTTCCCTTCATCCACTTTCCTGGTAACCTCCTCGAAAAACTCTAATAGATCGGTCAAACATGACTTACCACGCACAAAGCCATGTTGACTCTCCCTAATAAGTCCCTGTCTATCCAAATATTTGTAGATCCTATCCCTTATTACACCTTCCAATAACTTGCCCATCACCGACGTCAAACTTACTGGCCTATAATTTCCTGGATTTCTTTTGGAAACCTTTTTAAACAACAGAACAACATGAGCCACCCTCCAATCATCCGGCACCTGCCCCGTGAATACTGACATTTTAAATATGTCTGCCAGGGCCCCTGCAAGTTCAACACTAGCTTCCCTCAAGGTCCGTAGGAATATCGTGTCCGGTCCTGGGGATTTATCCACTCTGATTTGCCTCAAGACAGCGAGCACCTCCTCTACTTTAATGTGTAAAGGTTCCATGACCTCCCTACCAGTTTGCCCTATTTCCGTAGACTCCATGCCCGTTTCCTCAGTAAATACGGATGCAAAAAAACCATTTAGTATCTCTCCCATCTCTTTTGGTTCCATACATAGTCTACCACTCTGGTCTTCAAGAGGACCAATTTTATCCCTCACTATCCTTTTGCTCCTAACATATCTATAGAAGCTCTTTGGATTTTCCTTCACTCTGTCTGCCAAAGCAACCTCATGTCTTCTTTTAACCCTCCTGATTTCCCTCTTAAGTAGCTTCTTGCACTTTTTATACTCCTCGAGCATCTGATCTGTTCCTTGCTGCCTGTACATTTCATACAACTCTCTCTTCCTCTTAATCAGTGTTACAATCTCCCTCGAGAACTAAGGTTCCTTATTCCTATTTACTTTGCCTTTAATCCTGACAGGAACATACAAACTCTGCACTCTCAAAATTTCTCCTTTGAAGGCCTCCCACTTTCCATTTACATCCTTACCAGAGAACAGCCTGTGCCAATCCACACTTCCCAGATCCCTCCTCATTTAATCAAATTTGGCCTTTTTCCAGTTCAGAACTTCAACCTGAGGACCAGATCTATCCTTATCCATGATCAGGTTGAAACTAATGGCATTATGATCACTGGATCCATAGTGTTCCCTCACACTCAAATCCATCACCTGCCCTCACTCATTTCCCAATAGGAGATCCAATATCGCATCCTCTCTAGTTGGCACCTCTGTATACTGATGTAGAAAATTCTCCTGAACACATTTTACAAACTCTACCCCGTCTAAACCTTTAACAGTCTGCGAGTCCCAATCTATTTGTGGAAAATTAAAATCCCCTACTATCACAACTTGTGTTTCTTGCAGTTGTCAGCTAATTCTCCGCTGATTTGCTCCTCCAATTCTCGCTGACTATTGGGTGGTCTATAATACAACCCCATTAATGTGGTCATACCTTTCCTGTTTCTTTGCTCCACCCCTAGGACCTCATGAATACTGATGAATGAATACTTTTCTTCAGTGTTCACCAAGGAGAGGGGCATGTTTTTGAGGAAGAGAAGGTGTTACAGTCTAATCGGCTGGAGGAAATAGATGTTCGGAGGGAGGATGAATAAACTGAAGGTCGATAAGTCCCCTGGGCCTGTTGAAATATATCCTAGGATTCTTTGGGAGGCAAGGGATGAGATTGCAGAGCCTTTGGCTTTGATCTTTGGGTCCTCGCTGTCCACGGGGATGGTGCCAGAGGACTGGAGAATGGTGAATGTTGTTCCTCTGTTTAAGAAAGGGAATAGAAATGACCCTGGTAATTATAGACCGGTTAGTCTTACTTCGATGGTTGGTAAATTGATGGAAAAGGTCCTTAGGGATGGGATTTACGACCATTTAGAAAGATGCGGATTAATCCGGGATAGTCAGCACGGATTCGTGAAGGGCAAGTCGTGCCTCAAAAATTTGATAGAATTTTTTGAGGAGGTAACTAAGTGTGTTGATGAAGGTAGGGCAGTTGATGTCATATACATGGATTTTAGTAAGGCGTTTGATAAGGTCCCCCATGGTCGGCTTATGATGAAAGTGAGGAGGTGTGGGATAGAGGGAAAGTTGGCCGATTGGATAGGTAACTGGCTATCTGATCGAAGACAGAGGGTGGTGGTGGATGGAAAAGTTTCGGATTGGAGGCAGGTTGCTAACGGAGTGCCACAGGGATCAGTGCTTGGTCCTCTGCTCTTTGTGATTTTTATTAATGACTTAGAGCAGGGGGCTGAAGGGTGGATCAGTAAATTTGCTGATGACACCAAGATTGGTGGAGTAGTGGATGAGGTGGAGGGCTGTTGTAGGCTGCAAAGAGACATAGATAGGATGCAAAGCTGGGCTGAAAAATGGCAAATGGAGTTTAACCCTGATAAATGTGAGGTGATTCATTTTGGTAGGACTAATTTAAATGTGGATTACAGGGTCAAAGGTAGGGTTCTGAAGACTGTGGAGGAACAGAGAGATCTTGGGGTTCATATCCACAAATCTCTAAAGGTTGCCACTCAAGTGGATAGAGCTGTGAAGAAGGCCTATAGTGTGTTAGCTTTTATTAACAGGGGTTGGAGTTTAAGAGCCGTGGGGTTATGCTGCAACTGTACAGGACCTTGGTGAGACCACATTTGGAATATTGTGTGCAGTTCTGGTCACCTCACTATAAGAAGGATGTGGAAGCGCTGGAAAGAGTGCAGAGGAGATTTACCAGGATGCTGCCTGGTTTGGAGGGTAGGTCTTATGAGGAAAGGTTGAGGGAGCTAGGGCTGTTCTTTCTGGAGCGGAGGAGGCTGAGGGGAGACTTAATAGAGGTTTATAAAATGATGAAGGGGATACATAGAGTGAACGTTCAAAGACTATTTCCTCGGGTGGATGGAGCTATTACAAGGGGGCATAACTATAGGGTTCATGGTGGGAGATATAGGAAGGATATCAGAGGTAGGTTCTTTACGCAGAGAGTGGTTGGGGTGTGGAATGGACTGCCTGCAGTGATAATGGAGTCAGACACTTTAGGAACATTTAAGCGGTTATTGGATAGGCACATGGAGCACACCAGGATGATAGGGAGTGGGATAGCTTGATCTTGGTTTCAGATAAAGCTCGGCACAACATCGTGGGCCGAAGGGCCTGTTCTGTGCTGTACTGTTCTATGTTCTATGTTCTGAGTGGCTCTAGCAAATCTCTCTTTCAGGATGTTATCCCCCCCCCCCCCCCCCCCCCCCCCCCCCAGTTCAGGTGTGACCTGTCCCTCTTGAACAGGTCACCCCTTCCTCAGAAGAGATCCCAATGCTCCAAAAATCTAAATCCATGCGCCCTGCACCAGCTCTCAAGCCACGCATTCATCTGCCTAATCTTCCTACTCTCACTAGCATGCGGCACTGGTAGTGGTCTAGAAATTATTACCTTCGAGGTCCTGCACTTTAGCCTTCTGCCTAACTCTCTATATTCACACTTCAGGACCTCATCCCTTTTCCTACCTATGTCGTTGGTATCAATATGTACAACGACCTCTGGCTGCTCACCCTCCCCTTTAAGAATGTCCTGCAACCACTCAGACGTCCTTGACCCTGGCACCAGGAAGGCAACACATCATCCTGGAGTCTTGATTGCGGCCACAGAAATGCCTGTTTGTGCCTCTAACTAGCAAGTCCCCTATTACTACTACTCGCTTCCTCTTTGCCCGACCCTGCTGTACAGCAGAACCAGCTGTGGGGCTACAGGCCTGGCTGCTGCTGGTATCTCCCCCCGACAGGCTATCCCCGTCAACAGTATCCACAATGGTATACCTGTTTGAAAGGGGAATAGCCACAGGAGACTCGTGCACTACCTGCCTGCCTCTCCTGGTGGTCACCCATCTACCTGTCTGAACCTGTGGTGTGACACCCTCCCTGTAACTAGTGTCTATCACACTCTCTGCCTCCTGTATGCTCTGCAGTACATCCACTTTGCCGCTCTAACCGAACAATGCGGTCTGGGAGGAGCTACAGGTGGACACACTTCCTGCAGACAAAGTTGTCAGGGAGACTAGATTGCTCCCTAATTTCCCACATCTGGCAGGAAGAGCATACCACTGCCCTAGCTGCCATATTGCCCTTAGACAGGTAAAAGGATAAAAGAATCTGAACTCACCTTTCCCTTGCTTGTGGTCCTCCCAGTGACTTTTCTTTTTGATTTGAGGAGGAGGTAGGAATGAAACACTTGTGTTTGGGGTTTAACTGTCCCTTTACAACAGCTCCTCCACAAATCACCTCTGGTCACAGTGACTGCACCTTTGGAAATCTTACCTGAAACAGCCAGTGTCACCGCTCTGCTGCCCTCACCTGGACATTTGCCTTCTCATGAAGACGGAGGGTCCCTTCCAGAGGTCCATCTTCTGGTAGCAGTGACTATGCCGCTGCGAACCGTACCTGAAACAGCCAATCAGCGTCACTGCTCTGCTGCCCTCACCTGGACGCTTGCCTTCACATGAAGGTGGAGGGTGTCTTCTGGAGGTTCACCTTCTGGTCGCAATGACTGCACCTATGAAAATCTTACCTGAAACAGCCAATCAGCATCACCGCTCTGCTGCCTTCACCCTGGAAGCCCTGAATGAACCTGTATCTGGGATCATCATTGTAGATGTCAGAGCAGTTTTCTTGAAGGTCAACCCATGGAAAGCAACTGGCCTGGATGGGGTACCTGGACGTGCACTCAGATCTTGCGCGGATCAGCTGGCGGGGGTATTCACAGACATCTTCAACCTCTCTTTACAACAATTTGAGGTCCCTATCTGCTTCAAGACAACGACCATCATCCTGGTACCTAAGAAAAGCCAAGCAGCCTTAATGACTATCGGCCGGTGGCTCTGACATCCATCATTATGAAGTGCTTCGAAAGGCTAGTTATGGCACAAATCAATTCCAGCCTCCCGGACGACCTGGATCCATTGCCTACCGCCACAACCGCTCCACAGCAGATGCCATCTCCCTGGCCCTGCACTCAACCCTGGAACACCTAGATAACAAGGACACCTATGTCAGACTCTCATTATACTGCCTTTAACACTATTATTCCCACAAAGCTCATCTCCAAACTCTGTGGCCTGGGGCTCGGCACCTCCCTCTGCGACTGGATTCTGAACTTCCTAACTCACAGACCACAATCAGTAAAGATAGGCAATAACACCTCCTCCACGATCATCCCCAACACCGGTGCCCCACAAGGCTGTGTCCTCAGCCCCCTACTATACTCCTTATACACCTATGACTGTGCGGCCATATTCCCCTCCAACTTAATTTTCAAGATTGCTGACGACACCACCATCGTGGGTTGGATCGCAAACAACGACGAGACAGAGTGCAGGAATGAGATAGAGAATGAAATGGTGCAGCGACAATAATCTTTCTTCCCCAATGTCAACAAAACGAAGGAGATTGTCATCGACTTCAAGAAGCGTAGAGAACATGCCCCAGTCTACATCAACGACACAAAGTAGAAATGGTCAAAAGCTTCAAGTGTTTAGTTGTCCAGATCACCAACAACCTGTCCTGGTCACCCCATGCTGAAACTATAGTTAAGAAAGCCCACCAACGCCTCTACTTTCTCAGAAGCTACAACTCTCACCAACTTTTACAGATGCACCATATAGAAGCATTCTTTCTGGTTGTATCACTGCTTGGTATGGCTCCTACTCTGCCCAAGACTGCAAGGAACTACAAAAGGTCGTGAATGTAGCCCAATCCATCACGCAAACCATCCATTGATTCTGTCCATACTTCCTGCTGCCTCAGCAAAGCAGCCAGCATAATTAAGGACCCCATGCACCTCAGACATTCTCTTCCACCTTCTTCCTTCGGGAAAAAGATACAAAAGTCTGAGGTCATGTTCCAACCGACTCAAGAACAGCTTCTTCCCTGCTGCTGTCAGACGTTTGAATGGACTTACCTTGCATTAAGTTGATCTTTCTCTACACTCTAACTATGACTGTAACTCTGCATTCTGCACTCTCTTGTTTCTCTCTATGAACGGTATGTTTTGTCTTAGAATGGTATGCTTTGTTGCGCGCACAAGAAACAATACTTTTCACTCTATGTTCATACATGTGACAATAATAAATCGAATCAAATCCACACGAAGACGGAGGGTGTCTTCCGGAGGTCCACCTTCTGGTAGCAGATTCTTGTTTCACTACAGCTGACACAGCACTGCAATCCTTGTTTTGTTTGATGGTGTACCCGAGATGTTGACAAGAAGTGGGCCATGGGAGCTGGTGTGCTGGGTAATAATTTGGGGTTCAGGTTTGTCATGAAAAGTCAGAGAATATACAGTGATGCTGAAAGAATTTCTTTATTAAACAGCCAGATTCACACCTTGGTGAAAGTTTCTGATCATTTTCATCACTTTTACACAAATGTGTTGCTGCTTTTTGATGTTATAAAATAGATAATTTACCCAAAAGAACAAAGTATTTACAACCGATTGTTCCACAGAATACTCATCCAAACCTGCAGTAAAAATCATACGAAACAAATTGATATTTTTGAAATCCCTAGTCCCTTAAATGTATCAAAAGTTTTTGACCTTTGTTATGTTTTTGATCCACTCCAAGCTTTTCTTGACATTGGAATAAACTCCATATCTGTTGTCTTCTCCACAGCCATCGCCCCACGACACCGTCCCTGCCAGGAACCAGCGCTTCGTTTTTTTGTCCTGAGCCACCATTGGACCCCCAGAATCTCCCTGACAAGCATCGCTCCCACCTAAAATCATCAGCAAAGGCAAGTAAATTCATATATATTGCCTCACAATAGTTTCAGCACAGAAGACCATGTAACATGTTGTATCTGTACTGATTCTCTGAAGGGGAGTCGCACTTTCCCAGACATTCCCTGTAGCTTTACTGGAACATTGCAGCAGGCCAAGGATGGACATGTGGGCACGAGCACAAGGTGCTGAGTTAAAATGACAGTGACAGGAAGGTTGGAGACGTGCTTGCGGACTGAGCAAAGTCACCCAGTCTGTGATTAATCTCCCCAGGGTATAGGAGACTGCATTGGGAGCAGTGAATAGAGTAGACTTTACAGCAGCTTTGGGAGATGTGGTGGTGTAGTGGTATTGTCACTGGACTAGTAATCCAGACATCCAGAGTAATGCTCTGGGGACCTGGGTTTGAATCTCACCACAGCAGTTAGTGAAATTTGAATGTAGTAAAAATCTGGACTTAAATAAAAATGACTGTTGTAAAAATCCATCTGAATCACTAATGTTCCTTTACGAAACAGGAAAGGTGCAATCACTATGCTGGGGGTATACTACAGGCCACCCAACAGCCCACGGGAAGTGGAGGAAAGGATATGTCAGGAGATTCTGGATATGTGCAGAAAAAATAGGGTTGTTGTAGTGGGAGACTTCAATTTCCCTGGTATAGACTGGAAAGTGCTTAGGGCTGGGGGTCTGGACGGGGAGGAATTTGTAAAATGCGTACTGGAAGGTTCTTTGGAACAGTATGTAGATAGCCCAACTAGAGAAGGGGCTATACTGGATCTAGTTCTGGGAAATGAGCCCGGTCAGGTCGTCGGTAGGGGAACATGTGGCAAATAGTGACCACAACTCTGTTAACTTTAGGATAGTAATGGACAAGGACGAGTGTTGTCCTAAGGGTAGGGTGCTAAATTGGGGGAAGGCTAACTATAGCCGGATTAGGCAGGAATTGGTGGCCGTTGATTGGGAGAGGCTGTTCGGGGGTAAGTCCACGTCTAGCATGTGGGAGTCTTTTAAGGAACAGTTGATAAGGCTGCAGGACAGGCATGTGCCTGTAAAAAGTGAGGATAGGAAAGGTAGGATTTGAGAGCCGTGGATAACCAGGGAAAGTGAGGATCTGATCAAAAAGAAAAGAGGCGTACGTTAGGTCCAGGCAACTGAAAACAGATGGAGCACTGGAGGAATACAGAGAGAGTAGGAAAGAACTCAAACGGGGAGTTAGAAGGGCAAAAAGAGGTCACGAAATGTTCTTGGCAGACAGGATTAAGGAGAATCCTAAGGCATTTTATTCATATGTTAGGAACAAAAGAGTTGTCAGGGAAAAAGTCGGACCTCTCAGGGACAAAGGAGGGGAATTATGCTTAGAACCCAAGGGAATAGGGAGATCCTAAATTAATACTTTGCATCGGTATTCACAAAGGAGAGGGACTTGTTGACTGGGAGTGTCTCAGAGGGATGTGTTGTCCCGTTAGAGAGAATCTCCACTATAAGGGAGGAAGTGTTAGGTTTTTTAGGTAACATTAAAACTGACAAATCCCCAGGGCCTGATGGCATCTATCCTAGACTGCTCAGGGAGACAAGAGATGTAATTGCTGGGCCTCTGACGGAAATCTTTGTCTCTTCATTGGACACAGGTGAAGTCCCTGAGGATTGGAGGATAGCGAATGTGGTACCATTATTTAAGAAGGGTAGCAGGAATAACCTGGATAATCATAGGCCAGTGAGCTTGACGTCCGTGGTAGGGAAGTTGGAGAGGATTCTTAGAGACAGGATGTATGCGCATTTAGAATGGAACAATCTCATTCACGACAGACAGCATGGTTTTGTAAGAGGGAGGTCGTGCCTTACAAATTTGGTGGAGTTTTTTGAGGAAGTGACAAAAACGGTGGACGAAGGAAGGGCCGTGGATGTTGTCTATATGGATTTCAGCAGGGCATATGACAAAGTCCCTCATAGCAGGTTGGTTAAGAAGATTAAGGCTCATAGGATACAAGGAGAGGTGGCTAGATGGGTAGAAAACTGGCTTGGCCACAGGAGACAGAGGGTAACAGTCGAAGGGTCTTTTTCCGGCTGGAGGTCTGTGACCAGTGGTGACGGTCCATTGTCAGACCATTGTCCGCAGCAAACTACCCAGCCTTCAGGAGAACAGTGACCAAGACACCACACAACCCTGCCACAGCAACCTCTGCAAGACGTGCCGGATCATCGACACAGATGCCATCATCTCACGTGAGAACACCATCCACCAGGTACACGGTACATACTCTTGCAACTCAGCCAACGTTGTCTACCTGGTACGCTGCAAGAAAGGATGTCCCGAGGCATGGTACATTGGGGAAACTATGCAGACGCTGCGACAACGGATGAATGAACACAGCTCGACAATCACCAGGCAAGACTGTTCTCTTCCTGTTGGGGAGCACTTCAGCGGTCACGGGCATTCGGCCTCTGATATTCGGGTAAGCGTTCTCCAAGGCGGCCTTCGCGACACACGACAGCGCAGAGTCGCTGAGCAGAAACTGATAGCCAAGTTCCGCACACACGCGGACGGCCTCAACCGGGATATTGGGTTCATGTCACACTATTTGTAACTCCCACAGTTGCGTGGACCTGCAGAGTTTCACTGGCTGTCTTGTCTGGAGACAATACACATCTTTTTAGCCTGTCTTGATCCTCTCTCCACTCCCATTGTTTTGTTTCTTAAAGACTTGATTAGTTGTAAGTATTCGCATTCCAACCATTATTCATGTAAATTGAGTCTGTGTCTTTATAAGCTCTGTTTGTGAACAGAATTCCCACTCACCTGAAGAAGGGGCTTAGAGCTTCGAAAGCTTGTGTGGCTTTTGCTACCAAATAAACCTGTTGGACTTTAACCTGGTGTTGTTAAACTTCTTACCAGTGGTGTTCCGCAGGGTTCTGTACTGGGACCTCTGCTATTTGTGATATATATTAATGATTTGGAAGGAGGTGTAACTGGTGTTATCAGCAAGTTTGCGGATGTCACGAAGATGGCTGGACTTGCGGATAGCGATGAACATTGTCGGACAATACAGCAGGATATAGATAGGCTGGAAAATTGGGTGGAGAAATGGCAGATGGAATTTAATCCAGATAAATGCGAAGTGATGCATTTTGGAAGAACTAATGTAGGGGGAAGTTATACAATAAATGGCAGAGCCATCAAGAGTATAGAAACACAGAGGTGTGCAGGTCCACAAATCCTTGAAGATGGCATCACAGGTGGAGAAGGTGGTGAAGAAGGCATATGGTATGCTTGCCTTTATAGGACGGGGTATAGAGTATAAAAGCTGGAGTCTGATGTTGCAGCTGTACAGAACGCTGGTTAGGCCACATTTGGAGTACTGCATCCAGTTCTGGTCGCTGCACTACCAGAAGGACGTGGAGACTTTAGAGAGAGTGCAGAGAAGGTTTACCAGGATGTTGCCTGGTATGGAGGGTCTTAGCTATGAGGAGAGATTGGGTAAACTGGGCTTGTTCTCCTTGGAAAGACGGAGAATGAGGGGAGACCTAATAGAGGTGTACAAAATTATGAAGGGTATAGATAGGGTGAACAGTGGGAAGCCTTTTTCCCAGGTCGGAGGTGACGATCACGAGGGGTCACGGGCTCAAGGTGAGAGGGATGAGGTATAACTCAGATATCAGAGGGACGTTTTTTTACACAGAGTGGTGGGGGCCTGGAATGCGCTGCCAAGTAGGGTGGTGGAGGCAGACACGCTGGTATCGTTTAAGACTTACCTGGATAGTCACATGAGCAGCCTGGGAATGGAGGGATACAAACGAATGGTCTAGTTGGACCTATGAGCGGCACAGCCTTGGAGGGCCGAAGGGCCTGTTTCCTGTGCTGTACTGTTCTTTGTTCTATGTTCTTTGAAAGGAAATCTGCCATCCTTACCTGGCATGGCTCACATGTGACCCCTTAACTGCCCTCTGAAATGGCCCAACAAGCCACTCAGTTCAAGAGCAATTAGGGTGGGCAACAAATGCCCATTAATGAATAAAATAAATTCGCTACAATGACATATTTACCTTCTCCTGCGGCTCAATCATGCCTGCATGAACTTTTATTAATTCCTAATCTAGTGCTGTCTGTCTTTGTTTTTGATTTGATTTATTGTTGTAACATGTATTGGTATACAGTGAAAAGTATTGTTTTTTGCATGCTATACAGACAAAACATAAAGAAGGAAACGAGAGAGTGCAGAATGTAGTGTTACAGTCATAGCTAGGGTGTAGAGAGAAAGATCAACTTGATATAACATTCTGGTTCCCATCTGGAGGGAGAGTAATTAAAATATGTTTATATTTACTGTTGTTTCAGTATGTACCTATTGTGTTCTATGTTTTAAAACAACTGTCCTTGGATATTTATGGCCTCCCCTATCAAAGTCCGAAGCTTGCAGGCTCATGCCTCACTCCAGAGATTTGACTGCATGTGGAGAATGGGAACTTTCCTTGCTTTATGGAAAATATTTCACTTGCAACCAATATCTAACCAGATGATATGTCATTTATTTCAGTGTTTTTTGTGGATTGGTGTTGACTTAATGAAATGCTTTCTCACTGAGGGAGGTCCCAAGATTCAGATTTTTATCATTGCAACACTGGGCTTGATGCTGAATCTGGTTATAGCAACATAGAAACATAGAAGATAGGAGGAGGCTATTTGGCCCTTCAAGTCTGTTCCGCCATTCATTACGATCATGCTGTGCAGAGGGACCTGGGGGTCCTTGTGCATGAGACGCAAAAACCCAGTCTGCAGGTGCAACAGGTGATCAAAAAGGCAAATGGGGTGTTGGCCTATATCGCAAGGGGGATAGAATATAAAAACAGAGATGTCTTGTTGCATCTGTACAGGGCATTGGTGAGGCTGCAGCTGGATTACTGTGTGCAGTATTGGTCCCCTTATTTGTGGAAGGATATATTGGCCTTGGAGGGAGTGCAGAGAAGGTTCACCAGGTTGATACCAGAGATGAGGGGTGTTGATTATGAGGAGAGACTGAGCAGATTGGGTTTGTACTCGTTGGAATTTAGAAGGCTGAGGGGGGATCTTATAGAGACCTATAAGATAATGAAGGGGCTGGATAGGGTAGAGGTGGAGAGATTCTTTCCACGTAGAAAGGAAACTAGAACTAGAGGGCACAGCCTCAAAATAAAGGGGGGGTCACTTTAGGACAGAGTTGAGGAGGAACTTCTTCTCTCAGAGGGTGGTGAATCTCTGGAATTCTCTGCCCACTGAAGTGGTGGAGGCTACCTCGTTGAATATGTTTAAATCACGGATAGATGGATTCCTGATCGGTAAGGGAATTAGGGGTTATAGGGATCAGGCGAGTAAGTGGAACTGATCCACTTCAGATCAGCCATGATCTTATTGAATGGCGGGGCAGGCTCGAGGGGCGAGATGGCCTACTCCTGCTCCTGCTCCTATTTCTTATGTACCTTGATAGGTATGTTCCTGTCAGGCAGGGAGGAAATGGCCGAGTGAGGGAACCATGGTTCACAAAAGAGGTGGAATGTCTTGTGAAAAGGAAGAGGGAAGCTTATGTAGGGATGAGGAAACAAGGTTCAGATGGCTCGATTGAGGGTTACAAGTTAGCAAGGAATGAGCTGAAAATGGGGCTTAGGAGAGCTAGGAGGGGACATGAGAAGTCCTTGGCGGGTCGGATCAAGGAAAACCCCAAGGCTTTTTACTCTTATGTGAGGAATAAAAGAATGACCAGGGTGAGGTTAGGGCCGGTCAAGGACAGTAGTGGGAACTTGTGTATGGAGTCAGTAGAGATAGGCGAGGTGATGAATGAATACTTTTCTTCAGTGTTCACCAAGGAGAGGGGCCATGTTTTTGAGGAAGAGAAGGTGTTACAGGCTAATAGGCTGGAGGAAATAGATGTTCGGAGGGAGGATGTCTTGGCAGTTTTGAATAAACTGAAGGTCGATAAGTCCCCTGGGCCTGATGAAATGTATCCTAGGATTCTGTGGGAGGCAAGGGATGAGATTGCAGAGCCTTTGGCGTTGATCTTTGGGTCCTCGCTGTCCACGGGGATGGTGCCAGAGGACTGGAGAATGGCGAATGTTGTTCCTCTGTTTAAGAAAGGGAATAGAAATGACCCTGGTAATTATAGACCGGTTAGTCTTACTTCGGTGGTTGGTAAATTGATGGAAAGGGTCCTTAGGGATGGGATTTACGACCATTTAGAAAGATGCGGATTAATCCGAGACAGTCAGCACGGATTCGTGAAGGGCAAGTCGTGCCTCACAAATTTGATAGAATTTTTTGAGGAGGTAACTAAGTGTGTTGATGAAGGTAGGGCAGTTGATGTCATATACATGGATTTTAGTAAGGCGTTTGATAAGGTCCCCCATGGTCGGCTTATGATGAAAGTGAGGAGGTGTGGGATAGAGGGAAAGTTGGCCGATTGGATAGGTAACTGGCTGTCTGACCGAAGACAGAGGGTGGTGGTCGATGGAAAATTTTCGGATTGGAGGCAGGTTGCTAGCGGTGTGCCGCAGGGATCAGTGCTTGGTCCTCTGCTCTTTGTGATTTTTATTAATGACTTAGAGGAGGGGGCTGAAGGGTGGATCAGTAAATTTGCTGATGACACCAAGATTGGTGGAGTAGTGGATGAGGTGGAGGGCTGTTGTAGGCTGCAAAGAGACATAGATAGGATGCAAAGCTGGGCTGAAAAATGGCAAATGGAGTTTAACCCTGATAAATGTGAGGTGATTCATTTTGGTAGGACTAATTTAAATGTGGATTACAGGGTCAAAGGTAGGGTTCTGAAGACTGTGGAGGAACAGAGAGATCTTGGGGTCCATATCCACAGATCTCTAAAGGTTGCCAGTCAAGTGGATAGAGCTGTGAAGAAGGCCTATAGTGTGTTAGCTTTTATTAACAGGGGGTTGGAGTTTAAGAGCCGTGGGGTTATGCTGCAACTGTACAGGACCTTGGTGAGACCACATTTGGAATATTGTGTGCAGTTCTGGTCACCTCACTATAAGAAGGATGTGGAAGCGCTGGAAAGAGTGCAGAGGAGATTTACCAGGATGCTGCCTGGTTTGGAGGGTAGGTCATATGAGGAAAGGTTGAGGGAGCTAGGGCTGTTCTCTCTGGAGCGGAGGAGGCTGAGGGGAGACTTAATAGAGGTGTATAAAATGATGAAGGGGATAGATAGAGTGAACGTTCAAAGACTATTTCCTCGGGTGGATGGAGCTATTACAAGGGGGCATAACTATAGGGTTCGTGGTGGGAGATACAGGACGGATATCAGAGGTAGGTTCTTTACGCAGAGAGTGGTTGGGGTGTGGAATGGACTGCCTGCAGTGATAGTGGAGTCAGACACTTTAGAAACATTTAAGCGGTTATTGGATAGGCACATGGAGCACACCAGGATGATAGGGAGTGGAATCCATTATTAAAGAGGAGATAGCAGGGCATCTGGATAGAAATGGTTCGATCAATCAGACGCAGCATGGATTCATGAGGGGAAAGTCGTGCTTGACGAACATGTTGGATTTTTATGAAGATGTGACGAGGGCGGTTGATAGAACAGAGAACATAGAACATTACAGCGCAGAACAGGCCCTTCGGCCCACGATGTTGCACCGACCAGTTAAAAAAAAAAACTGTGACCCTCCAACCTAAACCAATTTCTTTTCGTCCATGAACCTATCTACGGATCTCTTAAACGCCCCCAAACTAGGCGCATTTACAACTGATGCTGGCAGGGCATTCCAATCCCTCACCACCCTCTGGGTAAAGAACCTACCCCTGACATCGGTTCTATAACTACCCCCCCTCAATTTAAAGCCATGCCCCCTCGTGCTGGATTTCTCCATCAGAGGAAAAAGGCTATCACTATCCACCCTATCTAAACCTCTAATCATCTTATATGTTTCAATAAGATCCCCTCTTAGCCGCCGCCTTTCCAGCGAAAACAATCCCAAATCCCTCAGCCTCTCCTCATAGGATTTCCCCTCCATACCAGGCAACATCCTGGTAAACCTCCTCTGCACCCTCTCCAAAGCCTCCACATCCTTCCTGTAATGTGGGGACCAGAACTGCACACAGTACTCCAAGTGCGGCCGCACCAGAGTTGTGTACAGTTGCAACATAACGCTACGACTCCTAAATTCAATCCCCCTACCAATAAACGCCAAGACACCATATGCCTTCTTAACAACCTTATCTACTTGATTCCCAACTTTCAGGGATCTATGCACACATACACCTAGATCCCTCTGCTCCTCCACACTATTCAAAGTCCTCCCGTTAGCCCTATACTCAACACATCTGTTATTCCTACCAAAGTGAATTACCTCACACTTCTCCGCATTAAACTCCATCCGCCACCTCTCGGCCCAACTTTGCAACCTGTCTAAGTCTTCCTGCAAACTACGACACCCTTCCTCACTGTCTACCACACCACCGACTTTGGTGTCATCAGCAAATTTGCTAATCCACCCAACTATACCCTCATCCAGATCATTAATAAATATTACAAACAGCAGTGGCCCCAAAACAGATCCCTGAGGTACACCACTTGTAACCGCACTCCATGATGAATATTTACTATCAACCACCACCCTCTGTTTCCTATCCGCTAGCCAATTCCTGATCCAATTTCCTAGATCACCCCCAATCCCATACATCTGCATTTTCTGTAGAAGCCTACCATGGTGAACCTTATCAAACGCCTTACTAAAATCCATATATACCACGTCCACTGCCTTGCCCCCATCCACCTCCTTGGTCACCTTCTCAAAAAACTCAATAAGGTTAGTAAGGCACGACCTACCTGCCACAAAACCATGCTGACTATCACCTATCAATTCATTACTCTCCAAATAACTATAAATCCTATCCCTTATAATTTTTTCCAACATCTTGCCGACAACAGAAGTGAGACTCACCGGTCTATAATTCCCGGGGAAGTCTCTGTTCCCCTTCTTAAACAATGGGACAACATTCGCTAACCTCCAATCTTCTGGTACTATACCAGAGGCCAACGACGACCTGAAGATCAGAGCCAGAGGCTCTGCAATCACTTCTCTTGCCTCCCAGAGAATCCTTGGATAAATCCCATCCGGACCAGGGGATTTATCTATTTTCAGACCCTCCAGAATATCCTGCACATCCTCCTTATCAACTGTAATACTGTCTATTCTACTCCCCTGCAACCCAGTGTCCTCCTCAGCTATATTTATGTCCCCTTGCGTGAACACCGAAGAGAAATATTGGTTCAATGCTTCACCAATCTCCTCCGGTTCCACACATAACTTCCCTCTGCCATCTATAACTGGCCCTAAACTTGCCCTAACCAACCTTCTGTTCTTGACATACCTATAGAACGCCTTAGGATTCTCTTTAACCCTATCCGCCAAAGTCTTCTCATGTCCCCTTTTAGCCCTTCTAAGCTCGCTCTTCAACTCCCTCTTAGCCAATCTAAAGCTTTCTAGTGCACTACCCGAGTGCTCACGTCTCATCCGAACATAAGCCTCCTTTTTCTTTTTAACCAACAAAGAAACTTTTTTGGTGCACCACGGTTCCCTAGCCCTACCAATTCCTCCTTGCCTGACAGGGACATACCTATCACAGACTCGCAGTAGCTGCTCCTTGAAAAAACTCCACATGTCGGACGTTCCCAGTCCCTGTAATCTCCTAGTCCAACCTATGTTTCCTAATTCTCTCCTAATAGCCTCATAATTACCCTTCCCCCAGCTAAAACCACTGGCCCGAGGTTCATGCCTATCCCTTTCCATCACTAAGGTGAACGTAACCGAATTGTGGTCACTATCACCAAAATGCACACCAACTTCCAAGTCTAGCACCTGGTCTGGCTCATTTCCCAGCACCAGATCCAATATAGCCTCACCTCTAGTTGGCCTGTCTACATACTGAGTCAAAAAACCTTCCTGCACGCTTTGAACAAAAACTGACCCCTCTAACGAGCTAGAGCTATAACAATTCCAGTCAATATTAGTCAAGTTAAAATCCCCCATAACAATTGCCCTATTACTTTCACTCCTAAGCAGGATTGACTCCGCAATCCTTTCCTCAACCTCTCTAGAACTTTTAGGAGGTCTATAAAAGACTCCCAACAGGGTGACCTCTCCTCTCCTATTTCTAATCTCCGCCCATACTACCTCAACAGATAAGTCCTCATCAAACCTCCTCTCTGACACTGTGATACAATCTCTGACCAATAATGCTACCCCTCCCCCTCTTCTACCTCCTTCCCTACTTCGACTAAAACATTTGAACCCCGGGACCTGCAGCATCCATTCCTGCCCCTGCTCTATCCATGTCTCTGAAATAGCCACAACATCGAAGTCCCAGGTACTGATCCACGCTGCAAGTTCACCCACTTTATTGCGAATACTCCTGGCATTGAAGTATACACATTTCAAACCCTGCTCCACCCCACCTCTGCAATGCCGTGCATTGCAGTCCCCATCCATGCATCCCTCACTTTCAGCCCCACTACTCAGGATCCCTCCCCCCCCCCGAATCAGTATAAACTCCCTGCATGGCCTTAGCAAATTTACCCCCCAGGATATTGGTCCCCTTCTGATTAAGGTGTAGACCATCCTTCTCATAGAGGTCACACCTTCCCCAGTACGAGCCCCAATTGCTTAAGTACCTGAACCCCTCCCTCCTGCACCATCCCCTCAGCCATGAATTCAAACCTTCCCTCTCCCTATTCCTCTCTAAACTATCCCGTGGTACAGGCAAGAGTCCAGAGATAACCACTCTGTCAGTCTTGGCCTTTAGTTTCCACCCCAACTCCATAAATCCCTGCCTAATATCCCCTTCCCCTATCCTCCCTATGTCGTGATGGAGGAGAACCGGTGGATGCGGTGTTTTTGGATTTCCAAAAGGCGTTTGATAAGGTGCCCCATAAAAGGCTGCTGAAGAAGATTAGGGCACACGGAGTTGGGGGTAGTGTGTTAAAGTGGATTGGGGACTGGCTATCCGACAGGAAGCAAAGACTCGGAATAAATGGGTGTTTTTCCGGTTGGAGGAAGGTAACTAGTGGCGTGCCGCAGGGATCGGTACTCGGGCCGCAACTGTTTACCATTTATATAGATGATCTGGAGGAGGGGACGGAGTGTAGGGTAACGAAGTTTGCAGACGACACAAAGATAAGTGGAAAAGTGAATCGTGTGGAGGACGGAGAAGATCTGCAGAGAGATTTGGACAGGCTGAGTGAGTGGGCGAGGATATGGCAAATGGAGTATAACGTTGAGAAATGCGAGGTTATACACTTTGGAGGAAATAATAACAAATGGGATTACTATCTCAATGGAAACAAATTAAAACATGCTACCGTGCAAAGGGACCTGGGGGTCCTTGTGCATGAGACGCAAAAGCCCAGTCTGCAGGTACAACAGGTGATCAAGAAGGCAAATGGGATGTTGGCCTATATTGCGAGGGGGATAGAATATAAAAGCAGGGATGTCTTGATGCACCTGTACAGGGCATTGGTGAGGCCGCAGCTGGAATACTGTGTGCAGTATTGGTCCCCTTATATGAGGAAGGATATATTGGCATTGGAAGGAGTGCAGAGAAGGTTCACCAGGTTGATACCGGAGATGAGGGGTTTGAATTATGAGGAGAGGCTGAGGAGATTGGGTTTGTACTCGTTGGAGTTTAGAAGGATGAGGGGGGATCTTATGGAGACTTATAAGATAATGCGGGGGCTGGATAGGGTGGAGGCGGAGAGATTCTTTCCACTTAGTAAGGAAGTTAAAACTAGAGGACACAGCCTCAAAATAAAGGGGGGTCGGTTTAAGACAGAGTTGAGGAGGAACTTCTTCTCCCAGAGGGTGGTGAATCTCTGGAATTCTCTGCCCACTGAGGTGGTGGAGGCTACCTCGCTGAATATGTTTAAAGCGCGGATGGATGGATTCCTGATCGGTAAGGGAATTAAGGGTTATGGGGATCAGGCGGGTAAGTGGTACTGATCCACGTCAGATCAGCCATGATCTTATTGAATGGCGGGGCAGGCTCGAGGGGCTAGATGGCCTACTCCTGCTCCTATTTCTTATGTTCTTATGTTCTTATGATCGCTTGATCTTGGTTTCAGATAAAGCTCGGCACAACATCGTGGGCTGAAGGGCCTGTTCTGTGCTGTACTGTTCTATGTTCTATGTTCTATGTTCTTATGGCTGATCATCCAACTCAATAGCCTAATCCTGCTTTCTCCCCATAACCTTTGATCCCATTCGCCCCAAGTGCTATATCCAGCCGCCTCTTGAATACATTCAATGTTTTGGCATCAACTACTTCCTGTGGTAATGAATTCCACAGGCTCATCACTCTTTGGGTGAAGAAATGTCTCCTCACCTCCTTTCTAGATGGTCTACCCCGATTCCTCAGACTGTGACCCCTGGTTCTGGACTCCCCCCACCATCGGGAACATCCTCCCTGCATCTAACCTATCTAGACCGGTTAGAATTTTATAAGTCTCTATGAGATCCCTCTTCATTCGCCTGAACTGCAGTGAAAACAATCGTAACCTAGTCAATCTCTCATCAGTCCCGCCATCCCCGGAATCAGCCTGGTAAACCTTTGCTGCACTCCCTCGAGAGCAAGAACATCCTTCCTCAGAAAGGGAGACCAAAACTGCGCATATTATTCTGGGTGTGGCCTCACCAAGGCCCTGTATAGTTGCAACAACACATCCCTGCTCCTGTACTCAAAACCTCTCGCAATGAAGGCCAACATGCCATTTGCCTTCTTTACCGCCTGCTGCACCTGCATGCTAACCTTCAGTTTAATGATTCTGTTGCTGTCTAAATGAGAGTGGGCGGCACGGTAGCACAGTGGTTAGCACTGCTGCTTCACAGCTCCAGGGTCCTGGGTTCGATTCCCGGCTCGGGTCACTGTCTGTGTGGAGTTTGCACATTCTCCTCGTGTCTGCGTGGGTTTTCTCCGGGTGCTCCGGTTTCCTCCCACAGTCCAAAGATGTGCGGGTTAGGTTGATTGGCCAGGTTAAAAATTGCCCCTTAGAGTCCTGAGATGCGTAGGTTAGAGGGATTAGCAAGTAAATATGTGGGGGTAGGGCCTGGGTGGGATTGTGGTCGGTGCAGACTCGATGGGCCGAATGGCCTCCTTCTGCACTGTAGGGTTTCTATGATTTCTATGATTGATTATCCAAAATGGAGTAGATCAAGAATGCATTTTGTGCAATATGTAAGGAATTAAATGCTATAAATATTCCATGTTTTGATTTGCCATGTTAGGGTGTGCAGATCTGGAATGCACTGCCTGTAGTGAAGGCTGGAAAACTTATAAGACCATAAGACATAGGAACAGAATTAAGCCACTCAGCCCATCGAGTCTGCTCCGCCATTCAATCATGGCTGATATTTTTCTCAACCCCATAACCCCATATCCCCTTATTAATCAAGAACCTATCTCTGTCTTAATGACACTCAATGACCTGGCCTCCACAGCCTTCTGCGGCAATGAATTCCACAGGTTCACCACTCTCTGGCTGAAGAAATTCCTCCCCATCCCTGTTTTAAAGGATCATCTCTTTAGCCTGAGGCTGTGCCTCTGGTTCTAGTTTTTCCTACTAGTGGAAACATCTTCTCCACGTCCAGGTTATAAGGTTATAACCTTGAAGAAATATTTGGATGAGCACTTGAAACATCATAACATTCAGGTTTATGGACAAGTGCTGGAAAATGGGATTAATGTGACTTTAATGTTATTGTTGGTATAGACCAGATAGGTCAAAAGGCCTTTTCTGTGCTGTATTACTCTATGAATTGCTGCCTGTGTTCACAATTACATCCCTCTGAGTTGTTGCCTGCTTCTCCTCTCTTTAACTATAGCCAAGGTTTAAGGCCATGTGTGAGGGCTTAAGCCGGTGTGAATCGTGTGTCAGTGAGAGCTGGGGGAATGAGTTGCTTTTGTTTGAGAATGGCTGTGGCCTGGATAAAGAAACATCATATTTTGCTACTATCCCTTTGATGTACTGTAATTTGCATTAAGAGATAAGGGGATGAAGTGAAGTTTAACTATTGTATTGCAAAAGGAAAATTTATTAATTGAAAAATCACAATGAGTAAAGCAAAGTATTAAGTTTATTTCTACCCAAAAGTAGTAGCCATAAAAATAACCTGATTTTTTTAATAATATGGGAAGGGGACTTCCTCAGAAATTTAAGAAGAACAGGTTTAGCCATGAAAGAGGAAAAACATGTTTAAAGAGAGATTGGAAGTTGTCTGGCTAGGAGTGACCATGATATGCTGACAGCTGTGCTGTGCTTAGGGAAAGCTGTGCAAGAAGCTGAGTGAACCCTGACCCTCCTCGCAGAGAAAGGTGTTTTGTCTACAAGGTTTTATCAAAGTATTGGATTTCCATTATCGAGTAAGTGAGAGAAACCTTGTGAAATACTTCACCTATAGTAGCAATGGATGACTTGTGCAAACCTTACTGGGATTGTTTATTAAAGATCTATAGAGGCTATTGTTGAAAAGGGGTGTTTAACTGTTAGTTTAACAAAGCAGAAATACTTTATATAATGGTTCTAGAACCAGTTTTAATTGTATAAATGTAATCTTCAGTGTATAAATTTTATTTTCTTTTTGTTTAAAGGTCGATTACAGCGATTGGGAGGGTTGCAGGATTGGTGGAGGTTACAGAGATTGGGAGGGTTGTAGGATGGGTGGAGATTGCAGAGATTGGGAGGGTTGCAGGATCATAGAATCATAGAATCATAGAAACCCTACAGTGCAGAAACAGGCCATTCGGCCCATCAAGTCTGAACCGACCACAATCCCACCCAGGCCCTACTCCCATATCCCTACACATTTACCCGCTAATCCCTCTGACCTACGCATCTCAGGACACTAAGGGGCAATTTTTAGCTGGCCAATCAACCGAGCCCGCACATCTTTGGACTGTGGGAGGAAACCGGAGCACCCGGAGGAAACCCACGCAGACACGAGGAGAATGTGCAAACTCCACACAGACAGTGACCCAAGCCGGGAATCGAACCCAGGTCCCTGGAGCTGTGAAGCAGCAGTGCTAGCCACTCTGCTACTGATGGGTGGAGATTTCAGAGATTGGGAGGGCTGCAGGATTGCAGGAGATTAGATTGTGAGGAATGAGGCAATGGAGGGAATTGAATACAAAGATGAGGATCTTAAAATTAAGTAATTAATTAACTGGGATTCAGTGTAGGTCAGTGAGTGCACTTATGAGGAGAGTTTGAGTGGGTTGGGCCTGCACTCATTGGTGTTTAGAAGAATAAGGGTCGACCTTATTGAGACATGTAGGATTCTCAGGGGGCTTGACAGGGTCGATGTTGAGAGAGTTTTTTCCTCTTGTGGGAGAGTCTAGGACCAGAGGGTATAATCTCAGAGTAAGGTGTTGCTCAGAGATAGAACATAGAACATAGAACATAGAAAGCCACAGCACAAACAGGCCCTTCGGCCCACAAGTTGCGCCGATCACATCCCCACCTCTAGGCCTATCTATAGCCCTCAATCCCATTAAATCCCATGTACTCATCCAGAAGTCTCTTAAAAGACCCCAACGAGTTTGCCTCCACCACCACCGACGTCAGCCGATTCCACTCACCCACCACCCTCTGAGTGAAAAACTTACCCCTGACATCTCCTCTGTACCTACCCCCCAGCACCTTAAACCTGTGTCCTCTCGTAGCAACCATTTCAGCCCTTGGAAATAGCCTCTGAGAGTCTACCCTATCCAGACCTCTCAACATCTTGTAAACCTCTATCAGGTCACCTCTCATCCTTCGTCTCTCCAGGGAGAAGAGACCAAGCTCCCTCAACCTATCCTCATAAGGCATGCCCCCCAATCCAGGCAACATCCTTGTAAATCTCCTCTGCACCCTTTCCACCAGATGAGGTGGAATTTCTTCTCTCGCAGGGTAGTGAATGTGTGGAATTCTTTACCACAGGGAGCTGTCGAGGCTGGGTCGTTAAGAATGTTCAAGATGGAGACAGACAGATTTTTAATCTGTAAGGGAACAAGGGTTGTGGGGATAAGGCAGTAAAGTGGAGTTGAGTATTATCAGATCAGTCTTGATCTCCTTGAAGGGCAGACCAGACTCGATGGGCTGAATGGCCTACTCATGCTGTTATGGTCTTATAGGAGTGAGAAGTGTTTCCTCAGATATAGGAGCAGGATTGAGTTTTGGGTGGGCTTGGGATTTACAGAGAGTTGTTACGGGGCATTAATGCAGAGAGCTGCCCGGATTCAACTCTACAACATAAAGGAGTTGCTGGGATCGGAACTCTGTTCTCAATTTCATTTTAAGTTACATAGAACATAGAACAGTACAGGACAGAACAGGCCCTTCGGCCCACGATGTTGTGCCGAGCTTTATCTGAAACCAAGATCAAGCTATCCCACTCCCTATCATCCTGGTGTGCTCCATGTGCCTATCCAATAACCGCTTAAATGTTCCTAAAGTGTCTGACTCCACTATCACTGCAGGCAGTCCATTCTACACCCCAACCACTCTCTGCGTAAAGAACCTACCTCTGATATCCTTCCTGTATCTCCCACCACGAACCCTATAGTTATGCCCCCTTGTAATAGCTCCATCCACCCGATGAAATAGTCTTTACTCAATCTAATACAGGGTTGCCATGGTTATCCAAAATAGCTCTCAAGTGCCCTGAACTGAATGCACTCCTTTTCTATTAATATTTGATCAGAGTGTCAGATCTCTGAACACAGTATGAATGGGCACTGGGATCTGAGGGCAGCTGATTGGATGGAAGCAACAGGGGCTGATGCTTACCTTGTTTCAGTCCTGCACAAATCATATCGTCTGTAACCTGTCTGCCGAGCTGAGCATAAACATTCCTGCATTTCTCATGATCCGCAATAGGAACCTCAATCTGAACAAGAAAAACAGAGTTTGAATTAAATTGCTGAAGCAGAATGTATCGTAAAACCATCAGAAACGCTGTGCTGACTCATAACAGAACAACCTAAAACTGATCGACTCTTCCTTTTCCTTTCTTCATTTCACATATTTATCCAAATCATCTTTTAAAAGATACAACGGTGTTTGCCTAAGAACATAAGAAATAAGTGTAGGAGTAGGCCATTCGGATCCTCAAGCCTGCTTCACTGGTTAATAGAGTCATAGTCATAGAGTCATAGAGTTTAAAGCATGGTAACAGGCCGTTCGGCCCAACTTGTCGATGCCGCCTTTTTTTTAAAAACCCCTAAACTAATCCCAATTGCCCGCATTTAGAACATAGAACATTACAGCGCAGTACAGGTCCTTCGGCCCTGGATGTTGTGCCGACCAATGGAACCAATCTAAAGCCTGTCTAATCTACACTATTCCAATATCATCCATATGTTTATCCAATAACCATTTGAATGCTCTTAATGTTGACGGGTCCACTACTGCTGCAGGCAGGGCATTCCACGCCCTTACTACTCTCTGAGTAAAGAACCTACCTCTAACATCTGTCCTATATCTCTCACCCCTCAATTTAAAGCTATGTCCCCTCGTGTTAGCCATCACCATCCGAGGAAAAAGGCTCTCACTATCCACCCTATCTAATCCTCTGATCATCTTGTATGCCTCTATTAAGTCACCTCTTAACCTTCTCTCTAACGAAAACAACCTCAAGCCCTTCAGCCTTTCTTCATACGATTTTCCCACCATACCAGGCAACATCCTGGTAAATCTCCTCTGCACCCTTTCCAACACTTCCACATCTTTCCTATAATACGGCAACCAGAACTGTACGCAATACTCCAAATGCGGCCGCACCAGAGTTTTGTACAGTTGCAGCATGACCTCCTGGCTCTGAAACTCAATCCCTCTACCAATAAAAGCTAACACACCGTACGCCTTCTTAACAACCCTATCAACCTGGGTGCCAACTTTCAGGGATCTATGCACATGGACACCCAGATCCCTCTGTTCATTCACACTACCAAGTATCTTACCATTAGCCCAGTACTCTGTATTCCTGTTACTCCGTCCAAAGTGAATCACCTCACACTTTTCCGCATTAAACTCCATTTGCCACCTCTCAGCCCGGCTCTGCAGCTTATCTATGTTCCTCTGTAAACTGCCACTTCCCTCCGCACTGTCTACAATTTCACCGACTTTAGTGTCATCCACAAATTTACTAATCTATCCTTCCACGCCCTCATCCAGGTCATTAATAAAAATGACAAACAGCAGTGGCCCCAAAACAGATCCTTGCGGTACACCACTAGTAACTGAACTCCAGGATGAATATTTCCCATCAACCACCACCCTTTGTTTTTGTACAGCTAGCCAATTCTTGATCCAAACCACTAAATCACCCTCAATCCGATGTGTCCGTATTTTCTGCAAAAGCTTACCATGGGGAACCTTATCAAACGCTTTGCTGAAATCCATATACACCACATTAATTGCTTTACCCTCATCCACCTCTTTGGTCACCTTCTCAAAGAACTCAACAAGGTTTGTGAGGCACGACCTACCCTTCACAAAACCGTGCTGACTATATGGGCATTTGGCCCATATCCCTCTATACCCATCATACCATTTAACTATCTAAATGCTTTTTAAAAGATAAAATTGTACCCGCCTTGACTACTACCTCTGGCAACTTGTTCCAGACGCTCACCACCCTGTGTGAAAAAATTGCTCCTCTGGACCCTTTTGATCTCTCCCCTCTCACCTTAAACCTATGCCCTCTAGTTTTAGACTCCCCTACCTTTGGGGAAAGATATTGACTATCTAGCTGATCTCTGCCCCTCATTATTTTATAGACCTCTATAAGGTCACCCCTCAGCCTCCTACATTCCAGAGAAAAAAGTCCCAATCTATTAAGCCTCTCCTTATAACTCAACCCATCAAGTCCCGGTAGCATCCTAGTAAATCGTTTCTGCGCTCTTTCTAGTTTAATAATATCCTTTCTATAATAGTGTGACCAAAATTGCACACAGTATTCCAAGTGTGGCCTTACCAATGTCTTGTACAAATTTAACAAGACATTCCAACTCCTGTATTCAATGTTCTGACCGATGAAACCAAGCATGCCGAATGCCTTCTTCACAACTCTGTCCACCTGTGACTCCACTTTCAAGGAGCTATGAACATGTACCCCTAGACCTCTTTGTTCTGTAACTTTCCCCAACGCCCTACCATTAACTGAGTAAGTCCTGCTCTGTTTCAATCTACCAGAATGCATTACCTTGCATTTGTCTAAATTAAACTCCATCTGTCATTCGTCAGCCCACTGGCCCAATTGATCAAGATCCCATTACAATTGGAGATAACTTTCTTCACTGTCCACTATGCCACCAATCTTGGTGTCATCTGCAAACTTATTAACCATGCCCCCTATATTCTCATCCAAATCATTGATATAAATGACAAATAACAGTGGGCCCAGCACTGATCCCTGAGGCACACCGCTGGTCACAGGCCTCCAGTTTGTAAAAGAACCCTCGACAACCACCCTCTGGCTTCTGACAAGAGGGTGGTTGTAGAGGCTTCTGACAAAGGATGAGACGTGAAGGAATAGGGCCTATAAAAGGTGAAGGTGGGAAAATCAGTACGGAAATGGCAGAGCTGCTTAATGAGTATTTTGCCTCGGTTTTCACAGAGGAGAAGGACCTGGGTGGATGTACTGCGGGCTTGCGGTGGACTGAAAAGATTGAGTATGTGGACTTTAACAAACAGGTTGTGCTGGAATCTTTGAATGACATCAAGATAGATAAGTCGCCGGGTCCGGATGGGATGTATCCCAGGTTACTGTGGGAGACGAGGGAAGAGATTGCAGAGCCTCTGGTGATGATCTTCGCGTCATTGATGGAGACGGGAGAGGTGCCGGAGGATTGGAGTATTGCGGATGTGGTTCCTATTTTCAAGAAGGGGAGTAGGGATAGCCCAGGAAATTACCGACCGGTGAGTCTAACCTCAGTGGTTGGTAATCTGATGGAGAAGATCCTGAGGGACAAGATTTATGAGCATTTAGTGAGGTTTAGTATGCTCAAGAATACTCAGCATGGCTTTGTCAAAGGCAGATCGTGCCTTATGAGCCTTGTGGAGTTCTTCGAAAATGTGACTAAACACATTAACGAAGGGAAAGCGGTAGATGTGGTTTATATGGATTTTAGCAAGGCGTTCGATAAGGTCCCCCATGCAAGGCTCTAGAAAAAGTGAGAGGGCATGGGATCCAAGGGGCTGCTGCCCTGTGGATCCAGAACTGGCTTGCCCAAAGGATGTGGAGATGCCGGCGTTGGACTGGGGTAAACACAGTAAGAAGTTTAACAATGCCAGGTTAAAGTCCAACAGGTTTATTTGGTAGCAAAAGCCACACAAGCTTTCGGAGCTCCAAGCCCCTTCTTCAGGTGAGTGGGAATTCTGTTCACAAACAGGGCATATAAAGACACAGACTCAATTTACATGAATAATGGTTGGAATGCGAATACTTACAGCTAATCAAGTCTTTAAGATACAAACAACGTGAGTGGAGAGAGCATCACGACAAGCTAAAAAGATGTGTATTGTCTCCAGACAAGACAGCCAGCGAATTCGGCCTCTGATATTCGGGTAAGCGTTCTCCAAGGCGGCCTTCATGACACACGACGACGCAGAGTCGCTGAGCAGAAACTGATAGCCAAGTTCCGCACACACGAGGACGGCCTCAACCGGGATATTGGGTTCATGTCACACTATTTGTAACCCCCACAGCCTGCCTGGACCTGCAGAGTTTCACTGGCTGTCTTGTCTGGAGACAATACACATCTTTTTAGTCTGTCTTGATGCCCTCTCCACTCACGTTGTTTGTATCTTAAAGACTTGATTAGCTGTAAGTATTCCCATTCCAACCATTATTCATGTAAATTGAATCTATGTCTTTATGTGCCCTGTTTGTGAACAGAATTCCCACTCACCTGAAGAAGGGGCTTGGAGCTCCGAAAGCTTGTGTGGCTTTTGCTATCAAATAAACCTGTTGGACTTTAACCTGATGTTGTTAAACGTCTTACTGTGTTTGCCCAAAGGAGGCAGAGAGTGTGTATAGATGGGTCGGTCACCAGTGGTGTGCCCCAGAGATCTGTTCTGGGACCCTTGCTGTTTGTCATTTTCATAAATGACCTGGATGAGGAAGTGGAGGGATGGGTTGGTAAGTTTGCCGACGACACGAAGGTTGGTGGGGTTGTGGATAGTCTGGAGGGATGTCAGAAGTTACAGAGGGACATAGATAGGATGCAAGACTGGGCGGACAAGTGGCAGATGGACTTCAACCCAGATAAATGCGTAGTGGTCCATTTTGGCAGGTCAAATGGGATGAAGGAGTACAATATAAAGGGAAAGACTCTTAGTACTGTGGAGGAACAGAAGGACCTTGGGGTCCGGGTCCATAGGACTCTAAAATCGGCCCTGCAAGTGGAGGAGGTGGTTAAGAAGGCGTATGGTGTGCTGGCCTTTATCAATCGAGGGATTGAGTTTAGGAGTCCAGGGATAATGATGCAGCTATATAAGACCCTCGTCAGACCCCACTTGGAGTACTGTGCTCAGTTCTGGTCGCCTCATTACAGGAAGGATGTGGAAAAGATTGAAAGGGTGCAGAGGCGATTTACAAGGATGTTGCCTGGATTGAGTGGCGTGCCTTATGAGGATAGGTTGAGGGAGCTTGGTCTTTTCTCCTTGGAGAGACGTAGGATGAGAGGAGACCTAATAGAGGTGTATAAGATGTTGAGAGGCATAGATCGGGTGGACTCTCAGAGGCTTTTTCCCAGGGTGGAAATGTCTGCTACGAGGGGCGGCACGGTAGGACAGTGGTTAGCACTGCTGCTTCACAGCTCCAGGGTCCCGGGTTCGATTCCCGGCTCGGGTCACTGTCTGTGTGGAGTTTGCACATTCTCCTCGTGTCTGCGTGGGTTTCCTCCGGGTGCTCCGGTTTCCTCCCACAGTCCAAAGATGTGTGGGTTAGGTTGATTGGCCAGGTTAAAAATTGTCCCTGAGATGCATAGTTAGAGGGATTAGCGGGTAAATATGTGGGGGTAGGGCCTGGGTGGGATTGTGGTCGGTGCAGACTCGATGGGCCGAATGGCTTCCTTCTGCACTGTAGGGTTTCTATAAATTCTATAAAGGACACAGGTTTAAGGTGCTGGGGGGTAGGTACAGGGGAAATGTTCGGGGGAAGTTTTTCACACAGAGGGTGGTGGGCGAGTAGAATCGGCTGCCGTCAGTGGTGGTGGAGGCAAACTCAATAGGGTCTTTTAAGAGACTCCTGGATGTGTATATGGAACTTAATAGGATGGAGGGTTGTAGGTCGGCCTAAAAGGTAGGGATATGTTCGGCACAACTTGTGGGGCCGAAGGGCCTGTTTTGTGCTGTAGTTTTCTATGTTTCTATAAGCCAATTTTGTATCCATTTAGATACCTCACCCTGGATCCCGTGAGATCTAACTTCATGCAACAACCTACCATGTGGTACCTTGTCAAGGGCCTTGCTAAAGTCCACGTAGACAACATCAACTGCACTGCCCACATTTACCTTCTTGGTTACCCCTCCTTCCTCCCTGCTTCTCACCCCCATCATAATCTTTGCCTCCTTTGTAGATCTAAAATCTGTCCATCTCAGCCAGGACTGTATGAAGCGAAGGTGATAGTGTTCTGGTATTGTCACTGGAATAGTCATTCAGAGACCCAGGGTGAGGACCCGGGTTTAAATCCCACCAATCTCACTTTGAATCCAGTTAAAAATCTGGAGTAAAAAAGGTCCAATGACGATCATGAAACGATTGTTGTCAGAACCCATCTGATTCCCTAATGGAAGGAAATCTGCCATCCTTACCCGGTCTGGTCTACATGTGACTCCAGACCCACAGCAATGTGGTTGACTCTTAAATGCCCAGTGAAATGGCTGAGTAAGGCATTCAGTTGCATGAATAAAGAAAAAATCAATGACCACTTAATCCCAAAGATCAATGACCCTCTGAAAGAAGAAATTCTTCCTCATCTCTGGGACATTATGTTGCAGTTGTATAAGTCATTGGTGCGGCTGCACTGGGAGCATTTTGTATGGCTTTGTCCACCCTGTTATAGGAAAGATACTGATAAACTGGAAAGAGGTGCAAAGAAGATTTATGATCTTAAGATCTACCAGGATGTTGCCAGGACTAGTGGGGATGAGTTATAGGGAGAGTTTGGCCAGTCTAGGGCTTTATTCCTTGGAATGTAGGAGAATGAGAGGTGACCTTATTGAAGTGTATAAAACCATGAGGGGCATCGATCGGATGAATGCATGTAATCTTTTTCACAGGGAAGGGGAATTGAAAACTGGAGGGCACAGGTTTAAGGTGAGAGGGGACAAATTTAAAAAAGGACCCGAGGGGCAACTTCTTTACGCAGAGGCTGGTGTGTACGGAATGAACTGCCAGAGAAAGTGTTTGAGGCAGGTTCAATAGCATTTAAGCAGCATTTGGATAAGTACATGGATGGGAAAGGATTAGAGGGATATAGGCCAAATGTGAGCAATTGGGACTAGCTGGGAGGGCACCATGATCAGCATGGACCAGTTGGGCTGAAGGGCCTGTTTCTGTGCTGTATTGCTCTATGACTCTATGGATGGAATTTTCCCGTCCCACCTGCTACAGGAATCAGAGGGCGGGGCCAGACCACGCAAAGGTGCGTTGACCTCGGGTGGGAACTTCCAGCCTTGGGGCAAAGATGGGTGGAAAATCCCACCCTATGACTCTGCCCTTTACTTTCAATAAGGAGTCTAACAACACCAGCTTAAAGTCCAACAGGTTTATTTGGTAGCAAACGCCACTAGCTTTCGGAGCGCTGCTCCTTCATCAGGTGAGTGGGAGATCTGCTCATAAACAGCAAACAGGGCATATAAAGACACAAACTCAATTTACAGAATAATGAATAATGATTGGAATGCGAATCTTTACAGCTAATCAAGTCTTAAAGGTACAGACAATGTGAGTGGAGAGAGCATTAGCACAGGTTAAAGAGATGTGTATTGTCTTCAGACAGGACAGCCAGTGAGACTTTGCAAGTCCAGGCAAGTTGTGGGGGTTACAGATAGTGTGACATGAACCCAAGATCCCAGTTGAGGCTGTCCTCATGTGTGCGGAACTTGGCTATCAGTCTCTGCTCAGCGACTCTGCGCTGTCGTGTGTCGTGAAGGCTGCCTTGGAGAATGCTTACCCGAATATCAGAGGCCGAATGCCCGTGACCGCTGAAGTGCTCCCCAACAGGAAGAGAACAGTCTTGCCTGGTGATTGTCGAGCGGTGTTCATTCATCCGTTGTCATAGCGTCTGCATGGTTTCCCCAATGTACCATGCCTCGGGACATCCTTGCCTGCAGTGTATCAGGTAGACAATGTTGGCCGAGTTGCAAGGGTATGTACCGTGTACCTGGTGGATGGTGTTCTCACGTGAGATGATGGCATCCGTGTCAATGATCCGGCACGTCTTGCAGCGGTTGCTGTGGCAGGGTTGTGTGGTGTCATGGTCACTGTTCTCCTGAAGGCTGGCTAGTTTGCTGCGGACAGTGGTCTGTTTGAGGTTGTGCGGTTGTTTGAAGGCAAGAAGTGGGGGTGTGGGGATGGCCTTGGCGAGATGTTCGTCTTCATCAATGACATGTTGAAGGCTCCGGAGAAGATGTCGTAGTTTCTCCGCTCCAGGGAGGTACTGGATGACGAAGGGTACTCTGTCCACCGTGTCCCGTGTTTGTCTTCTGAGGAGGTCGGTGCGGTTTTTCGCTGTGGCGGGTCGGAACTGTCGATCGATGAGTCGAGCGCCATATCCTGTTCTTATGAGGGCATCTTTCAGCGTCTGGAGGTGTCTGTTGCAATCCTCCTCATCCGAGCAGATCCTGTGTATACGGAGGGCTTGTCCGTAGGGGATGGCTTCTTTAACGTGTTTAGGGTGGAAGCTGGAGAAGTGGAGCATCGTGAGGTTATCCGTGGGCTTGCGGTACAGTGAGGTGCTGAGGTGACTGTCCTTAAAGGAGATGAGTGTGTCCAAGAATGCAACTGATTCCGGAGAGTAGTCCATGGTGAGTCTGATGGTGGGATGGAACTTGTTGATGTCATCATATCGTTGTTTCAAAGATTGTTCGCCATGAGTCCAAAGGAAGAAAATGTCATCGATGTATCTAATGTATAGCGCCGGTTGAAGGTCCTGTGCAGTGAAGAAGTCTTGTTCGAACCTGTGCATGAAGATGTTGGCATATTGAGGTGCGAATTTGGTCCCCATGGCTGTTCCGTGTGTCTGGATGAAGAACTGGTTGTTGAAGGTGAATGTGTCTTCAGGTGAATGTGAATGTGTCTTCAGGTGTCCCGCAGGGCTCTGTATTGGGACCTCTGCTGTTTGTGATTTATATAAATGATCTGGAAGAAGTTGTAACTGGGGTGATCAGTAACTTTTCGCACGACACGAAAATGGCTGGACTTGCAGATAGTGAGGAACATTGTCAGAGGCTACAGAAGGATGTAGATAGGCTGGAAATTTGGGCAAAGAAAGGGCAGATGGAGTTCAATCCAGATAAATGCAAAGTGATGCATTTTGGTAGAACAAGACAGCCAGCGAATTCGGCCTCTGATATTCGGGTAAGCGTTCTCCAAGGCGGCCTTCATGACACACGACGACGCAGAGTCGCTGAGCAGAAACTGATAGCCAAGTTCCGCACACACGAGGACGGCCTCAACCGGGATATTGGGTTCATGTCACACTATTTGTAACCCCCACAGCCTGCCTGGACCTGCAGAGTTTCACTGGCTGTCTTGTCTGGAGACAATACACATCTTTTTAGTCTGTCTTGATGCCCTCTCCACTCACGTTGTTTGTATCTTAAAGACTTGATTAGCTGTAAGTATTCCCATTCCAACCATTATTCATGTAAATTGAATCTATGTCTTTATGTGCCCTGTTTGTGAACAGAATTCCCACTCACCTGAAGAAGGGGCTTGGAGCTCCGAAAGCTTGTGTGGCTTTTGCTATCAAATAAACCTGTTGGACTTTAACCTGATGTTGTTAAACGTCTTACTGTGTTTGCCCAAAGGAGGCAGAGAGTGTGTATAGATGGGTCGGTCACCAGTGGTGTGCCCCAGAGATCTGTTCTGGGACCCTTGCTGTTTGTCATTTTCATAAATGACCTGGATGAGGAAGTGGAGGGATGGGTTGGTAAGTTTGCCGACGACACGAAGGTTGGTGGGGTTGTGGATAGTCTGGAGGGATGTCAGAAGTTACAGAGGGACATAGATAGGATGCAAGACTGGGCGGACAAGTGGCAGATGGACTTCAACCCAGATAAATGCGTAGTGGTCCATTTTGGCAGGTCAAATGGGATGAAGGAGTACAATATAAAGGGAAAGACTCTTAGTACTGTGGAGGAACAGAAGGACCTTGGGGTCCGGGTCCATAGGACTCTAAAATCGGCCCTGCAAGTGGAGGAGGTGGTTAAGAAGGCGTATGGTGTGCTGGCCTTTATCAATCGAGGGATTGAGTTTAGGAGTCCAGGGATAATGATGCAGCTATATAAGACCCTCGTCAGACCCCACTTGGAGTACTGTGCTCAGTTCTGGTCGCCTCATTACAGGAAGGATGTGGAAAAGATTGAAAGGGTGCAGAGGCGATTTACAAGGATGTTGCCTGGATTGAGTGGCGTGCCTTATGAGGATAGGTTGAGGGAGCTTGGTCTTTTCTCCTTGGAGAGACGTAGGATGAGAGGAGACCTAATAGAGGTGTATAAGATGTTGAGAGGCATAGATCGGGTGGACTCTCAGAGGCTTTTTCCCAGGGTGGAAATGTCTGCTACGAGGGGCGGCACGGTAGGACAGTGGTTAGCACTGCTGCTTCACAGCTCCAGGGTCCCGGGTTCGATTCCCGGCTCGGGTCACTGTCTGTGTGGAGTTTGCACATTCTCCTCGTGTCTGCGTGGGTTTCCTCCGGGTGCTCCGGTTTCCTCCCACAGTCCAAAGATGTGTGGGTTAGGTTGATTGGCCAGGTTAAAAATTGTCCCTGAGATGCATAGTTAGAGGGATTAGCGGGTAAATATGTGGGGGTAGGGCCTGGGTGGGATTGTGGTCGGTGCAGACTCGATGGGCCGAATGGCTTCCTTCTGCACTGTAGGGTTTCTATAAATTCTATAAAGGACACAGGTTTAAGGTGCTGGGGGGTAGGTACAGGGGAAATGTTCGGGGGAAGTTTTTCACACAGAGGGTGGTGGGCGAGTAGAATCGGCTGCCGTCAGTGGTGGTGGAGGCAAACTCAATAGGGTCTTTTAAGAGACTCCTGGATGTGTATATGGAACTTAATAGGATGGAGGGTTGTAGGTCGGCCTAAAAGGTAGGGATATGTTCGGCACAACTTGTGGGGCCGAAGGGCCTGTTTTGTGCTGTAGTTTTCTATGTTTCTATAAGCCAATTTTGTATCCATTTAGATACCTCACCCTGGATCCCGTGAGATCTAACTTCATGCAACAACCTACCATGTGGTACCTTGTCAAGGGCCTTGCTAAAGTCCACGTAGACAACATCAACTGCACTGCCCACATTTACCTTCTTGGTTACCCCTCCTTCCTCCCTGCTTCTCACCCCCATCATAATCTTTGCCTCCTTTGTAGATCTAAAATCTGTCCATCTCAGCCAGGACTGTATGAAGCGAAGGTGATAGTGTTCTGGTATTGTCACTGGAATAGTCATTCAGAGACCCAGGGTGAGGACCCGGGTTTAAATCCCACCAATCTCACTTTGAATCCAGTTAAAAATCTGGAGTAAAAAAGGTCCAATGACGATCATGAAACGATTGTTGTCAGAACCCATCTGATTCCCTAATGGAAGGAAATCTGCCATCCTTACCCGGTCTGGTCTACATGTGACTCCAGACCCACAGCAATGTGGTTGACTCTTAAATGCCCAGTGAAATGGCTGAGTAAGGCATTCAGTTGCATGAATAAAGAAAAAATCAATGACCACTTAATCCCAAAGATCAATGACCCTCTGAAAGAAGAAATTCTTCCTCATCTCTGGGACATTATGTTGCAGTTGTATAAGTCATTGGTGCGGCTGCACTGGGAGCATTTTGTATGGCTTTGTCCACCCTGTTATAGGAAAGATACTGATAAACTGGAAAGAGGTGCAAAGAAGATTTATGATCTTAAGATCTACCAGGATGTTGCCAGGACTAGTGGGGATGAGTTATAGGGAGAGTTTGGCCAGTCTAGGGCTTTATTCCTTGGAATGTAGGAGAATGAGAGGTGACCTTATTGAAGTGTATAAAACCATGAGGGGCATCGATCGGATGAATGCATGTAATCTTTTTCACAGGGAAGGGGAATTGAAAACTGGAGGGCACAGGTTTAAGGTGAGAGGGGACAAATTTAAAAAAGGACCCGAGGGGCAACTTCTTTACGCAGAGGCTGGTGTGTACGGAATGAACTGCCAGAGAAAGTGTTTGAGGCAGGTTCAATAGCATTTAAGCAGCATTTGGATAAGTACATGGATGGGAAAGGATTAGAGGGATATAGGCCAAATGTGAGCAATTGGGACTAGCTGGGAGGGCACCATGATCAGCATGGACCAGTTGGGCTGAAGGGCCTGTTTCTGTGCTGTATTGCTCTATGACTCTATGGATGGAATTTTCCCGTCCCACCTGCTACAGGAATCAGAGGGCGGGGCCAGACCACGCAAAGGTGCGTTGACCTCGGGTGGGAACTTCCAGCCTTGGGGCAAAGATGGGTGGAAAATCCCACCCTATGACTCTGCCCTTTACTTTCAATAAGGAGTCTAACAACACCAGCTTAAAGTCCAACAGGTTTATTTGGTAGCAAACGCCACTAGCTTTCGGAGCGCTGCTCCTTCATCAGGTGAGTGGGAGATCTGCTCATAAACAGCAAACAGGGCATATAAAGACACAAACTCAATTTACAGAATAATGAATAATGATTGGAATGCGAATCTTTACAGCTAATCAAGTCTTAAAGGTACAGACAATGTGAGTGGAGAGAGCATTAGCACAGGTTAAAGAGATGTGTATTGTCTTCAGACAGGACAGCCAGTGAGACTTTGCAAGTCCAGGCAAGTTGTGGGGGTTACAGATAGTGTGACATGAACCCAAGATCCCAGTTGAGGCTGTCCTCATGTGTGCGGAACTTGGCTATCAGTCTCTGCTCAGCGACTCTGCGCTGTCGTGTGTCGTGAAGGCTGCCTTGGAGAATGCTTACCCGAATATCAGAGGCCGAATGCCCGTGACCGCTGAAGTGCTCCCCAACAGGAAGAGAACAGTCTTGCCTGGTGATTGTCGAGCGGTGTTCATTCATCCGTTGTCATAGCGTCTGCATGGTTTCCCCAATGTACCATGCCTCGGGACATCCTTGCCTGCAGTGTATCAGGTAGACAATGTTGGCCGAGTTGCAAGGGTATGTACCGTGTACCTGGTGGATGGTGTTCTCACGTGAGATGATGGCATCCGTGTCAATGATCCGGCACGTCTTGCAGCGGTTGCTGTGGCAGGGTTGTGTGGTGTCATGGTCACTGTTCTCCTGAAGGCTGGCTAGTTTGCTGCGGACAGTGGTCTGTTTGAGGTTGTGCGGTTGTTTGAAGGCAAGAAGTGGGGGTGTGGGGATGGCCTTGGCGAGATGTTCGTCTTCATCAATGACATGTTGAAGGCTCCGGAGAAGATGTCGTAGTTTCTCCGCTCCAGGGAGGTACTGGATGACGAAGGGTACTCTGTCCACCGTGTCCCGTGTTTGTCTTCTGAGGAGGTCGGTGCGGTTTTTCGCTGTGGCGGGTCGGAACTGTCGATCGATGAGTCGAGCGCCATATCCTGTTCTTATGAGGGCATCTTTCAGCGTCTGGAGGTGTCTGTTGCAATCCTCCTCATCCGAGCAGATCCTGTGTATACGGAGGGCTTGTCCGTAGGGGATGGCTTCTTTAACGTGTTTAGGGTGGAAGCTGGAGAAGTGGAGCATCGTGAGGTTATCCGTGGGCTTGCGGTACAGTGAGGTGCTGAGGTGACTGTCCTTAAAGGAGATGAGTGTGTCCAAGAATGCAACTGATTCCGGAGAGTAGTCCATGGTGAGTCTGATGGTGGGATGGAACTTGTTGATGTCATCATATCGTTGTTTCAAAGATTGTTCGCCATGAGTCCAAAGGAAGAAAATGTCATCGATGTATCTAATGTATAGCGCCGGTTGAAGGTCCTGTGCAGTGAAGAAGTCTTGTTCGAACCTGTGCATGAAGATGTTGGCATATTGAGGTGCGAATTTGGTCCCCATGGCTGTTCCGTGTGTCTGGATGAAGAACTGGTTGTTGAAGGTGAATGTGTCTTCAGGTGAATGTGAATGTGTCTTCAGGTGTCCCGCAGGGCTCTGTATTGGGACCTCTGCTGTTTGTGATTTATATAAATGATCTGGAAGAAGTTGTAACTGGGGTGATCAGTAACTTTTCGCACGACACGAAAATGGCTGGACTTGCAGATAGTGAGGAACATTGTCAGAGGCTACAGAAGGATGTAGATAGGCTGGAAATTTGGGCAAAGAAAGGGCAGATGGAGTTCAATCCAGATAAATGCAAAGTGATGCATTTTGGTAGAACTAACGTACGGGGGAGCTGTACGATAAATGGCAGAACCATTCTATAGGTATGTCAAGAACAGAAGGTTGGTTAGGGCAAGTTTAGGGCCAGTTATAGATGGCAGAGGGAAGTTATGTGTGGAACCGGAGGAGATTGGTGAAGCATTGAACCAATATTTCTCTTCGGTGTTCACGCAAGGGGACATGAATATAGCTGAGGAGGACACTGGGTTGCAAGGGAGTAGAATAGACAGTATTACAGTTGATAAGGAGGATGTGCAGGATATTCTGGAGGGTCTGAAAATAGATAAATCCCCTGGTCCGGATGGGATTTATCCAAGGATTCTCTGGGAGGCAAGAGAAGTGATTGCAGAGCCTCTGGCTCTGATCTTCAGGTCGTCGTTGGCCTCTGGTATAGTACCAGAAGATTGGAGGTTAGCGAATGTTGTCCCATTGTTTAAGAAGGGGAACAGAGACTTCCCCGGGAATTATAGACCGGTGAGTCTCACTTCTGTTGTCGGCAAGATGTTGGAAAAAATTATAAGGGATAGGATTTATAGTTATTTGGAGAGTAATGAATTGATAGGTGATAGTCAGCATGGTTTTGTGGCAGGTAGGTCGTGCCTTACTAACCTTATTGAGTTTTTTGAGAAAGTGACCAAGGAGGTGGATGGGGGCAGGGCAGTGGACGTGGTATATATGGATTTTAGTAAGGCGTTTGATAAGGTTCACCATGGTAGGCTTCTGCAGAAAATGCAGATGTATGGGATTGGGGGTGATCTAGGAAATTGGATCAGGAATTGGCTAGCGGATAGGAAACAGAGGGTGGTGGTTGATAGTAAATATTCATCATGGAGTGCGGTTACAAGTGGTGTACCTCAGGGATCTGTTTTGGGGCCACTGCTGTTTGTAATATTTATTAATGATCTGGATGAGGGTATAGTTGGGTGGATTAGCAAATTTGCTGATGACACCAAAGTCGGTGGTGTGGTAGACAGTGAGGAAGGGTGTCGTAGTTTGCAGGAAGACTTAGACAGGTTGCAAAGTTGGGCCGAGAGGTGGCGGATGGAGTTTAATGCGGAGAAGTGTGAGGTAATTCACTTTGGTAGGAATAACAGATGTGTTGAGTATAGGGCTAACGGGAGGACTTTGAATAGTGTGGAGGAGCAGAGGGATCTAGGTATATGTGTGCATAGATCCCTGAAAGTTGGGAATCAAGTAGATAAGGTTGTTAAGAAGGCATATGGTGTCTTGGCGTTTATTGGTAGGGGGATTGAATTTAGGAGTCGTAGCGTTATGTTGCAACTGTACACAACTCTGGTGCGGCCGCACTTGGAGTACTGTGTGCAGTTCTGGTCCCCACATTACAGGAAGGATGTGGAGGCTTTGGAGAGGGTGCAGAGGAGGTTTACCAGGATGTTGCCTGGTATGGAGGGGAGATCCTATGAGGAGAGGCTGAGGGATTTGGGATTGTTTTCGCTGGAAAGGCGGCGGCTAAGAGGGGATCTTATTGAAACATATAAGATGATTAGAGGTTTAGATAGGGTGGATAGTGATAGCCTTTTTCCTCTGATGGAGAAATCCAGCACGAGGGGGCATGGCTTTAAATTGAGGGGGGGTAGTTATAGAACCGATGTCAGGGGTAGGTTCTTTACCCAGAGGGTGGTGAGGGATTGGAATGCCCTGCCAGCATCAGTAGTAAATGCGCCTAGTTTGGGGGCGTTTAAGAGATCCGTAGATAGGTTCATGGACGAAAAGAAATTGGTTTAGGTTGGAGGGTCACAGTTTTTTTTTTTTTTTTTAACTGGTCGGTGCAACATCGTGGGCCGAAGGGCCTGTTCTGCGCTGTAATGTTCTATGTTCTATGTTCTATAAAGGCTGTAGATACGCAGAGGGACCTGGGTGTGCAAGTCAAAGAACAAAGAAAATTACAGCACAGGAACAGGCCCTTCGGCCCTCCAAGCCTGCACCGACCATGCTGCCCGACTTAACTAAAACCCTCTACCCTTCCGGGGACCACATCTCTCTATTCCCATCCTATTCATGTACTTGTCAAGATGCCCCTTCAAAGTCACTACCGTATCCGCTTCCACTACCTCCCCCGGCAACAAGTTCCAGGCACCCACTACTCTCTGTGTAAAAGATCTGCCTCGTACATCTCCTTTAAACCTTGCCCCTCACACCTTAATCCTGTGCCCCCTCGTAATTGACTCTTCCACCCTGGGAAAAAGCTTCTGAATATCCACTCTGTCCATGCCTCTCATAATCCTGTAGACTTCTATCAGGTCTCCCCTCAACCTCCGTCGCTCCAGTGAGAACAAACCAAGTTTCTCCAATCTCTCCTCATAGCTAATGCCCTCCATACCAGGCAACATCCTGGTAAATCTTTTCAGTACCCTCTCCAAAGCCTCCACATCCTTCTGGTAATGTGGCGACAAGAATTAAACACTATATTCCAAGTGCGGCCGAACGAAGGTTCTATCAAGCTGCAACATGAACATTAATGAACATGGGACATTAATACGAGTGGTTCAGAGTGACATTCCCTTCCATCAGTTCCTTTTTGTGTAGAAGAAGCTTACTCCGGCTCTGTGTTTGCCCAGACTGTCCGGGCAATAAGATCGCAGGAGAGGGATATAGCTATGAATCCACACACTGCCAGTCCATGGTGGAGGGTGTTGGCAGCACAGTGAGCTGTGGTACATGGAACAAGAACAAAGAACAGTACAGCACAGGAAACAGGCCCTTCGGCCCTCCAAGCCTGTGCCACTCCTTGGTCCAACGAGACCAATCGTTTGTATCCCTCCATTCCCAGGCTGCTCATGTGACTATCCAGGTAAGTCTTAAACGATGTCAGCGTGCCTGCCTCCACCACCCTACTTGGCAGCGCATTCCAGGCCCCCACCACCCTCTGTGTAAAAAACGTCCCTCTAATATCTGAGTTATACTTCGCCCCTCTCACCTTGAGCCCGTGACCCCTCGTGATCGTCACCTCCGACCTGGGAAAAAGCTTCCCACTGTTCACCCTATCTATACCCTTCATAATCTTGTACACCTCTATTAGATCTCCCCTCATTCTCCGTCTTTCCAAGGAGAACAACCCCAGTCTACCCAATCTCTCCTCATAGCTAAGACCCTCCATACCAGGCAACATCCTGGTAAACCTTCTCTGCACTCCCTCTAACGCCTCCACGTCCTTCTGGTAGTGCGGCGACCAGAACTGGACGCAGTACTCCAAATGTGGCCTAACCAGCGTTCTATACAGCTGCATCATCAGACTCCAGCTTTTATACTCTATACCCCATCGTATAAAGGCAAGCATACCATATGCCTTCTTCACCACCTTCTCCACCTGTGTTGCCACCTTCAAGGATTTGTGGACTTGCACACCTAGGTCCCTCTGTGTTTCTATACTCCTGATGACTCTGCCATTTATTGTATAACTCCTCCCTACATTATTTCTTCCAAAATGCATCACTTCGCATTTATCCGGATTAAACTCCATCTGCCACCTCTCCGCCCAATTTTCCAGCCTATCTATATCCTGCTGTATTGCCCGACAATGCTCTTCGCTATCCGCAATTCCAGCCATCTTCGTGTCATCCGCAAACTTGCTGATTACACCAGTTACACCTTCTTCCAAATCATTTATATATATCACAAATAGCAGAGGTCCCAGTACAGAGCCCTGCGGAACACCACTGGTCACAGACCTCCAGCCGGAAAAAGACCCTTCGACCACTACCCTCTGTTTCCTATGGCCAAGCCAGTTCTCCACCCATCTAGCCACTTCTTCTTGTATCCTATGAGCCTTAACCTTCTTAACCAACCTGCCATGTGGGACTTTGTCAAATGCTTTACTGAAATCCATATAGACGACATCCACGGCCCTTCCTTCATCAACCGTTTTTGTCACTTCCTCAAAAAACTCCACCAAATTTGTAAGGCACGACCTCCCTCTTACAAAACCATGCTGTCTGTCACTAATGAGATTGTTCCGTTCTAAATGCACATACATCCTGTCTCTAAGAATCCTCTCCAACAACTTCCCTACCACGGACGTCAAGCTCACCGGCCTATAATTTCCTGGGTTATCCCTGCTACCCTTCTTAAACAACGGGACCACATTCGCTATCCTCCAATCCTCAGGGACCTCACCCGTGTCCAAAGAAGCGACAAAGATTTCCGTCAGAGCCCCAGCAATTTCATCTCTCGTCTCCCTGAGCAGTCGAGGATAGATGCCATCAGCCCTGGGGCTTTGTCAGTTTTAACGTTCCCTAAAAAACCTAACACTTCCTCTCTTGTAATGGAGATTTTCTCTAACGGGTCAACACCTCCCTCCGAGACACTCCCGGTTAACACGCCCCTCTCCTTCGTGAATACCAATGCAAAGTATTCATTTAGGATCTCCCCTATTCCCTTGGGTTCTAAGCATAATTCCCCTCCTTTGTCCCTGAGAGGTCCGATTTTCTCCCTGACAACTCTTTTGTTCCTAACGTATGAATAGAATGCCTTAGGATTCTCCTTAATCCTGCCTGCCAAGAACATCTCGTGACCTCTCGTGATCCACAGATCCTTGAAGGTGACGTCACAGGTGGAGAAGGTAGTGAATAAGGCATATGGCATGCTTGCCTTTATAGGACGGGGCATAGAGTATAATAGTTGGGGTCTGATGTTGCGGTTGTATAGAACATTGGTTCAGCCGCATTTGGAATACTGCGCCCAGTTCTGGTCACCACACTACCAGAAGGACGTGGAGGCTTTAGAGAGAGTGCAGAGGAGGTTTACCAGGATGTTGCCTTGTATGGAAGGGCTTAGTTATGAGGAGAGATTTGCTAAACTGAGGTTGTTCTCACTGGAAAGACGGAGGATGAGGGGTGACCTAATAGAGGTGTATAAAATTATGAAAGGCATAGATAGGGTGAACGCTGGGAAGCTTTTTCCCAGGTCGGTGGTGACATTCACGAGGGGTCATAGGTTCAAGGTGAGAGGGGGGCGGGGGGGGGGGGGGGGTGCGAGGTTTAACACGGATATCAGAAGGACCTATTTTACGCAGAGGGTGGTGGGGGCCTGGAATGCGCTGCCGGGCAAGGTGATGGAGGCGGACACACTGGGAACGTTTAAGACTTATCTAGATAGCCACATGAACGGAGTGGGAATGGAGGGATACAAAAGAAAGGTCTAGTTTGGACCAGGGAGCGGCGCGGGCTTGGAGGGCCGAAGGGCCTGTTCCTGTGCTGTATTGTTCTTTGTTCTTTGAAGGTGAATGTGTCTTCAGGTGAAGGTGAATGTGTCTTCAGGTGAAGGTGAATGTGTCTTCAGGTGAAGAATGTCTCACATTGTCTGTACCTTTAAGACCTGATTAGCTGTAAAGACTCGCATTCCAATCATTATTCATTATCCTGTAAATTGAGTTTGTGTCTTTATATGCCCTGTTTGCTGTTTACGAGCAGATCTCCCACTCATCTGACGAAGGAGCAGCGCTCCGAAAGCTAGTGGCGTTTGCTACCAAATAAACCTGTTGGACTTTAACCTGGTGTTGTTAGACTCCTTACTGTGTTTACTCCAGTCCGACGCCAGCATCTCCACATCATTACTTTATTTTCAAACCACGTTCCATATTTCTAGATTCCCCAGTGATTGGAAACACCGTCTCAGTATCTACTCTGTCAAGCCCCCTCAATTTTATATTTCATGTTTTATTCTTCTGAACTCCCATGAATATTAGTCCAATATTTCATTTGTTATTCATTCAAGGGATGTGGGCTTGTAGTTGTGGGTGTTAGGAACAAGATAGAAATTTAATTAATATTTTTATTTCTGAGTTGAAAGGGTGAAATGTGAGCCTGTAGAAAAGCTACAGCACAAACAGGCCCTTCGGCCCACAAGTTACGCCAAACATGTCCCTACCTACTAGGCTTACCTATAACCCTCTATCTTACTAACTTCCATGAACTTATCCAAAAGTGTCTTAAAAGACCCAAGTGGATTTTCCATCTCGACCGCCTCCAAAGGTTCCCAGCATCTCAGATTCACTCCACGTGACATCAACAAACAGCTGAAGGCTCTGGATACCACAAAGACTATGGATCCTGACAACATTCTAATAATAGTACTAATAAATGTATGTTCCGGACTTGCTACGCCCCAGCCAAGTGGTTCCATTTAGAACATAGAACATAGAACATAGAAAGCCACAGCACAAACAGGCCCTTCGGCCCACAAGTTGCGCCGATCACATCCCCACCTCTAGGCCTATCTATAGCCCAGTCAGCTATAACACTGACATCTACCCAGCAATGTGGAAAATTGCCCAGGTATGTTCTGTACACAAAATGGAGGACAATCAGTCTCCTCTCAATCATCAGTAAAGTGATGGAAGGTACCATCAACAACATTACCAAAGGCACTTACTCAGCAATAGCCTGCTCATGGATGCTCAGATTGGGCTCTGCAAGAACCACTCAGCTCCTGACCACATTACAGCCTTTGTTCAAACATAGACAAAACAGCTGAATTTGGGAGATGAGGAGAGAGTGACATCTCTTGACATTAAGGCAGCATTTGGCCAAGTGTGGCATCAAGGAACCCTAGCAAAACTGGAGTCAATGGGAATTGGGAAAACTCTCAGCTGGTTGGAGTCATACTTGGAATAAAGGAAGATGGCTGTGGTGATTGGAGGTCAATCATCTCAGCTCTGAGACATCAATGGTTTCCTCAGGGGAGTGTCCGAGGCCCAACAATCTTCAGCTACTTCATCAATGACCTTCCTTCCATAAGGTCAGAGTGAGAAAGTCTATGGATGATTGTACAATGTCCAGCATCATTCACGACTCCCCAGATACTGAAGCAGTCCATGTCCAAATGCAGCGAGACCTGGACAGCATTCAGGCTTGGGCCAATAAGTGGCGAGTGAAATCCATGCCATAGAAATATCAGGCAATGACCCATCTCTAACGAGATAGAATCTAACCATCTCCCCTTGACATTCAGTGGCATAACCATTGCTGAATCCCCCATAGTCAATGTCTTGGGGTCACCACTGACCTGAAACTGAACTGGATGAGCCATATAAATACTGTACAAAAGTTATGATCCCAGTTGATTTTAAACTGGATGGGAAGATCTCAGAATGGAACCCTGGCTCAAAAGACTCTAACTTTTATTTTATTTAACCAAATGTGGAGGAACAGAGTCACAGGACTGCTAATTAGTTTTAACAACAAGAAAAACCCATTCTTTTAACCCAAGTTAGTGTCCGTGGTTTTCTCCTGTAGCCTGATGGGTATTCATAAAGACACCAGCAAAGCCTGATGGTTTAGAGAGCTAGTTCTGTACCAGGCTAGGGGCTGTGGGAGCAGCAAAGAACAGGGTGTGCAGCTGTGGAACAGGCACGGGAATTGATTGGACAGTGGCCGCTGCTTGTACAGAGTAATTGAACACAGATCCCTGCAGGTCGTGCTCCTGAGAGAATTACGACCCCTTGCAGAGGCACGACTCAGTGTTTGCGGCCAAAAAGACAGTGATTGATTCATGCTTATCCTGTGAATACGTGACTGGAAACATGACAAAGTATCAGCAACATCTGTAAAAGAAGGAGAGACAAAGAGACATCTGCAGCAGCAACCCAGGAACAACCACTGTAGAAGCAGCAAGACCCAGAGTCTGGGACTTGAGACATCAGAACAAAGCCCATCAGGAAAGAATCTGATCAGTTTGCCTTGCCATGGGTCGTATCTCAGTCCAAATTGAGAGTTTGGATATTTTGTGAAGTTTAATACCTTTTGAATATTTTGTGTTTAACAAAGTAGGTCAGAGGTTAGTTACTTTGTGTGTAACAAAGTAAAGACAGAGGTTAAATACTTTGTAGAACAAAGTTTGATGCCTGGTGTAATTTTGTGGTAACTTGTAAGTACAATAAACAAAGAACAAGAACCGAGACCCTGGGTTACTGCATGGAATTATAATGTAATTGATGTAAATATGATGTTATTGCAATTACAGAGACATGGTTAAAGGAGGGACAGGACTGGCAGCTTAACATTCCGGGATATTGTTGTTTTAGACGGGACATAAGGGGAAACGAAAGGAGGTGCGGGAGTAGCATTGCTGATTAGGGAGCAGATCATAGCTGTGTTGAGGGAGGAGACATTGGAGGGATCCTGTAGTGAGGCATTATGGGTGGAGTTCGATAAGGTCCCCCATGCAAGACTTCTTGAGAAAGTGAGAGGGCATGGGATCCAAGGGGCTGTTGCCTTGTGGATCCAGAACTGGCTTGCCTGCAGAAGGCAGAGAGTGGCTGTGGAGGGGTCTTTCTCTGCATGGAGGTCAGTGACCAGTGGAGTGCCCCAGGGATCTGTTCTGGGACCCTTGCTGTTTGTCATTTTCATAAATGACCTGGATGAGGAAGTGGAGGGATGGGTTGGTAAGTTTGCTGACGACACCAAGGTAGGTGGTGTTGTGGATAGTTTGGAGGGATGTCAGAAGTTGCAGCGAGACATAGATAGAATGCAAGACTGGGCGGAGAAGTGGCAGATGGACTTCAACCCGGATAAGTGTGTGGTGATCCATTTTGGCAGATCCAATGGGATGAAGCAGCAGTATAATATGAAGGGTACCATTCTTAGCAGTGTAGAGGATCAGAAGGACCTTGGGGTCCGGGTCCATAGGACTCTTAAATCGGCCTCGCAGGTGGAGGATGCAGTCAAGAAGGCGTACGGCGTACTGGCCTTCATTAATCGAGGGATTGAGTTTAGGAGTCGGGAGATAATGCTGCAGCTTTATAGGACCCTGGTTAGACCCCACTTGGAGTACTGCGCGCAGTTCTGGTCACCTCATTACAGGAAAGATGTTGAAGCCATTGAAAGGGTGCAGAGGAGATTTACAAGGATGTTGCCTGGATTGGGGGGCATGCCTTATGAGGATAGGTTGAGGGAGCTTGGTCTCTTCTTCCTGGAGAGACGAAGGATGAGAGGTAACCTGATAGAGGTTTACAAGATGTTGAGAGGTCTGGATAGGGTAGACTCTCAGAGGCTATTTCCAAGGGCTGAAATGGTTGCTACGAGAGGACACAGGTTTAAGGTGCTGGGGGGTAGGTACAGAGGAGATGTCAGGGGTAAGTTTTTCACTCAGAGGGTGGTGGGTGAGTGGAATCGGCTGACGTCGGTGGTGGTGGAGGCAAACTCGTTGGGGTCTTTTAAGAGACTTCTGGATGAGTACATGGGATTTAATGGGATTGAGGGCTATAGATAGGCCTAGAGGTGGGGATGTGATCGGCGCAACTTGTGGGCCGAAGGGCCTGTTTGTGCTGTGGCTTTCTATGTTCTATGTTCTATGAGTTCAGGAATAGGAAGGGTGAAATCACAATGTTGGGAGTGTACTATAGACCTCCCAACAACCCGAAGGAGACAGGAGCAGGTGTGTAGTCAGATACTGAAAAAGTGTGAAAAAAGCAGGGTAGTTGTGGTGGGTGACTTTAACATCCCCCATATTGACTGAGAATCCCTTACAACCAGGGGCTCGGATAGAGAGCAGTTTGTTAGATGTGTCCAGGAGGGCTTTTTGATACAGTATGTTGACAATCCAACCAGGAAGGGGGCTATACTAGACTTGGAATTGGGGAATGAGCCAGGTGATCGATGTTTCAGTGGAGGAGCATTTTGGGCTGAGCGACCATAATTCCGTAAGATTTCGGGTCGTCATGGATAAGGACAACAGTGGCCCTCGGCGAGAGTGTGTAATTGGGCGAGGGCCAATTACATCCAAATTAGACAGGAACTGGGGAATGTGGATTGGGAGCGGCTATTTGAGGGCAAATCCACATCTGGCATGTGGGAGGCTTTTAAAGGCCGGTTGATTGAAGTGTAGGACAGGCATGTCCCTGCAAAAATGAAGGATAGAAATGGCCAAATTCAGGAACCATGGATGACAAGGGAAATTGTAAGCTTAGTCAAAAGAATGTGGAGGCTTTGGAGAGGGTATAGAAAAGATTACCAGGATGTTGCCTGGTATGGAGGGCATTAGCTATGAGGAGAGGTTGGAGAAACTTGGTTTGTTCTCACTGGAATGATGGAGGTTGAGGGCGACCTGATAGAAGTCTACAAGATTATGAGAGGCATGGACAGAGTGGATAGTCAGAAGCTTTTTCCCAGGGTGGAAGAGTCAATTACTAGGGGCACAGGTTTAAGGTGTGAGGGGCAAGGTTTAAAGGATATTTACAAGGCAGATTTTCTTTTACACAAAGGGTGGTGGGTGCCTGGAACCCGTTGCCGGGGGAGATAGTGGAAGCGGATACATAGAACATAGAACATAGAACATTACAGCGCAGAACAGGCCCTTCGGCCCACGATGTTGCACCGACCAGTTAAAAAAAAACTGTGACCCTCCAACCTAAACCAATTTCTTTTCGTCCATGAACCTATCTACGGATCTCTTAAACGCCCCCAAACTAGGCGCATTTACTACTGATGCTGGCAGGGCATTCCAATCCCTCACCACCCTCTGGGTAAAGAACCTACCCTTGACATCGGTTCTATAACTACCCCCCCTCAATTTAAAGCTATGCCCCCTCGTGCTGGATTTCTCCATCAGAGGAAAAAGGCTATCACTATCCACCCTATCTAAACCTCTAATCATCTTATATGTTTCAATAAGATCCCCTCTTAGCCGCCGCCTTTCCAGCGAAAACAATCCCAAATCCCTCAGCCTCTCCTCATAGGATCTCCCCTCCATACCAGGCAACATCCTGGTAAACCTCCTCTGCACCCTCTCCAAAGCCTCCACATCCTTCCTGTAATGTGGGGACCAGAACTGCACACAGTACTCCAAGTGCGGCCGCACCAGAGTTGTGTACAGTTGCAACATAACGCTATGACTCCTAAATTCAATCCCCCTACCAATAAACGCCAAGACACCATATGCCTTCTTAACAACCTTATCTACTTGATTCCCAACTTTCAGGGATCTATGCACACATACACCTAGATCCCTCTGCTCCTCCACACTATTCAAAGTCCTCCCGTTAGCCCTATACTCAACACATCTGTTATTCCTACCAAAGTGAATTACCTCACACTTCTCCGCATTAAACTCCATCCGCCACCTCTCGGCCCAACTTTGCAACCTGTCTAAGTCTTCCTGCAAACTACGACACCCTTCCTCACTGTCTACCACACCACCGACTTTGGTGTCATCAGCAAATTTGCTAATCCACCCAACTATACCCTCATCCAGATCATTAATAAATATTACAAACAGCAGTGGCCCCAAAACAGATCCCTGAGGTACACCACTTGTAACCGCACTCCATGATGAATATTTACTATCAACCACCACCCTCTGTTTCCTATCCGCTAGCCAATTCCTGATCCAATTTTCTAGATCACCCCCAATCCCATACATCTGCATTTTCTGCAGAAGCCTACCATGGTGAACCTTATCAAACGCCTTACTAAAATCCATATATACCACGTCCACTGCCTTGCCCCCATCCACCTCCTTGGTCACTTTCTCAAAAAACTCAATAAGGTTAGTAAGGCACGACCTACCTGCCACAAAACCATGCTGACTATCACCTATCAATTCATTACTCTCCAAATAACTATAAATCCTATCCCTTATAATTTTTTCCAACATCTTGCCGACAACAGAAGTGAGACTCACCGGTCTATAATTCCCGGGGAAGTCTCTGTTCCCCTTCTTAAACAATGGGACAACATTCGCTAACCTCCAATCTTCTGGTACTATACCAGAGGCCAACGACGACCTGAAGATCAGAGCCAGAGGCTCTGCAATCACTTCTCTTGCCTCCCAGAGAATCCTTGGATAAATCCCATCCGGACCAGGGGATTTATCTATTTTCAGACCCTCCAGAATATCCTGCACATCCTCCTTATCAACTGTAATACTGTCTATTCTACTCCCTTGCAACCCAGTGTCCTCCTCAGCTATATTCATGTCCCCTTGCGTGAACACCGAAGAGAAATATTGGTTCAATGCTTCACCAATCTCCTCCGGTTCCACACATAACTTCCCTCTGCCATCTATAACTGGCCCTAAACTTGCCCTAACCAACCTTCTGTTCTTGACATACCTATAGAACGCCTTAGGATTCTCTTTAACCCTATCCGCCAAAGTCTTCTCATGTCCCCTTTTAGCCCTTCTAAGCTCGCTCTTCAACTCCCTCTTAGCCAATCTAAAGCTTTCTAGTGCACCACCCGAGTGCTCACGTCTCATCCGAACATAAGCCTCCTTTTTCTTTTTAACCAACAAAGAAACTTTTTTGGTGCACCACGGTTCCCTAGCCCTACCAATTCCTCCTTGCCTGACAGGGACATACCTATCACAGACTCGCAGTAGCTGCTCCTTGAAAAAACTCCACATGTCGGACGTTCCCAGTCCCTGTAATCTCCTAGTCCAACCTATGTTTCCTAATTTTCTCCTAATAGCCTCATAATTACCCTTCCCCCAGCTAAAACCACTGGCCCGAGGTTCATGCCTATCCCTTTCCATCACTAAGGTGAACGTAACCGAATTGTGGTCACTATCACCAAAATGCACACCAACTTCCAAGTCTAGCACCTGGTCTGGCTCATTTCCCAGCACCAGATCCAATATAGCCTCACCTCTAGTTGGCCTGTCTACATACTGAGTCAAAAAACCTTCCTGCGATCGTGACTTTTAAGCGGCATCTCGACAAATACATGAATAGGTTGGGAATAGAGGGATATGGTCCCCGGAAGGGTAGGGGGTTTTAGTTAAGTCGGGCAGCATGCTCGGTGCAGGTTTAGTGGGCCGAAGGGCCTGTTCTTGTGCTATAATGTTCTTTGAACAAGGAAGCATGTGATAGGTCTACGCATCAAAAAACTGAAAGCCCTTGAGGAGTATAATGAAAATAGGAAGGAATTTAAACCTGGAATTAGGATGGCTAAAAGGGGCCATGAAATGTCTTTAGCAAACAGGTCAAGGAAAATTCCAAGGATTTTTACATTCATATTAGGAGCAAGAGCAAGTGAAAGAGTAGGTCACTCAAGGACAATGGAGGTGATGCGCGACAATCAAGCACGAGGTACAAGGCTTCAGCGATTGAAGGCTTTTATTGACAAACAATGGAACTATCTAACACGAGTACACCAATCCAGACTGGAGGGGTCCCGCCTGAGCAGAGGGTCTTATACCTCTCCCCAGGAGGCGGGGCCCGACCGGGATGTGCCATAACAACATCCACCACAGGTATATTAATCCCACAGTGTAAACACCCTAACCCAACAACATTATAACAACCCCCACAGTGGCAACCCCCTAACCCAACAGTAACATTGGAATAACCCCACAGTGGTAACCAACGATGGTTCACCACATTCACCCCTCCTTTAAAAACAAAGGCCAGCGGGGTGCGAAAACAGATTACATATATACAAAATTTACAAGTCCAGACGGTCTGGAGGACCGCACCGTCGCTGTGATCTTCTCAACACCGGTTGCGACACCGGAGCAGGTGCTTGCGGTGGCGTTCTCTCCAAAACAGCGTCCGGCTGTCCCCTCAAGGACTCACGGGCCGGTTGACCCTGGTGAAGCGGTGGTGCAGGGGATCCTGGTACCTTCTGTGGTGGCGCCGATCTCCGAGTCTCAGGCAAGCTGTACATGGGAGTATAACTGTTGTGCACTGGTCCCGGTGCTGACCGCGCCACGTCTGGGGAAGAAAGAAGTGAAAGGGGGTTCGTGACAGGGGGTATAGGAGCGACAGGAGTTGCTACGTCCCCTGCAGGCGCCAGGTCTCGAATCGAGACTGTGTCCTCTCGCCCGTCAGTGTCTGATGGCCTCCACAATAGCCTGAGCCTCCTTCTCCACCGCTGAATGTCGAATTTCGGGACCTTGAAGGGTGCGGGAAAAAAACGCGACGGGCCTGCCTGCCTGGTTCAGTGTGGCGGCCAGGGCGAAATCCGATGCATCACTTTCCACCTGAAAAGGGATGGATTCATCCACCGCGTGCATCATGGCTTTCGCAATGTCACTTTTCAAAGCCTTGAAGGCCAATTGGGCCTCCGGCGTGAGTGGGAAAGTCGTGGACTTGATGAGCGGACGGGCTTTGTCCGTGTAGTTGGGGACCCACTGCGCATAATAAGAAAAAAAGCCGAGGCATCTCCTCAGTGCTTTTGCGCTAGCGGGCAAGGGAAGTTCGGTAAGGGGGCGCATACGGTCTGGATCAGGGCCGATGACCCCGTTTTCCACAACGTATCCCAGGATAGCTAACCTGCGCGTACGGAATACACACTTCTCCCTGTTATAGGTCAGATTCAGGCGAGACGCAGTGCGCAGAAAGTTCTGGAGGTTTGTGTCATGGTCCTGCTGGTCATGGCCGCAGATGGTGACGTTATCCAGGTACAGGAAGGTAGCCCGCAACCCGTTCTGGTCCACCATTCGGTCCATAGCACGCTGGAAGACCGAGACCCCATTGGTGACACCAAATGGAACCCTAAGAAACTGATACAGACGACCATCCGCCTCAAAAGCCGTATATTGTCGGTCCTCTGGGCGGATGGGAAGTTGGTGGTAGGCGGACTTAAGGTCTATGGTGGAGAACACCCGGTACTGCGCAATCTGATTGACCATATCAGATATGCGCGGGAGAGGAAACGCATCCAGCTGCGTATAACGATTAATGGTCTGACTGTAGTCGATGACCATCCGGGGTTTGTTCCCACTTTTAACCACCACGACCTGCGCTCTCCACGGACTAGCACTGGGCTGTATGATCCCTTCTTTGAGGAGCCGCTGAACCTCAGATCTAATGAAGGTCCGGTCTTCAGCGCTGTAACGCCTACTTTTAGTAGCGATGGGCTTGCAGCCTGGTACCAGATTCTTAAATAAGGAGGGTGTGGTGATCTTTAGTGTGGAAAGATTGCATGTGGGGCGCTTTGGACAATTTGGAGGCTGCGGCTGATTCCCTACTGCCAGCGAAGGGAGTGGCCCACCGTACTGTAGGATCACACTCTTCATGTGGACCATAAAGTTTAGTCCGAGGAGAATTGGCGCACAAAGATGCGGTAACACAAGGAGCCTGTATCGCTCGTAAATTGTGCCCTGCACCTCCAGGGTTACCATACAACGTCCTTGGATCGGTACAGACCGGGACCGTGATGCCATAGAAATTGTCTGTTTGGCAGGTAGAACCCGGAGTCCACACCTCTTTGCAGTGTCAGGGTGAATAAAACTCTCGGTACTCCCACTGTCAAACAGACAATACACAGTACGACCATTTACCTTGATGTTCATCATCGAACAGTCAAGCCTGTGATGCTTTGTCTGGTCCAGAGAGATCGACGCCACCGTTGGCCCTTGGATGTCACTGCAGGCAGCCGAGGTTGATACTGAGGACCCCTGCTGGTCGCTCCTGGTCATCGTCGACCACGATGGCCGCCCCCATGAATCGCATGTGGGTGAGGGCGCCAAGCGTAGCGACTCCTGGTGGTCATCTTCCTCCTCCGCCAGCCACGATGGCGTCGTCCTGGATTCGCACGTGGTCGGACCTCGTGGATACTGCGACGCCGAAGGAGATTGTCTCCGCTCTGGAGGGTCACAGGCTGCACTGCCGTTCTTGGGCTTCGATCTGCAGACTTTCGCGTAGTGCCCCTTTTTACCGCACTGACTGCAGATCACTGTTTTAGCTGGACACTGTTGCCGTGGATGCTTGGCCCCTCCGCAAAAATAGCACCGCTGGCCGCCTGGAGCTGCCGCCGTCGTCGGGTCGATATGGGAGCGCGTGCCCGTGGGGCGAGGAGGGATTTGTGCTTGCTCCTGCCACGTTGTCTCCACGTGGTCTTCGGGGTACAGAGCCAAGCTTTTCGACGCTGCCTCCAGCATCTCAGCCATCTCCATCGCTTGGGTCAGGTTGAGGTTCCCTTTCTCCAGTAGCTTAAGCCGGATGTACGAGGACCCTACCCCTGCTACAAACGCATCTCGGGCGAGGTCGTACATATACTGCTCAGCCGACACAGCTTTGCAGTCGCAACTCCTGGCAAGCTGCAAGAGCTCATTGGCGTAGTCCTCCATGGTTTCGCCCGACTGCCGACGTCGTGTAGCGAGGAGGTAACGAGCGTGAATCTCATTGGGTGGTCTCGTGTATCGTTTCTTCAAGAGCTCGATGGCCCTCGGGTAAGTGGTGGCCGCACGAATCGCAAGATAGACTGTGTCGCTTACCCTCACGTGGAGGACCTGGAGTTTGTCGTCGTCCGTAGTAACTGCTGCAGAGGCCGCCAGGTAGTCCTCGAAACACTTCAGCCAGTGGTCGAAGGTGTTAGAGGCACCGACCGCACGTGGGTCCAGCGTCAGACGCTCTGGTTTCAGCATTTGCTCCATACTCTCTTTACTGTAGAGAGTTTTGTGTTTGTCAATAAAATTGATGCGCGACAATCAAGCACGAGGTACAAGGCTTCAGCGATTGAAGGCTTTTATTGACAAACAATGGAACTATCTAACACGAGTACACCAATCCAGACTGGAGGGGTCCCGCCTGAGCAGAGGGTCTTATACCTCTCCCCAGGAGGCGGGGCCCGACCGGGATGTGCCATAACAACATCCACCACAGGTATATTAATCCCACAGTGTAAACACCCTAACCCAACAGCATTATAACAACCCCCACAGTGGCAACACCCTAACCCAACAGTAACATTGGAATAACCCTACAGTGGTAACCAACGATGGTTCACCACAGGAGGAAAGACAATGGAGGAAGTGGGTGAGATCCTTAATAAGTACTTTGTATCGGTATTCGCCAAGGAGAAGGATATTACGGATATTGAGGTCAGGGATAGGTGTGTGAACGCTCTATAGAATGTCAATTTATCGAAGGAGGAAGTGTTGACGATCCTAAATTGCATTAAGGAAGACAAGTCCCCGGGTCGGATGAGATTTATCCCAGGTTACTGTGGAGGCAAGGGAAGAAATAGCTGGGGCCTTAACAGATATCTTCACATCCTCTCTGACCACAGGCGAGGTTCCAGAGGACTGGAGAATAGCCAATGTTGTTCCCTTGTTTAAGAAAGGAAGCAGTGATAATCCAGGAAATTATAGCCCGGTGAGCCTGACATCAGTGGTGGGGGAGCTTTTGGAGAAGATACTGAGGGACGGGATACATGCACATTTGGAGGAAAATGGACTAGTTAGTGACAGGCAGCACAGTTTTGTACAGGGAAGGTCATGTCTCATCAACTTGATTGAGTTTTTTGAAGAGGTGACAAAGAAAATTGATGAGGGGAGGGCTGTGGATGTAGTTTATATGGACTTCAGTAAGGCTTGGTAATTTTTCTGCCCCCTTTACTCATGCTAACCTTTCTCCTTCTGAATTTTCCGCTCTTCGCTCCCTCAGGTCCAACCCTGACATTGTCATCAAACCTGCCGACAAAGGGGGCACGTTGTTGTCTGATGTACTGACCTCTACCTTGCAGAGGCTGAACGCCAACTCAGAGTCATAGAGTCAGAGGTTTACAGCATGGAAACAGGCCCTTCGGCCCAACTTGTCCATGCCGCCCATTTTTTTTTAAACCCCTAAGCTAATCCCAATTGCCCGCATTTGGCCCATATCCACCATTCATCTGGATCATAGCTGATCATCAAATTCAATATCCTAATCCCCCCTTCCTCCCCCATATCCCTTTAGCCCAAGAGCTATATCTAATTTCTTCTTAAACTCAGATAACGTTTTGGCCTCAACTGCATTCGGTGATCATGAATTCCACACTCTGGGTGAAGAAATTTCTCCTCACCTCAGTTCTAAAAGGTTTACCCCTTATCCTCAAACTATGACCCCTAGTTCTGGACTCCCCCACCATTGGGAACATTCTTTCTGAATCTACCTTGTCTAACTCTGTTAGAATCTACCAAGTTTCTATGAGATCCCCTCTTGCTCTCCTAAACTGCAGTGAATGTAATCCTAACCGACTTAGTCCTCTCAGTCCGAAAGACATCCCCGAGAGGGATATGGGGGGGGGGGGGGGGGGGGGGGGGGGGAGGAGGGTTTGAATTCAATGATCAGCCATGATCAAAATGAATGGTGGAGCAGGCTCGAAGGGCCGAATGGCCTACTCCTGCTTCTAGTTTTTATGTTAAAGCAGAAGCAAAGGCTGTGATCACTGGATCTCTTTACCATGTAAGAAGTCTCACAACACCAGGTTAAGGTCCAACAGGTTTATTTGGTAGCAAAAGCCATTAGCTTTCGGAGCGCCTGCTGCTCCTTCGTCAGGTGAGTGGGAGTTCTGTCCACAAACAGGGCATATAAAGACACAAACTCAATTTACAAAATAATGGTTGGAATGCGAGTCTTTACAGGTAATCAAGTCTCAAAGGTACAGACAATGTGAGTGGAGAGAGCGTTAAGCACAGGTTAAAGAGATGTGTATTGTCTCCAGACAGAACAGTTAGAGAGATTTTGCAAGCCCAGGCAAGTCGTGGGGGTTACAGATAGTGTGACATGAACCCAAGATCCCGGTTGAGGCCGTCCTCGTGTGTGCGGAACTTGGCTATCAGTCTCTGCTCAGCGACTCTGCGCTGTCGTGTGTCGTGAAGGGCGGCCTTATCAATGCCAAACTTACCTCCATCAGAGTTTCAGGAATGGAATGCAGGAACTGCTTTCCCCAGCCACTAACTATCACCATATCACCTTCAAAACAAAACAAGGGAAACTTTTAGTATTCAGAATGAATCAACTGTGTAGACAGAAAGAGCCATCAGTTCCATGAGTGGGGAGTACACGGATGGAGAAATTGCTCTGAAGCTTGGGCATACCCAGCACTAATCCCAAGGGAAGTTGTGCACAGTACCAGGGTTGTAATCTCTGGGTGGGCGTGGACTCCCCAAGGTCAAATATACTGGAATCTGAGAATACTGGGAACGAAGAGCAGCTGTTCTGTTGAGTCTGCAGCATATTCATGATTAGAGCATTATGTCTCTCTTGCCCGGAACTGAGCACCAACCAATAACATTCAAGAAGCTCGACACCATCCAGGACAAAGCAGCCCACTCGACTGACACCCCATCCATCACCTTCAACATTCTCTCCCTCCACCATCGACATACAGTGGCAGCCGTGTGTCCCCTCTACAAGATACACTGCAACAACTCCTGTAACAGTACCTTCTAAACCTATAACTTCTACCATCTAGGACAATAGCAGCAGATATCTGGGAACACCACCATCTGAATGTTCTCCTCCAAGTCACTCACCATCCTAACTTAGAAATATGTCACTGTTCTTTCACTATGGCTGGTTCAAAATCCCAAGAGCTCCCTTTATAGCTGTCCTGTGGGTGTTCCTCCACTACTTGGACTGCAGTTGTTCAAAGTGGCAGTTTACTACTAATATCTCAAGAATATTTTGGGATGAGCAATAAATGCTGGCCTAGCCCATGGTGCCAATGTCCCATGAAAGAATTAAATAAATCAATTTGTCTCTCATCCATTTTGTGAGGTAACTTCCTATGAGGAACCTTATTAAGCACTTTCAGAATATCCAGCTAGGCAGTATCTATTATATTTCTCTCACCCAGAACTCAAACTACTTCTTCAAAAACTCTTATGCAACATGGAGAACTTTGTGGAGTTGATTTTCAATATTCCTTCAGACGTTGAAGAGTCTCCATGATGGCCAAGCCGCAATGACACTTTGGCCCATGTTTAATACAAGATGCTATCTTGATAAAGATCTGAAGGTTTATGCCAGTAGTTACTGCCCAGATATATGTTATGGGGCTGATTAGCACTTAAATTACCAGCTAGTCCTCATTAAAGAGGTTGCAGGATATTTTACTGGTTAGCAATTGTCTTAATGCTGCTCCAGGTTGGAACAATGAAAGGAAACGAATCAATCTAAAAGATAAATTAAGAGAGAGAGAAGCCCTTAATGGGACACTGTTTGAAATGGAAATGAATTGTGAAGGAAACTTGAAACACCAAAACAAAATGTGATGAACAGGATCACTAAAACACCCCAGCCTCCACGGTGCCCATTGCATGTGGAAGGTCTCAGGGGTCCCGGCGGACACCACGTGCTCTCTCTCCACGGATAGGGCCATGAATATAGCCACGGTAAGGGGCAGACAGTCAGGCTGGACAGCCCTCTCAGTTGGCGACTGCCTGGATTTGTTGATGGCAAGTTTGATGAGGCCCAGGAGCAGATTCACTCGGAGCTCCTCCTCCTTCCCTGCTCCTCTCGGCACCAAGTGCCTGAGACCAGGAGCATGGGGCTAAAGTGCAAACAAAAGTGTATCAAAAGATTTTCAGCCAGCTATAAATGGGATGCAGTCTGTTACTAGTTATATATGTGTGGACCGCCAACTCCACAAGGCTGCAAAAAACAGTCATCTTGGGAATCCGTGAAACAATGCACCCGACAGCTCTATAGGACTGCTGTGTACAACAGCTTCCAGCCCAGGTCCCTGATGGTGTGGAGGAGGATTCCTATGTAGCGAGATCTCCACCAAGGACCTCCACTGCTGGATGGCAACAAGGCACGCCAAGGCATGGCAATTTTTTTTTTTTTTTTTTTAACTGGTCGGTGCAACATCGTGGGCCGAAGGGCCTGTTCTGCGCTGTAATGTTCTATGTTCTATGTTCTAATTGTCCTCATGCCATTTCCTAACAGTGAGCAACCGATTGGGAATGAATTAGTAATTGCTGAAGAACTTCAAGCACTTCATAAAGGTATATTCCCATTTACTATTTACTTGCTGGGAGGGTTCAAGAGATTGTTTTAACCCATTGTGAGCTTTTCGGGTGATTTGGTCAAGTTTCCATTAGCATGTGATCAACATTTATTCTGGAAAATCTCTCAGAATAAATGTTTAGAGTCTTCTCAGACTCTACATGTTAACTAATTTCTCTTTCCACAGATGCTGCCAGACATGCTGAGTCTTTTCAGCATGTTATATCTTTATTGCTTTATTTCTGCATTCCCTGTAAAAATGCACCCAAGTCTCTTTGAATATCAGCAGTTACAAGTTTCACACCTTTGAAAAAATATTCTGCTTTTCTATTCTTACAAAGTGAACAGCCGATGAACAAAGTGTTCATTGGTCAGAACATTGAATACAGGAGTTGGGACGTCTTGTTGAAGTTGTACAAGATATTGGTAAGGCCACACTTGGAATACTGTGTGCAATTCTGGTCATCCTATTATAGAAAGGATATTATTAAACTAGAAAGAGTGCAGAAAAGATTTACTAGGATGCTACCGGGACTTGATGGATTGAGTTACAAGGAGAGGCTGAATAGACTGGGACTTTTTTCTCTGGAGTGTCGGAGGCTGAGGGGTGACCTTATAGAGGTCTATAAAATAATGAGGGGCATAGACAAGGTAGATAGTCAATATCTTTTCCCAAAGGTAGGGGAGTCTAAAATTAGAGGGCATAGGTTTAAGGGGAGAGATACAAAAGTGTCCAGAGGGGCAATTGTTTCACACTGAGGGTGGTGAGTGCCTGGAACAAGCTGCCAGAGGTAGTAGTAGAAGCAGGTACATAGAACATAGAACATTACAGCGCAGTACAGGTCCTTCGGCCCTGGATGTTGTGCCGACCAGTGGAACCAATCTAAAGCCTGTCTAATCTATACTATTCCAATATCATCCATATGTTTATCCAATAACCATTTGAATGCTCTTAATGTTGACGAGTCCACTACTGCTGCAGGCAGGGCATTCCACGCCCTTACTACTCTCTGAGTAAAGAACCTACCTCTAACATCTGTCCTATATCTCTCACCCCTCAATTTAAAGCTATGTCCCCTCGTGTTAGCCATCACCATCCGAGGAAAAAGGCTCTCACTATCCACCCTATCTAATCCTCTGATCATCTTGTATGCCTCTATTAAGTCAATTCTTAACCTTCTTCTCTCTAACGAAAACAACCTCAAGTCCCTCCGCCTTTCCTCATACGATTTTCCCACCATACCAGGCAACATCCTGGTAAATCTCCTCTGCACCCTTTCCAACACTTCCACATCTTTCTTATAATACGGCGACCAGAACTGTACGCAATACTCCAAGTGCGGCCGCACCAGAGTTTTGTACAGTTGCAGCATGACCTCCTGGCTCCGAAACTCAATCCCTCTACCAATAAAAGCTAACACACCGTACGCCTTCTTAACAACCCCATCAACCTGGGTGCCAACTTTCAGGGATCTATGCACATGGACACCCAGATCCCCCTGTTCATCCACACTACCAAGTATCTTACCATTAGCCCAGTACTCTGTACTCCTGTTACTCCTTTCAAAGTGAATCACCTCACACTTTTCCGCATTAAACTCCATTTGCCACCTGTCAGCCCAGCTCTGCAGCTTATCTATGTCCCTCTGTAATCTGCCACTTCCCTCCGCACTGTCTCCAACTCCACCGACTTTAGTGTCATCCGCAAATTTACTAATCCATCCTTCTACGCCCTCATCCAGGTCATTATCAAAAATGACAAACAGCAGTGGCCCCAAAACAGATCCTTGCGGTACACCACTAGTAACTGAACTCCAGGATGAACATTTCCCATCAACCACCACCCTCTGTTTTCTTACAGCTAGCCAATTCCTGATCCAAACCACTAAATCGCCCTCAATCCGATGTGTCCGTATTTTCTGCAAAAGCTTACTATGGGGAACCTTATCAAACGCTTTGCTGAAATCCATATACACCACATAAACTGCTTTACCCTCATCCACCTCTTTGGTCACCTTCTCAAAGAACTCAATAAGATTTGTGAGGCACGACCTATCCTTCACAAAACCATGCTGACTATCCCTAATCAAATTATTCCTTTCTAGGTGATTATAAATCCTATCTCTTATAATCCTTTCCAAAACTTTGCCCACAACAGAAGTAAGGCTCACCGGTCTATAATTACCAGGGTTGTCCCTACTCCCCTTCTTGAACAGGGGGACAACATTTGCTATCCTCCAGTCTTCTGGCACTGTTCCTGTAGACAATGACGACACAAAGATCAAAGCCAAAGGCTCTGCAATCTCCTCTCTTGCCTCCCAGAGAATCCTAGGATAAATCCCATCCGGCCCAGTGGACTTATCTATTTTTACCCTTTCCAGAATTGCTAACACCTCCTCCTTATGAACCTCAATCCCGTCCAGTCCAACAGCCTGCATCTCAGTACTCCCCTCGACAACACTGTTCCTCTCCTGTGTGAATACCGACGAAAGATATTCATTTAGTGCCTCTCCTATCTCTTCAGACTCCAAGCACAACTTCCCACTACTGTCCTTGACTGGTCCTAATCTTACCCGAGTCATTCTTTTACTCCTGACATACCTATCGAAAGCTTTAGGGTTTTCATTGATCCTACCTGCCAAAGACTTCTCATGTCCCCTCCTGGCTCTTCTTAACTGTTTCTTTAGGTCCTTCCTTGCTAACCTGTAACTCTCAAGTGCCCTAACTGAGCCTTCACGTCTCATCTTAACATAAGTTTCCTTCTTCCTCTTCACAAGAGATTCAACCTCCTTAGTAAACCACAGTTCCCTCACACGACTGCTTCCTCCCTGCCTGACAGGTACATATTTATCGAGGACGCGTAGTAGCTGTTCCTTGAACAAGCTCCACATTACAATTGTGCCCATCCCCTGCAGTTTCCTTCCCCAACCTATGCCACCTAAATCTCGCCTAATGACATCATAATTTCCTTTCCCCCAGCTATAATTCTTGCCCTTTGGTATATACCTATCCCTTTCCATTGCTAAGGTAAACGTAATCGAATTGTGGTCACTGTCACCAAAGTGCTCACCTACCTCCAAATCTAACACGTGGCCTGGTTCATTACCCAGTACCAAATCCAATGTGGCCTCGCCTCTTGTTGGTCTATCTACATACTGTGTCAGGAAGCCTTCCTGCACACATTGGACAAAAACTGACCCCTCTAAAGTACTCGAACTATAGTTTTTCCAGTCAATATTTGTAAAGTTATAGTCCCCCATAACAACTACCCTGTTACTTTTGCTCCTATCCAGAATCATCTTTGCAATCTTTTCCTCTACATCTCTGGAACTTTTCGGAGGTCTATAAAAACCTCCCAACAGCGTGACCTCTCCTTTCCTGTTTCTAACCTCAGCCCAAACTACCTCAGTAGACGAGTCCTCATCAAATGTCCTTTCTGCCACTGTAATACTGTCCTTGACTAACAATGCCACACCTCCCCCTCTTTTACCATCTTTCCTGCTCTTACTGAAACATCTAAACCCTGGAACCTGCAACAACCATTCCTGTCCCTGCTCTATCCACGTCTCTGAGATGGCCACAACATCGAAATCCCAGGTACCAACCCATGCTGCAAGCTCACCCACCTTATTCTGGATGCTCCTGGCGTTGAAGTATACACACTTCAAACCACCTGCCTGCCTGCCAGTACATTCCTGCGACCCTGAAACCTCATCCATGACCTCACTACTCTCAACCTCCTGTACACCAGAGCTACAATTCAGGTACCCACCCGCCTGCTGAATTAGTTTAAACCCTCCCGAAGAGCATTAGCAAATTTCCCCCCCCAAGGATATTGGTACCCCTCTGGTTCAGGTGCAGACCATCCTGTTTGTAGAGGTCCCACCTACCCCAGAAAGAGCCCCAATTGTCCAGGTATCTGAATCCCTCCCTCCTGCACCATCCCTGTAACCACGTGTTCATCTGCTCTCTCTCCCTATTCCTCTCCTCACTATCACGTGGCACGGGTAACAAACCAGAGATAACAACTTTGTTTGTTCTAGCCCTAAGCTTCCACCCTAACTCCCTGAATTTCTGCCTTACATCCCCATCCCTTTTCCTACCTATGTCTTGAGTGCCTATGTGAACCACAACTTGGGGCTGGTCCCCCTCCCACTTAAGGATTTCAAAAACACGATCCGTGACATCATGGACTCTGGTTCTCGGGAGGCAACACACCAACCGCGAGTCTCTCTCGTTCCCGCAGAATCTCCAATCCGTACCTTTAACTATGGAGTCCCCAATGACTAACCCTCTACTCCTCTTCCCCCTTCCCTTCTGAGCAACAAGGACAGACTCTGAGCCAGTGACCTGTACACCATGGCTTACCCCTGCCAACAGCATCCAAAAGTGTACTGTCTCCAATTTCTACTCCATTTTCTCCCCCCACTTGAACGGCTCCCTGTACCCTGGTGCTGTGGTCAGTTTGCTCATCCTCCCTTTCCCTACCCTTCTGAGTTGCCGGGCCAGACTCTGTGCCGGAGACACGGCCACTGTTGCTTCCCCCAGGTAGGCTGCTCCCCCCAACAGTACTCAAACAGGAGTACTCATTTTTAAGGGGCCCAGCCACTGGGGTACTCTCAAGTACCTGACCCTTCCCCTTCCCATTCCTAACCGTGACCCACTTGTTTGCCTCCCGTGGCCCCGGTGTGACCACCTGCCTGTAACGCCTATCTATCAGCTCCTCATTCTCCCCAACCAGACAAAGGTCATTGAGCTGCAGTTCCAGTTCCCTAACGCAGATCCTTAGGAGCTGCAGCTCGACGCACCTGGCACAGATATGGACGTCCGGGAGGCTAGCTGACTCCAGGACCTCCCACATCCGACACTGAGAACAACAAACTGGCCTCACACTCATAATTCCCCCTTTCTTCCAATGACACAGGAGAAACTGTCTAAACCTACCCTGCCTCGCCCGTTTCCGCCTAAGCCCATTGAGCCAAAGCCCCTCAACCTACACTCTGCTCCCTCTCACTCCTTCGCCCGCTCACAACACTGCCCGCTGGATAGAGTGGCCTGCTTTTTAAACCTCCCGCGCGCTTATTTTAAAAAAAGTTGTTTTTTTTTCTTCCCAGGTCACCTCGCGCCCGGCCTACTTCCGCTTTCCCCTTAAACTCGTAAAAAAGAAACCCCGTAAAAAAGTAATGAAAATAAAGTAAATCCCTCACACTTTTCACTGCAGCCACAAATCGCTCTTCTCTCCCTTGCTCCGGTTGAACAATGAGCTTGGTGCGTGTCTGGAACAAGCGGCCAGAGGTAGTAGTAGAGGCGGGTACAATTTTGACTTTAGAAAAGCATTTAGATAGTTACATGGGTATGATGGGTATAGAGGGATATGGGCCAAATGCGGGCAATTGGGATTAGCTTAGGGGTTTAAAAAAAAAATGGGCGGCATGGACAAGTTGGGCCGAAGGGCCTGTTTCCATGCTGTAAACCTCTGACTCTATGACACTGATCCTTGCGGCACTCCTCCATTCACCGTCTGTCACTTGAAAAAGCCCTGCTTATGCACACTCTGCATCCTATCCGATAATCAATCCTCTTTCCCTGTTAAAATACTACCCCTAACTGCATAATTCCTTATCTTCCACAATAGACTTTTGTGTGGCACTTTACTGAATGCCTTTTGGAAATCCAGAGATACTACACCTACTGGTTTCCCTTTATCTACTCCACTAGCTATTCCTCAAAAAAACCTCAAACAGGAATTCCCCTTAACATAACCATGTTGAATTCTAATCATGCCATACTTTTCTAAAAGAATTGTTCAGATTTCATTCGTAATAGATTCCAGCATTTTCCTAACCCTTTTATATTCATTCTTGGGATGTAGGCATCACTGGCTGAGCTAGCATCTATTGTCCATCCCTAATTGCCTTGAACTGAATGGCTTGCTAAGCCATTTCACAGGGCATTTAAGGGTCAACAACATTGGTGTGGGTCTGGAGTCACTTGTAGATCAAACCAGGTATCATAGAATCATAGAAACCCTACAGCACAGAAAGAGGCCATTCGGCCCATCAAGCCTGCACCGACCACAATCCCACCCAGGCCCTACCCCCATATCCCTACATATTTACCCACTAATCCCTCTAACCTACGCATCCCAGGACACTAAGGGGCAATTTTAGCATGGCCAATCAACCTAACCCGCACATCTTTGGACTGTGGGAGGAAACCGGAGCACCCGGAGGAAACCCACACAGACACGAGGAGAACGTGCAAACTCCACACAGACAGTGACCCAAGCCGGGAATCGAACCCAGGTCCCTGGAGCTGTGAAGCAGCAGTGCTAACCACTGTGCTACCGTGCCACCCATAAAGATGGCAGCTTTCCTTCCCTAAAAGATATTAGTGAACCAGATGGGTTTCCATCAATAGAGTGTATTCATTCTCAGATTTTTATTGAATACAAATCTCAACATTTGCCATGGTGGGATTTGAACCCGGTTCTCCAGGGCACGATCCTGGGTCTCTGGATTGCTCGACCAGTAACAATACCAATAAGCTACCAATATCTCCCCTCCCCTCCCACCCATTGATGTTAAAATAACTGGCCTGCAGTTCACTGTTTCTCTCTCACTCCTTGATTTCGAATATAATGGGACTGTTCCCAAAACTAAGTAATTTTGGAAAATCACAGCCAACGCATCACTATCTCTGCAGCAATAAACTTAAATGATAGAACCATAGGGTGTAGGCCATCTGCTCCCAGGGATTTGTTGAATTTTAGTTCCTCATGTTTCACCATTACTTTTTCGCTGCTGGTATTTATTTCCTCATTCTTTTTAGCGACAGATTATTTTCAAACTTAACATGGATTGAATTGTATTATGATCACTATTTCCCAGAGGATTTTTGACTGTCATTATGAATTAACCTTGCTTCATTACAATACTAGATCTAAGATAGCTGTATCTCTAGTCAGTTCCACTACATATTGCTCTAAATAACTAGAATTGAAACATTCTGCAAACTCATCTTCTAGGCCACTCTTAGCAATTTAATGCTCCCAGACTATATGAAGATTAAAGTCTCCCACAAAAATTACATTTCCTTGTTACAAGCTCCAATAATTTAGAACAAAGAACAAAGAAAATTACAACATAGGAACAGATCCTTCGGCCCTCCAAGCCTGCAAGGACCATGAACTAAAACCCCCTACCCTTCCGGGGACCATATCCTTCTATTCCCATCCTATTCGTGCATTTTTCAAGATGCCCTTTAAAAGTTATTATTGTATCTGCTTCCACGACCTCCCCAAGCAGTGAGTTCCAGGCACCCACCACCCTCTGTGTAAAAAAAAAACTTGCCTCGTAGATCTCCTTTAAACCTTGCCCCTTGCACCTTAAACCTGTGCTCCGTAGTAATTGACTCTTCCACACTGGGAAAAAGCTTCTGACTATCCACTCTATTCATGCCCCTCATAATCTTGTAGACTTCTATCAGGTCACCCCTCAACCTCTGTCGCTTCAGTGAGAACAAACCAAGTTTCTCCAACCTCTCCTCATAGCTAATGCCCTCCATACCAGGCAATATCTTGGTAAATCTTTTCTGTACCCTCTCCAAAGCCTTCACATCCTTCTGGTAGTGTGGTGACCAGAATTGAACACTATAGAACCATAGAACCACAGAAAATTACAGCTCAGAAACAGGCCTTTTGACCCTTCTTGTCTGTGCCGAACCATTTTTTGCCTAGTCCCACTGACCTGCATTTGGACCATATCCCTCCACACCCCATTCATCCATGAACCCGTCCAAGTTTTTCTTAAATGTTAAAAGTGACCCCGCATTGACCACTTTATCTGGCAGCTCATTCCACACTCCCACCACTCTCTGCGTGAAGAAGCCCCCCCTAATATTCCCTTTAAACTTTTCTCCTTTCACCCTTAACCCATGCCCTCTGGGTTTTTTCTCCCCTAGACTCAGCGGAAAAAGCCTGCTTGCATTCACTCTATCTATACCTATCAAAATCTTATACACCTCTATCAAATCTCCCCTCAATCTTCTACGCTCCAGGGAATAAAGTCCCAACCTATTCAATCTCTCTCTGTAACTCAGCTTCTCAAGTCCCGGCAACATCCTTGTGAACCTTCTCTGCACTCTTTCAACCTTATTTACATCCTTCCTGTAACTAGGTGACCAAAACTGTACACAGTACTCCAAATTCGGCCTCACCAATGCCTTATATAACATTACCATAACACTCCAACTTTTATATTCGATACTCCGATTTATAAAGGCCAATGTACCGAAGGCACTCTTTACGACCCTATCCACCTGTGACGTCACTTTTAGGGAATTCTGTACCTGTATTCCCAGATCTCTCTGTTCAACTGCACTCTTCAGAGTCCTACCATTTACCCTGTACGTTCTACTTTGGTTTGTCCTTCCAAAGTGCAATATCTCACACTTGTCTGCGTTAAATTCCATTTGCCATTTTTCAGCCCATTTTTCTAGTTGGTCCAAATCCCTCTGCAAGCTTTGAAAACCTTCCTCACTGTCCACTACACCTCCAATCTTTGTATCATCAGCAAACTTGCTGATCCAATTTACCACATTATCATCCAGATCATTGATATAGATGACAAACAACAATGGACCCAACACCGATCCCTGCGGCACACCACTAGTCACAGGCCTCCACTCAGAGAAGCAATCCTCCACAACCACTCTCTGGCTTCTTCCATTGAGCCAGTGTCTAATCCAATTTACTATCTTCCCATGTATACCTAGCGACTGAACCTTCCTAACTAACCTCCCATGAGGGACCTTGTCAAAGGCCTTGCTGAAATCCAGTTAGACAACATCCACTGCCTTCCCTTCATCCACTTTCCTGGTAACCTCCTCGAAAAACTCTAATAGATCGGTCAAACATGACCTACCACGCACAAAGCCATGTTGACTCTCCCTAATAAGTCCCTGTCTATCCAAATATTTGTAGATCCTATCCCTTATCACACCTTCCAATAACTTGCCCACCACCGACGTCAAACTTACTGGCCTATAATTACCCGGATTTCTTTTGGAACCTTTTTTAAACAACAGAACAACATGAGCCACCCTCCAATCATCCGGCACCTCCCCCGTAAATACTGACATTTTAAATATGTCTGCCAGGGCCCCTGCAAGTTCAACACTAGCTTCCCTCAAGGTCCGTGGGAATACCCTGTCCGATCCTGGGGATTTATCCACTCTGATTTGCCTCAAGACAGCGAGCACCTCCTCCCCTTTAATATGTAAAGGTTCCATGACCTCCCTACCTGTTTGCCCTATTTCCGTAGACTCCATGCCCGTTTCCTCAGTAAATACGGATGCAAAAAAACCATTTAGTATCTCCCCCATCTCTTTTGGTTCCATACACAGTCTACCACTCTGGTCTTCAAGAGGACCAATTTTATCCCTCACTATCCTTTTGCTCCTCGCATACCTATAGAAGCTCTTTGGATTTTCCTTCACTCTGTCTGCCAAAGCAACCTCATGTCTTCTTTTAGCCCTCCTGATCTCCCTCTTAAGTAGCTTCTTGCACTTTTTATACTCCTCGAGCATCTGATCTGTTCCTTGCTGCCTGTACATTTCATACAACTCTCTCTTCCTCTTAATCAGTGTTACAATCTCCCTCGAGAACCAAGGTTCCTTATTCCTATTTACTTTGCCTTTAATCCTGACAGGAACATACAAACTTTGCACTCTCAAAATTTCTCCTTTGAAGGCCTCCCACTTTCCATTTACATCCTTACCAGAGAACAGCCTGTGCCAATCCACACTTCCCTGTGCCAATCCACTATATTCCAAGTGAGGCTAAGGTTCTATAAAGCTGCAACATGACTTGCCAATTTTTAAACTCAATGCCCCAGCCAATGAAGGCAAGCATGTAGTATGCCTTCTTGACTACCTTCTTCTCCTGCGTTGTCACTTTCAGTGACCTGTGTACCTGTACACCCAGATCCCTCTGCCTATCAATACTCTTAAGGGTTTGCTATTTACTGTATATTTCCCATCTATATTAGTCCTTCCAAAATGCATTACCTCACATTTGTCCGGATGAAACTCCATCTGCCATCTCTCCGCCCAAGTCTCCAACTGATCTACATCCTGCTGTATCCTCTGATGGTCCTCATTGCTATCCGCAAATCCACCAACCTTTTTGTTGTCCGCAAACTTACTAATCAAACCAGTTACATTTTCCTCCAAATCATTTATATATTACAAACTGCAAAGGTCCCAGCACTGATCCCTGAACGTCACTTGTCACAGCCCTCCATTCAGAAACGCACCCTTCCACTGCTACCCTCTGTCTTCTATGACCAAGATGTGGAGATGCCGGTGTTGGACTGGGGTAAACACAGTAAGAAGTCTCATAACACCAGGTTAAAGTCCAGCAGGTTTATTTGGTAGCACAAGCCACTAGCTTTCAGAGCCTTGATGAAGGAGCAGTGCTCCTAAAGCTAGTGGTTTGTGCTACCAAATAAACCTGTTGGACTTTAACCTGGTGTTGTGAGACTTCTTTCTATGATCAAACCAGTTCTGTATCCACCTTGCCAGCTCACCTCTGATCCCGTGCGACTTCACCTCCTGCACCAGTCTGCCATGAGGGACCTTGTCAAAGGCCTTACTGAAGTCCACATAGACAACGTCCACTGCCCTACCCTCATCAATCATCTTTGTCACTTCCTCGAAAATTTCGATCAAGTTAGTGATACACGACCTCCCCTTCACAAAGCCATATCGCCTCTCGCTAATACGTCCACTTATTTCCAAGTGGGAGTAAATGCTGTCTTGAAGACTCCTCTCCAATAATTTCCCTACCACTGGTGTAAAGCTCACCGACCTGTAATTACCTGGATTATCCTTGCTACCCTTCTTAAACAAAGGAACAACATTGGCTATTCGCCAATCCTCTGGGACCTCCCCTGTAGACAGTGAGAATACAAAGATTTCTCTCAAGGCCCCAGCAATTTCTTTCAGTGTTTTGGGGTATATCCCATCAGGCCCTGGGGACTTGTTGACCTTAATGTTTCTCAAGAACCCAATACCTCCTCCTTTTTGATCTCAACATGATCTCAACCCAAACTATCTACACACCCTTCCCGAGACTCATCATCCACCAAGTCCTTCTCTTTGGTGAATACTGATGCAAAGTACTCATTTAATACCTCGCCCATTTCCTCTGGCTACACACATAAGTTCCCTCCCCTGTCCTTGAGTGGGCCAACCCTCTCCCTGGCTCCCATCTTGCTCTTTATATATGTTTAAAAAGCCTTGGGATTTTCCTTAATCCTGCTGGCCAATGACTTTTTGTGGCCCCTTTTAGCCCTTCTTACTCCTTGTTTAAGTTTCTTTCTACTTCCCTTGTATTCCACACTTGCTTTGTGTACTCCCAGCCTCCTAGCCATGACAAATGCTTCCTTTTTCTTTTTGACTAGGATTTCTTGTTAAATACTCTGTCCAGTGATATAGCTACTATCAGGGGGCTGATAAACTGCTTCCACCAGTGTTTGACTCTTTTGTTCCTAATTTTCACACAAACCGATTCTACGATTCGAAGGACTTGCGTCCTTACTGATGCTCTTACTATTCTCTGCCACTCCCACCACCACTTCAACAGTTTTCGCCAGACTCTTCAACCTCAACTTATTTAAAGGAACACATGTAGTAGTATACTTTTCACTAATACATGTGACAATAAATCAAATCAAATCACTGCTATTTTCACGATCAATTCCACATATTACCACCTGTTTAAAAAAGTCAATTGTGGGATATGGGCGTCGCTGGCTGGCCAGCATTTATTGCCCATTCCTAGTTGTCCTTGAGAAGGTGGTGGTGAGCTTCCCTCTTGAATCGCCGCAGTCTATGTTCTATGGGTAGACCCACAATGCCATTAGGAAGGGAATTCCAGGATTTTGATCCAGCGACTGCGAAGGAACGGCAATATATTTCTAAGTCAGGATGGTGAATGGCTTGGAGAGAAACCTGCAGGTGGTGGTGTTCCCATGAATCTGGTGCCCTTGTCCTTCTAGATGGAAGTGGTTGTGCATTTGGATCCTTTCTAAGGATCGTTGGTGAATTTCTGCAGTGCATCTTGTAGATAATACACACTGCTGCTACTGGGCGTCGGTGGTGGAGGGAGTGGATGTTTGTGGATGTGGTGCCAATCAAGCAGGCTGCTTTGTCCTGGATGGTGTCAAGCTTCTTGAGTTGTTGGAGCTGCACCATCCAGGCAAGTGGAGAGCATTCCATCACATCCCTGACTTATGCCTTGTAGATGGTGGACAGGCTTTGGGGAGCCAGGAGGTGAGTTACTTGCTGCAGTATTCTCTGACCTGCTCTTGTAGCCACTGTGTTTATGTGGTGAGTTCAGTTGGGTTACTGGTCAATGGTAACCCCAAGGATGTTGACAGTAGGAGGTTCAGTGATGGTGACACCATTGAATGTAAAGGGGTGGTGGTTAGATTGTCTCTTATTCGCAATAGTCATTGTCTAGCAATGGAAGGTCATTTTTGAAGCAGCTGCAGGAGCCAGGGGCCTCAGAGACTACCCTGAGGGATTCCTGCAGAGGTGTCCTGGAGCTGTGATGATTGCTCCTCCACAATCACAACCATCTTCCTTTGTGCCAGGTATGACTCCAACCAGAGGACTGTTTGCCCCCTGATTCCATTTTAGCTTAGTTTCCTTGATGCCACACTCAGTCAAATGTGGCAAAACTCCTTTTCTGGCAATACTCCTAAACTATCTCATCGCTCACTATTAAAGATTGACTTGCCCCGTATCTCTTCAAATATTAACTTCTTTGGACCAGTGAGCTTTTGCATGCCATTGGGAGTGAGCTTCAGCATTGGAAATGTGGTGCTGAGGGAAAAGAGGTGCTCATCTTCGGGAGGGGTGGAGAGGCGGGACTGCGAGGGAGACTCGAGGGCAACAGAGAGGTAGAAAGAAATCGAACCATGATGTCACAGCCAGCAGGTAAGTGATTGGCTGGTGATTGGTAAGTAGTTTTTCTTTTTTTTTCTCTTTTTTCTCTTGGCATTGTAGTTGTTGTTGTAAATTAACTTAATGGCAGGAGATCCCAGACCCATGTCATGCTTCTCTTGTGCAATGTGGGAATTCAGGGATTCTTCTGTTGTCCCTGGCTCCTCCACATGCAGGAAATGTGTCCAGTGCAGCTCCTGTTAGACTGCTTAACGGTTCTGGAGCTGTGGATGGATTCACTTTGGAGCATGTGCGATGCTGAGGAAGTCGTGGATAACACGTTCAGTGAGTTGGTCACACAGCAGATAAAGATTACTGTGGGAGATAGGGAATGGGTGACCACCAGACAGAGGAAGAGTAGGAAGGCAGTGCAGGGGTCCCCTGCGGTCATACCGTTTTGGATACTGTTAGTGGAGATGCTCACCAGGGGAAGGTGGCAGCAGCCAGGTTCATGGCACCATGGCTGGCTCTGCTGCACAGGAGGGCAAGAAAAAGATTGGCAGAGCTATAGTGATAGGGGATTCAATTGTAAGGGGAATAGACAGCGCTCCTGCAGACACAAGCGAGACTCCAGAATGGTATGTTGCCTCCTGGTGCAAGGGTCAAGGATGTCTCGGAGTGGCTGCAGGGCCTTCTGGAGGGGGAGGGTAACAGCCAGCTGCCATGGTGCATATAGGCACCAACGATAAAAATGTGATGAAGTCCTACAAGCTGAATTTAGGGAGTTAGGAGTTAAACTAAAAAGTAGGACCTCAAAGGTAGTAATCTCAGGATTGCTACCAGTGCCACATGCCAGTCAGAGTAGGAATGTCAGGATAGCTAAGATGAATTTGTGGCAAGAGGGAGGGATTCAAATTCCTGGGACATTAGAACCGGTTCTGGGGGAGGTGGGACCAGTACAAATCGGACAATCTGCACCTGGGCAGGACTGGAACCAATATCCTAAGGGGAGTGTTTGTTAGAGCTGTTGGGGAGGGTTTAAACTAATGTGGCAGGGGGATGGGAACTGATGCAGGAAGTCCGAGGGAAGTAAAGTGGGGACAGAAGCAAAAGGCAGTAAGGGGAAAAGTGGAAGGCAGAGAAACCAAAGACAAAAATCAAAAAGGGCCACAGTGCAGAGTACAGAGACTGTGGAGAACTCAGTGAATGGGTCCAGTAAGGCTAAGAGAAATAAAACACAGGGAGAGTGTACAAAACATGACAGGACAGATGGTCTGAGGTGTGTTTGTTTTAACGCAAGGAGTATAACAGGTAAGGCAGATTAACTTAAAGCTTGGATTACTACAGGGAACTATGATGTTGTGGCAGTGACGGAGACTTGGATGAAAGAAGGGCAGGACTGGCAGCTTCGCATTGCAGGATTTAGATGCTTCAGGTGAGATAGAGAGAATGACAAAAGAGGTGGGGTGCTGTTGTGCTGATTAGGGAGAATGTCACAGCTATACAGAGGGAGGACACCTTGGTGGGATCATGCCGTGAGGCCATATTGGTAGAACTCAGGAACAGGAGCGGTGCAATCACACTGTTGGGGTTGTACTGCAGACCTCCCAACAGCCAGCGTGAAGTGGAGGAACTGATATGTCAGCAGATTGTGGGACGATGTAAAAACAACAGGGTTGTTGTGATGGGCGATTTTAACTCCCCCAACATAAACTGGGATTCCTTTAGTGCCAGGGGCTTGGACGGGGCAGAGTTTGTTCAGTATATCCACGTGCACTTCTTGAGGCAAAATGTAGACAATCCAACTTGGGAAGTGGCTAGCTTAGACCTGGTTCTGGGAAACGAGCCCGGACAGGTGATTGATATCTCAGTGGGGACCCATTTTGGGAACCGTGATCACAATTCTATAAGTTTCAAGATACTTGTAGAAAAGGAGAGCAGTAATCCCAGAATGAAAGTACTAAACTGGGGAAGGCTAACTACAACAGTATTAGGCAGGAGCTAGGGAAAGCAGGCCGCTCTATCCAGCGGGCAGCGTTGTGAGAGGGAGCAGAGTGAAGGCTGAAGGGCTTTGGCTCAACGGGCGAGGCAGGGTAGGTTTAGTTCTTCGTTTTTCCTGTGTTATTTGAAGAAACAGGGAATTATGAGTGTGAGGCCAGTTTGTTGTTCTCGGTGTTGGATGTGGGAGTCCTGGAGTCTCCTAGCCTCCCGGACGTCCATATCTGCGCCAGGTGCGTCGAGCTGCACCTCCTAAGGGACCACGTTAGGGAACTGGAGCTGCAGCTCGATGACCTTCATCTGGTCAGGGAGAATGAGGAGGTGATAGATAGGAGTTACAGGCAGGAGGTCACACCGGGGCCACGGGAGGCAGACAAGTGGGTCACGGTTAGGAAGGGGACGGGGAAAGGTCAGGTACTAGAGAGTACCCCAGTGGCTGTGCCCCTTAACAGTAAGTACTCCTGTTTGAGTGCTGTTGGGGGGGACAGCCTACTTGGGAGAAGCAACAGTGGCGTGCCTCCGGCACAGAGTCCGGCCCTGTAGCTCAGAAGGGTAGGGAAAGGAGGAGGAAGGCAGTAGTGATAGGGGACTCTATAGTGAGGGGGTCGGACAGACGATTCTGTGGACGTGGTCAAGAAACTCGGATGGTAGTTTGCCTCCCTCGTGCCAGGATCCGGGATGTTTCTGATCGCGTCCAAGATATCCTGAAGTGGGAGGGAGAAGAGTCAGAGACCGTGGTACATATTGGTACCAATGACATAGGTAGGAAAAGGGAAGAGGTCCTGGAAGGAGAATATAGGGAGTTGGGAAGGGAGTTGAGAAGAAGGACCGCAAAGGTAGTAATCTCGGGACAGTGAGAGTAGGAATGGAATGAGGTGGAGGATAAATGCATGGCTGAGGGATTGGAGCAGGGGGCAGGGATTCAGGTTTCTGGATCATTGGGACCTCTTTTGGGGTAGGTGTGACCTGTACAATAAGGACGGGTTGCACTTGAATCCCAGGGGGACCAATATCCTGGCGGGGAGGTTTGCTAAGGCTACTGGGGAGAGTTTAAACTAGAATGGTTGGGAGGTGGGAATCAAATTGAAGTGACTGGGAGAGAGAAGGTTAGCTCACAAATAGAGAAAGCTTGCTGACAGTGTGAGAGGGAGGATAGGCAGGTGATAGAGAAGGGGAGCGCTCAGACCGAAGGTTTGAGATGTGTCTATTTTAACACAAGGAGTGTTGTGAACAAAGTGGATGAGCTTAGAGCATGGATCACAACTTGGAAATATGATGTGGTGGCCATTACAGAGACTTGGATGACTCAGGGACAGGACTGGTTACTTCAAGTGCCAGGTTTCAGATGTTTCAGAAGGGACAGGGAGGGAGGCAAAATAGGTGGGGGAGTGGCACTTTTGATCAGAGATAGTGTCACGGCTGCAGAAAAGATGTACACCATGGAGGGATTGTCTACGGAGTCTCTGTGGGTGGAGGTTAGGAACAGGAAGGGGTCAATAACTTTACTGGGTGTTTTCTATAGGCCGCCCAATAGTAACAGGGATGTTGAGGAGCAGATAGGGAAACAGATCCTGGAAAGGTGTAATAATAACAGAGTTGTCGTGATGGGAGATTTTAATTTCCCAAATATTGATTGGAATCTCCCTAGAGTAAGGGGTGTAGATGGGGAGGAGTCTGTTAGGTGTGTTCAGGAGGGTTTCTTGACACAGTATGTAGATAAGCCAACAAGAGGAGAGGCTGTACTTGATTTGGTATTGGGAAATGAACCTGGTCAGCTGTCAGATCTCTCAGTGGGAGAGCATTTTGGAGATAGTGATCATAATTCTATCTCCTTTACAATAGCATTGGAGAGAGATAGGATCAGACAAGTTAGAAAAGTGTTTAATTGGAGTAAGGGGAATTATGAGGCTATCAGGCAGGAAATTGGAGGCTTAAATTGGAAAGAGGTTTTCTCAGGGAAATGTACGGAAGAAATGTGGCAAATTTTCAGGGAATATTTGTCTGGAGTTCTGCATAGCAACGTTCCAATGAGACAGGGAAGTTATGGTAGGTTACAGGAACCATGGTGTACAAAGGTTGTAATGAATCTAGTCAAGAAGAAAAGAAAAGCTTACAAAAGGTTCAGGGAGCTAGGTAATCTTAGAGGTCTTGAGGAGTATACGGCGAATAGGAAGGATCTTAAGAAGGAAATTAGGAGAGCCAGAAGGCGTCATGAGAAGGCCTTGGCAGACAGGATTAAGGAAAACCCCAAGGCATTCTACAAGTATGTGAAGAGCAAGAGGATAAGACGTGAAAGAATAGGACCTACTAAGTGTGACGGTGGGAAAGTTTGTATAGAACCAGAAGAAATAGCAGAGGTACTTAATGAATACTTTACTTCAGTATTCATTATGGAAAAGGATCTTGGTGATTGTAGTGCAGACTTGTAGCGGACTGAAAAGCTTGAGCATGTAGATATTAAGAAAGAGGATGTGTTGGTGCTTTTGAAAAGCATCAAGTTAGATAAGTCGCCGGGACCAGATGAGATGTACCCCAGGCTACTGTGGGAGGCGAGGGAGGAGATTGTTGAGCCTTTGGCAATGATCTTTGCATCATCAATGGAGACGGGAGAGGTTGCGGAGGATTGGAGGATTACAGATGTTGTTCCTTTATTCAAGAAAGGGAGCAGAGATAGCCCTGGAAATTATAGACCAGTGAGTCTAACCTCAGTGGTTGGTAAGTTGATGGAGAAGATCCTGAGAGGCAGGATTTATGAACATTTGGAGAGGTATAATATGATTAAGAATAGTCAGTATGGCTTTGTCAAAGGCAGATCATGCCTTACGAGCCTGATTGAATTTTTTGAGGATGTGACTAAACACATTGATGAAGGAAGAGCAGTAGGTGTAGTATATATGGACTTCAGCAAGGCAATTGAGAAGGTGCCCCATGCAAGGCTTATTGAGAAAGTGAGGGGGCATGGGATCCAAGGGGACATTAAGAACATAAGAACATAAGAAATAGGAGCAGGAGTAGGCCATATAGCCCCTCGAGCCTGCCCCGCCATTCAATAAGATCATGGCTGACCTGAAGTAGATCAGTTCCACTTACCTGCCTGATCCCTATAACCCCTAATTCCCTTACCAATCGGGAATCCATCTATCTGTGATTTAAACATATTCAACAAGGTAGCCTCCACCACTTCAGTGGGCAGAGAATTCCAGAGATTCACCACCCTCTGAGAGAAGAAGTTCCTCCTCAACTCTGTCCTAAACTGACCCCCCTTTATTTTGAGGCTGTGCCCTCTAGTTCTAGCTTCCTTTCCAAGTGGAAAGAATCTCTCCACCTCTACCCTATCCAGCCCCTTCATTAACTTATAGAATCATAGAAACCCTACAGTACAGAAAGAGGCCATTCAGCCCATCGAGTCTGCACCGACCACAATCCCACCCAGGCCCTACCCCCATATCCCTACATATTTTACCCACTAATCCCTCTAATTTACACATCTCCGGACACTAAGGGGCAATTTAAGCTGGCCAATCAACCTAACACGCACATCTTTGGAATCTTTGGGGATCTTATAGGTCTCTATAAGATCCCCCCTCAGCCTTCTAAATTCCAACGAGTACAAACCCAATCTGCTCAGTCTCTCCTCATAATCAACACCCCTCATCTCTGGTATCAACTTGGTGAACCTTCTCTGCACTCCCTCCAAGGCCAATATATCCTTCCGCAAATAAGGGGACCAATACTGCACACAGTATTCCTGCTGCGGCCTCACTAATGCCCTGTACAGATGCAGCAAGACATCTCTGCTTTTATATTCTATCCCCCTTACGATATAGGCCATTTGCCTTCTTGATCACCTGTTGCACCTGCAGACTGGGTTTTTGCGTCTAATGCACAAGGACTCCCAGGTCCCTCTGCACAGCAGCATGTTGTAATTTCTTTCCATTTAGATAATAATCCAATTTGCTATTATTTCTTCCAAAGTGACTAACCTCGCATTTGTTAATGTTATACTCCATCTGCCAGATCCTCGCCCACTCTCAGCCTGTCCAAATCTCTCTGCAGACCTTCTACGCCCTCCACATGATTCACTTTTCCACTTATCTTTGTGTCGTCTGCAAACTTTGTTACCCTACACTCAGTCCCCTCCTCCTGATCGTCTATATAAATGTGGATCCAGAACTGGCTTGCCCACAGAAGGCAAAGAGTGGTTATAGATGGGTCATATTCTGCATGGAGGTCGGTCACCAGTGGAGTGCCCCAGGGATCTGTTCTGGGACCCTTACTCTTTGTGATTTTTATAAATGAGCTGGATGAGGAAGTGGAGGGATGGATTGGTAAGTTTGCTGATGACACAAAAGTTGGAGGTGTTGTGGATAGTTTGGAGGGATGTCAGAAGTTGCAGCGAGACATTGATAGGATGCAAGACTGGGCGGAGAAGTGGCAGATGGAGTTCAACCCAGATAAGTGTGAGGTGGTTCATTTTGGCAGGTCAAATAGGATGGTGGAATATAATATTAATGGTAGGACTCTTGGCAGAGTGGAAGATCAGAAGGATCTTGGGGTCCGAATTCATAGGATGCTCAAAGCAACTGTGCAGGTTGAGGCTGTGGTTAAGAAGGCGTATGGTGTACTGGCCTTCATCAATTGAGGAATTGAGTTCAGGAGTCGTGAGATAATGTTGCAGCTATATAAGACTCTGGTCAGACCACACTTGGAGTACTGTGCCCAGTTCTGGTCGCCTCATTACAGGAAGGATGTGGAAGCCATAGAAAGGGTGCAGAGGAGATTTACAAGGATGTTGCCTGGGTTGGGGAGCATGCCTTATGAGGATAGGTTGAGTGAGCTTGGCCTTTTCTCCTTGGAGAGACGAAGGATGAAGGGTGACCTGATAGAGGTATATAAGATGTTGAGAGGTATTGATCGAGTGGACAGTCAGAGGCTTTTTCCCAGAACTGAAATGGTTGCCACAAGAGGACACAGGTTTAAGGTGCTGGAGAGTAGGTACAGAGGAGATGTCAGGTGTAAGTTTTTCACTCAGAGGGTGGTGGGTGCGTGGAATGGGCTGTGAGCAATGGTGGTGGAGGCGGATTCGATAGGGTCTTTTAAGAGACTTTTAGACAAGTACATGGAACTTAGTAAGATAGAGGGTTATCGGTAAGCCTAGTAATCGCTAAGGTCGGGACATGTTCGGCACAACTTTGTGGGCTGAAGGGCCTGTATTGTGCTGTAGTTTTTCTATGTTTCTAATGTCGACTGGGGATGGCTGTTTGAGGGTAAATCTGCATCCGATATGTGGGAGCCTTTTAAAAATCAGTTGTTAACAATTCAGGACAAGCATGTCTCTGTAAAAATGAAGGATTTTTTAATTGGAGCCAGATGAGGTGGGTGAGGTCCTTAACGAGTACTTTGCATCAGCATTCACAAAGGAGAAGGATGTGGTGGATGGTGAGTGTAGAAAGAGGATGTTGACATTCTAAGACATGTTGAGATAAAAAAGGAGGTGGTATTGGAGGTTTTGAAAAAACATTAAGGTGGACAAGTCCCCAGGGCCAGATAGGGTCTATCCTAGAATATTGAGAGGCAAGGGAAAAAATTGCTGAGGCCTTGGCCAAAATCTTTGTATCCTCTTTAGCCACGGTGAGGTACCAGAGGATTGGACAGTAGCTAACATTGTTCCTCTGTTTAAGAAGGGCAGAAGAGACAATCTGGGAAATTACAGCCTGAGAGCCTCACATCAGTGGTGGGGAAATTATTGGAGAAGATTCTGAGGGACAGGATGTACTTGCATCTGGAAGAGAGTAGGCTTATGGCGATAGGCAGCATGGTTTTGTGAAGGGGAGGTCGTGACTCACAAACTTGATTGAGTTCTTTGAGGAAGTGACAAGAAAAATTGACCAGGACAGGGCAGTGGATGTTGTATACATGGACTTTAGTAAAGCCTTTAATAAGGTTCCTCATGGCAGGCTGATACAGAAGGTGAAGTCATATGGGATCGGAGGTGAGCTGGTAAGATAGATGCAAAACTGGCTTGGGCACAGAAAGCAGAGAGTAGCAATGGAAGGGTACTTTTCTAACTGGAGGTCTGTGACAAGTGGTGTTCCATAAGGATCAATGCTGGGACCCCTCTATTTATTTATTTATTTATATTTCAGTTAAATTTGTGTTAAAAATCAGAGGTTTTTTTTTCCAAAACAGGAAGTAGGCCCAGGAGAAGCCTGGGAAGGTTTTTGGAGGGTTTAAAAGTGGGCAGCGTTGGGAGCGGGCAGCGTGTCGTGAGTGGGGAGTAGAGTGTGAATTGTAAGGGCTTTGGCTCACAGGGCTTCGGCGAGGACAGGCAGAGGCAGGGTAGGGTTTCACTTTTAAATTACACCAACTTATGCAAAGTAAATTGGTATGGAGGGATATGTAATGTGCTGTTTCTGCATGATGTGGGAGCAAGTGGACCCCAGGGACCATGTCTGCAGTAAGTGCTGGTTGCTGGAGGATCTCCAGCTCAAGGTAGATGAACTGGACTCTGAGCTACAGACACTGAGGCTTATCAGGGAAGGGGAGAGCTATCTGGATAATGTGTATAAAGAGAAAGTCACACCCCTTAGACTGACTAACTTAGCTGGGGGTCAGGGACAACAGGGAGTGGCTGCGGGTGAGGCGGGCAGTGGGGGGGGAGAAGGCGGGCAGTGGGGGGGGAGAAGGCGGGCAGTGGGGGGGGGAGAAGGCGGGCAGTGGGGGGGGAGAAGGCGGGCAGTGGGGGGGAAGAAGGCGGGCAGTGGGGGGGAAGAAGGCGGGCAGTGGGGGGGAAGAAGGCGGGCAGTGGGGGGGAAGAAGGCGGGCAGTGGGGGGAAGAAAGGAAGTAGTTTGCGGGAGGTAAAGTCCCAAGAACCTCAGCCCTTAAATCTATGCAACAGATTTGAGGTTCTTGCCACCAGTGTAGATGGGAAAAATGACTGCGAGAAGGACGAGCAAACTGTCGGCAGTACCAGGGTTCAGGGTGCTGCTGCAACGGAGAAATCAAAGAGAAATGTAGTAGTAATTGGGGAGAGTGTAGTTAAGGGCATAGACACTGTTCTCTGTGACCAGGATAAGCAATACCGTAGGTTGTGTTGCCTGCCTGGTGCTCGGGTCCAGGATGTATCATCTGGACTGCAGAGGAATTTGGAGTGGGAGGGTGAAAATCCAGTTGTCGTGGTCCATGTAGGTGCCAATGACATAGACAAAGCAGGAACTAAGGATCTACAGAGGGAGTACGAAGAGCTAGGGAACAAATTAAAAAGCAGAACCAACAAGGTGGTAATCTCTGGATTACTACCTGAGCCACGCGCAAATTGGCGCAGGGTTAATAGGATTAAGGAGACGAATGCGTGGCTCAAGGATTGGTGTGGGAGGAATGGGTTTGAATTCATGGGGCATTGGCACCAGTATTTGGGCAGATGGGACCTGTATAGATGGGATGGTCTCCATTTGAACCGTGCTGGGACCAGAGTCCTAGCGAATCATATCACTAGGGCTGTAGATGGGACTTTAAACTAATTTATGGGGGGGAGGGTGCAGAGGTAAGAGGAATTACGAAATCAATGGTAGAGGAGAGGGAGCGAGTGCAAGTGAATGAGGGCATTCAAGTATTTAAAGGAGTAGAGGGCGAGGGAGAGGTTGATAGCGTTTCATCAAATTGGGTCCAGATAAAAGCTGGAATAAAGACACTTTGCCTGAATGCACGAAGCATTCGGAACAAAGTTAATGAGTTGATGGTGCAAATCAGCACAAATGGGTATGATCTAGTGGCCATTACAGAAACGTGGCTGCAGGGAGACCAGGACTGGGAGATGAATATCCAGGGGTATCAGGCATTTAGGAAAAATAGACAGGAAGGAAAAGGTGGTGGGGTAGCTCTGTTAATAAAAGATAATATCAGGGTAGTAGTGAGGGATGACATAGGCTCTAAGGAACAAAGAACAAAGAACAATACAGCACAGGAACAGGCCCTTCGGCCCTCCAAGCCCGTGCCACTCCCTGGTCCAAACTAGACCATTCTTTTGTATCCCTCCATTCCCACTCCGTTCATATGGCTATCTAGATAAGTCTTAAACGTTCCCAGTGTGTCCGCCTCCACCACCTTACCTGGCAGCGCATTCCAGGCCCCCACCACCCTCTGTGTAAAATACGTCCTTCTGATATGTGTTAAACCTCCCCGCCTTCACCTTGAACCTATGACCCCTCGTGAACGTCACCACCGACCTGGGGAAAAGCTTCCCAGCGTTCACCCTATCTATGCCTTTCATAATTTTATACACCTCTATTAAGTCTCCCCTCATCCTCCGTCTTTCCAGGGAGAACAACCCCAGTTTACCCAATCTCTCCTCATAACTAAGCCCCTCCATACCAGGCAACATCCTGGTAAACCTCCTCTGTACTCTCTCCAAAGCCTCCACGTCCTTCTGGTAGTGTGGCGACCAGAGCTGGGCGCAGTATTCCAAATGCAGCTGAACCAATGTTCTATACAACTGCAACATCAGACCCCAACTTTTATACTCTATGCCCCGTCCTATAAAGGCAAGCATGCCATATGCCTTCTTCACCACCTTATCCACCTGTGACGTCACCTTCAAGGATCTGTGGACTTGCACACCCAGGTCCCTCTGCGTATCTACACCCTTTAGTGTTAGATTTTTTAGGGAACATTAAAACTGACAAAGCCCCAGGGCCTGATGGCATCTATCCTCGACTGCTCAGGGAGACGAGAGGTGAAATTGCTGGGCCTCTGACGGAAATCTTTGTCGCTTCTTTGGACACAGGTGAGGTCCCTGAGGATTGGAGGATAGCGAATGTGGTCCCGTTGTTTAAGAAGGGTAGCAGGGATAACCCAGGAAATTATAGGCCGGTGAGCTTGACGTCCGTCGTAGGGAAGTTGTTGGAGAGGATTCTTAGAGACGGGATGTATGTGCATTTAGAACGGAACAATCTCATTAGTGACAGACAGCATGGTTTTGTAAGAGGGAGGTCGTGCCTTACAAATTTGGCGGAGTTTTTTGAGGAAGTGACAAAAACGGTTGATGAAGGAAGGGCCGTGGATGTCGGCTATATGGATTTCAGTAAGGCATTTGACAAAGTCCCACATGGCAGGTTGGTTAAGAAGGTTAAGGCTCATGGGATACAAGGAGAAGTGGCTTGGCCATAGGAGACAGAGGGTAGTGGTCGAAGGGTCTTTTTCCGGCTGGAGGTCTGTGACCAGTGGTGTTCCGCAGGGCTCTGTACTGGGACCTCTGCTATTTGTGATATATATAAATGATTTGGAAGATGGTGTAACTGGTGTAATCAGCAAGTTTGCGGATGACACGAAGATGGCTGGAATTGCGGATAGCGAAGAGCATTGTCGGGCAATACAGCAGGATGTAGATAGGCTGGAAAATTGGGCGGAGAGGTGGCAGATGGAGTTTAATCCGGATAAATGCGAAGTGATGCATTTTGGAAGAAATAATGTAGGGAGGAGTTATACAATAAATGGCAGAGTCATCAGGAGTATAGAAACACAGAGGGACCTAGGTGTGCAAGTCCACAAATCCTTGAAGGTGGCAACACAGGTGGAGAAGGTGGTGAAGAAGGCATATGGTATGCTTGCCTTTATAGGACGGGGTATAGAGTATAAAAGCTGGAGTCTGATGATGCAGCTGTATAGAATGCTGGTTAGGCCACATTTGGAGTACTGCGTCCAGTTCTGGTCGCCGCACTACCAGAAGGACGTGGAGGCATTGGAGAGAGTGCAGAGAAGGTTTACCAGGATGTTGCCTGGTATGGAGGGTCTTAGCTATGAGGAGAGATTGGGTAGACTGGGATTGTTCTCCTTGGAAAGATGGAGAATGAGGGGAGATCTAATAGAGGTATACAAGATTATGAAGGGGATAGATAGGGTGAACAGTGGGAAGCTTTTTCCCAGGTCGGAGGTGACGATCACGAGGGGTCACGGGCTCAAGCTGAGAGGGGCGAGGTATAACTCAGACATCAGAGGGACGTTTTTTACACAGAGGGTGGTGGGGGCCTGGAATGCGCTGCCAAGTAGGGTGGTGGAGGCAGGCACGCTGACATCGTTTAAGACTTACCTGGATAGTCACATGAGCAGCCTGGGAATGGAGGGATACAAACGATTGGTCTAGTTGGACCAAGGAGCGGCACAGGCTTGGAGGGCCGAAGGGCCTGTTTCCTGTGCTGTACTGTTCTTTGTTCTTTGTTCTTTTTCATAAATGACCTGGATGAGGAAGTGGAGGGATGGGTTGGTAAGTTTGCTGACGACACCAAGGTAGGTGGTGTTGTGGATAGTTTGGAGGGATGTCAGAAGTTGCAGCGAGACATAGATAGAATGCAAGACTGGGCGGAGAAGTGGCAGATGGACTTCAACCCGGATAAGTGTGTAGTGATCCATTTTGGCAGATCCAATGGGATGGAGCAGCAGTATAAAATGAAGGGTACCATTCTTAGCAGTGTAGAGGATCAGAAGGACCTTGGGGTCCGGGTCCATAGGACTCTTAAATCGGCCTCGCAGGTGGAGGATGCGGTCAAGAAGGCGTATGGCGTACTAGCCTTCATTAATCGAGGGATTGAGTTTAGGAGTCGGGAGATAATGCTGCAGCTTTATAGGACCCTGGTTAGACCCCACTTGGAGTACTGCGCGCAGTTCTGGTCACCTCATTACAGGAAAGATGTTGAAGCCATTGAAAGGGTGCAGAGGAGATTTACAAGGATGTTGCCTGGATTGGGGGGCATGCCTTATGAGGATAGGTTGAGGGAGCTTGGTCTCTTCTCCCTGGAGAGACGAAGGATGAGAGGTGACCTGATAGAGGTTTACAAGATGTTGAGGGGTCTGGATAGGGTGGACTCTCAGAGGCTATTTCCAAGGGCTGAAATGGTTGCTACGAGAGGACACAGGTTTAAGGTGCTGGGGGGTAGGTACAGGGGGGATGTCAGGGGTAAGTTTTTCACTCAGAGGGTGGTGGGTGAGTGGAATCGGCTGACGTCGGTGGTGGTGGAGGCAAACTCGTTGGGGTCTTTTAAGAGACTTCTGGATGAGTACATGGGATTTAATGGGATTGAGGGCTATAGATAGGCCTAGAGGTGGGGATGTGATCGGCGCAACTTGTGGGCTGAAGGGCCTGTTTGTGCTGTGACTTTCTATGTTCTCTGTTCTATGTTCTTTGTTCTTTATGGTTCTGCCATTTATCGTATAGCTCCTCCCTACATTATTTCCACCAAAATGCATCACTTCGCATTCATCAGGATTGAACTCCATCTGCCATTTCTTTGCCCAAATTTCCAGCCTATCTATATCCTTCTGTAGCCTCTGACAATGCTCCTCACTATCTGCAAGTCCTGCCAATTTTGTGTCGTCCGCAATCTTACTGATCACCCCAGTTACACCTTCTTCCAGATCGTTTATATAAATCACAAACAGCAGAGGTCCCAATACAGAGCCCTGCGGAACACCACTAGTCACTGGCCTCCAGCCGGAAAAAGACCCTTCCATACCACCCTCTGTCTTGTGTGACCAAGCCAGTTCTCTACCCATCTAGCCACATCCCCCTTTATCCCATGAGATCCAATCTTTTTCACCAGCCTACCATGAGGGACTTTGTCAAACGCTTTACTAAAGTCCATATAGACGACATCCACGACCCTTCCCTTGTCAACCATTCTGGTCACTTCTTCAAAAAACTCCACCAGGTTAGTGAGGCATGACCTCCCTCTCACAAAACCATGCTGACTATCGTTAATGAGTTTATTCCTTTCTAAATGCGCATACATCCTATCTCTAAGAATCTTCTCCAACAACTTCCCCACCACGGACGTCAAGCTCACCGGCCTATAATTACCCGGGTTATCCTTCCTACCCTTCTTAAATAACGGGACCACATTAGCTATCCTTCAATCCTCTGGGACCTCACCTGCGTCCAGTGACGAGACAAAGATTTGCGTCAGAGGCCCAGCGATTTCATCTCTCGTATCCCTGAGCAGCCTTGGATAGATTCCATCAGGCCCTGGGGATTTGTCAGTCTTTATATTCTCTAACAAACCTAACACTTCCTCCCTTGTAATGGAGATTTTCTCCAACGGTTCAACACTCCCCTCCGAGACACTCCCAGTCAACACATCCCTCTCAAAGAACAAAGAACAAAGAACAGTACAGCACAGGAAACAGGCCCTTCGGCCCTCCAAGCCTGTGCCGCTCATTGGTCCAACTGGACCCATCGTTTGTATCCCTCCATTCCCAGGCTGCTCATGTGACTATCCAGGTAAGTCTTAAACGATGTCAGCGTGCCTGCCTCCACCACCCTACTTGGCAGCGCATTCCAGGCCCCCACCACCCTCTGTGTAAAAAACGTCCCTCTGATATCTGAGTTACACTTCGCCCCTCTCAGCTAGAGCCTGTGACCCCTCGTGATCGTCACCTCCGACCTGGGAAAAAGCTTCCCACTGTTCACCCTATCTATACCCTTCATAATCTTGTACACCTCTATTAGATCTCCCCTCATTCTCCGTCTTTCCAAGGAGAACAACCCCAGTCTACCCAATCTCTCCTCATAGCTAAGACCCTCCATTCCAGGCAACATCCTGGTAAACCTTCTCTGCACTCTCTCCAATGCCTCCACGTCCTTCTGGTAGTGCGGCGACCAGAACTGGACGCAGTACTCCAAATGTTGCCTAACCAGCGTTCTATACAGCTGCATCATCAGACTCCAGCTTTTATACTCTACACCCCGTCCTATAAAGGCAAGCATACCATATGCCTTCTTCACCACCTTCTCCACCTGTGTTGCCACCTTCAAGGATTTGTGGACTTGCACACCTAGGTCCCTCTGTGTTTCTATACTCCTGATGACTCTGCCATTTATTGTATAACTCCTCCCTACATTATTTCTTCCAAAATGCATCACTTCGCATTTATCCGGATTAAACTCCATCTGCCATCTCTCCGCCCAATTTTCCAGCCTATCTACATCCTGCTGTATTGCCCGACAATGCTCTTCGCTATCCGCAAGTCCAGCCATCTTCGTGTCATCCGCAAACTTGCTGATTACACCAGTTACACCTTCTTCCAAATCATTTATATATATCACAAATAGCAGAGGTCCCAGTACAGAGCCCTGCGGAACACCACTGGTCACAGACCTCCAGCCGGAAAAAGACCCTTCGACCACTACCCTCTGTCTCCTATGGCCAAGCCACTTCTCCACCCATCTAGCCACTTCTCCTTGTATCCCATGAGCCTTAACCTTCTTAACCAACCTGCCATGTGGGACTTTGTCAAATGCCTTACTGAAATCCATATAGCCGACATCCACGGCCCTTTCAACCGTTTTTGTCACTTCCTCAAAAAACTCCGCCAAATTTGTAAGGCACGACCTCCCTCTTACAAAACCATGCTGTCTGTCACTAATGAGATTGTTCCGTTCTAAATGCACATACATCCCGTCTCTAAGAATCCTCTCCAACAACTTCCCTATCACGGACGTCAAGCTCACCGGCCTATAATTTCCTGGGTTATCCCTGCTACCCTTCTTGAACAACGGGACCACATTCGCTATCCTCCAATCCTCAGGGACCTCACCCGTGTCCAAAGAAGCGACAAAGATTTCCGTCAGAGGCCTAGCAATTTCACCTCTCGTCTCCCTGAGCAGTCGAGGATAGATGCCATCAGGCCCTGGGGCTTTGTCAGTTTTAATGTTCCCTAAAAAACCTAACACTTCCTCTCTTGTAATGGAGATTTTCTCTAACGGGTCAACACCTCCCTCCGAGACACTCCCGGTTAACACGCCCCTCTCCTTCGTGAATACCGATGCAAAGTATTCATTTAGGATCTCCCCTATTCCCTTGGGTTCTAAGCATAATTCCCCTCCTTTGTCCCTGAGAGGTCCGATTTTCTCCCTGACAACTCTTTTGTTCCTAACGTATGAATAGAATGCCTTAGAATTCTCCTTAATCCTGCCTGCAAAGAACATCTCGTGACCTCTTTTTGCCCTTCTAACTCCCCGTTTGAGATCTTTCCTACTCTCTCTCTATTCCTCCAGAGCTCCATCTGTTTTCAGTTGCCTGGACTTAACGTACGCCTCCCTTTTCATTTTAATCAGATCCTCAATTTCCCTGGTTATCCACAGCTCTCGAATCCTACCTTTCCTATCTTTCCTTTTTACAGGCACATGCCTATCCTGCAGCCTTATCAATAGTTCCTTAAAAGACTCCCACATGCCAGACGCGGACTTACCCTCGAACATCCTCTCCCAATCAACATCCACCAATTCCTGCCTAATCCGGCTATAGTCAGCCTTCCCCCAATTTAGCACCCTGCCCGTAGGACAGCACTCATTCTTGTCCATTACTATCCTAAAGTTAACAGAGTTGTGGTCACTATTTGCCACATGTTCCCCTACCGAAACTTTGACGACCTGACCGGGCTCATTTCCCAGAACTAGGTCCAGTATAGCCCCCTCTCTCGTCGGGCTATCTACATACTGTTCCAAAGAACCTTCCAGTATGCATTTTACAAATTCCTCCCCGTCCGGTCCCCCAGCTCTCAGCACTTTCCAGTCTGTGCCAGGGAAATTAAAGTTCCCCACTACAACAACCCTATTTTTTCTGCACCTATCCGGAATCTCCTGACATATCCTTTCCTCCACTTCCCGTGGGCTGTTGGGTGGTCTGTAGTATACCCCCAGCATAGTGACTGCACCCTTCCTGTTTCTGAGTTCCACCCACAGCGACTCAGTACATGACCCCTCTAAGTTGTCTACCCTCTGCACCGCGGTAATATGCTCCTTAACTAATATCGCTACTCCCCCACCTTTTTTAGCCCCTCCTCTGTCTCGCCTAAAACACTTATACCCCGGAATATTCAGCTGGCAGTCCTGTCCTTTTAACCAAGTTTCCGTCACCGCAACCACATCCAAATTCCGCATAAGCATTAAGGCCCTAAGTTCGTCTGTTTTACCCGTTACGCTCCTCGCATTGAAGCCTTTGTGAATACCGACGCAAAGTATTCATTTAGGATCTCCCCTACTTCTTTGGGCTCCAAGCATAATTCCCCACTTTTGTCCCTGAGAGGTCCGATTTTTTCCCTGACAACCCTTTTGTTCCTAACGTATGAATAAAATGCCTTGAGATTCTCCTTAATCCTGTCTGCCAAGGACATTTCATGACCCCTTTTTGCCTTTCTAATTCCCCGTTTGAGTTCTTTCCTATTTTCTTTGTACTCCTCCAGAGCTCCCTCTGTTTTTAGTGCCTGGACCTAACATACGCCTCTCTTTTCTTTTTGACCAGTCCCTCAATTTCCCTGGTTATCCACGGTTCTCGAATCCTACCCTTCCTATCCTTCTTTTTTACAGGCACATGCCTGTCCTGCAGCCCTAACAACTGTTCCTTAAAAGACTCCCACATGCCAGATGTGGATTTACCCTCAAACAGCCTCTCCCAATCAAGAGCTGCCAATTTCTGCCTAATCCCACTAAAGTTAGCCTTCCCCCAATCCAACACCTTACCCTTGGGACACCACTCATCCTTTTCCATCACTATCCTAAAGCTAACAGAATTGTGGTCACTATTTGCCACATGTTCCCCTACTGAAACTTTGAAGATCTGACCGGGCTCATTCCCCAGTACTAGGTCCAGTATAGCCCCCCTCTCTAGTCGGGCTATCTACATATTGTTCCAAAGAACCCTCCTGTATGCATTTTACAAATTCCTCCTCATTCAGAGTCCCAGCTCTCAGCGATTTCCAGTCTATACCAGGGAAATTGAAGTCTCCCACGGCAACAACCCTATTTTTCCTGCACCTATCCAGTATCTCCTGACATATCCATTCTTCCACTTCCCTTGGGCTGTTGGGGGGCCTGTAGTTTACCCCCAACATAGTGACTGCGCCCTTCCTATTTCTAAGCTCCACCCAGAGTGACTCGTTACACGACCCCTCTGAATTGTCCTCCCTCTGCACCGCTGTAATATGCTCTCCAACTAATACTGCTACTCCCCCACCTCTTTTGGCCCCTCCTCTGTCTCGCCTAAAACACTTGTATCCCGGAATATTCAGCTGCCAGTCCTGTCCCTCTTTCAACCAAGTCTCTGTCACCGCAACCATATCCAAATTCCTCGTGAGCATTAAGGCCCTAAGTTCGTCTGTCTTACCTGCTACGCTCCTTGCATTGAAGTATAAGCACTTCAGACCTCCAGGCCCAGTGAGGTCATCCTCCCCCAGAGTGCTCTTCTTCTTTGCTAGCCTTGTCCCTGCCCCAAGCTCGTCCCCAGCCTCTGCACTTGTAGACCTAATATTTTGATCCCCACCCCCCGCCATACTAGTTTAAACCCCCCCGAACTGTACTAGCAAAACTCCCAGCCAGGATATTCGTGCCCTTCCAACTTAGTTGTGACCCGTCCTTCTTGTACAGGTGCCATCCTCTCCTGAAAACTTCCCATCGATCTAGGAAAATGAAGCCCTCCCTCCTGGACCAGTCCTTTAGCCAAGCATTCAATTGTACTAACTCCCTATTCTTAGCCTCACTGGCACGAGGCATTGGGAGCAGCCCAGAGATGGCCACCCTGGAGGCCCTACTTTTTAGTCTATTTCCCAACTCCCTGAATTGCTCTTGTAGGATCCCCCTGCTCTTCCTATCTACGTCATTTGCACCAATGTGTACAATGACATCCGTTTCTTTATCTTCCCCTTTTAAGATGCCTCCTATCCGCTCAGAGACATCCATTACCCCAGCACCAGGTAGGCAGACTATCATCCTGGAGTCCCGTTCGCACCCACAGAATCGCCTGTCGGTGCCTCTAACCGACGCATCCCCCACCACTATTGCTCTCCTGACCCCTCTCTTTCCTTTCCGGGCCACAGAGCCTGGCTCTGTGCCAGTGAGCTGGTCACTGTGGCTTACCCCTGGAGAGTCATCCTCCTCCACATTATCCAAAACAATATACTTGTTTTGGAGTGGGACAATCACAGGTGACCCCTCCACTAATTGCTCACTCCCCTCCCCTCTCACACCTGTCGCCGAGCCCTTCCTAGTATGAGAGACAGCCACTGGAGTACTCTCTGGTACGTTACCCTTCTGACCTTTACTCCTCCTAACTGTGACCCACGTGTCTTCCTCCCGATACCCCGGTGTAACTAGTTCCCTATAACTCATGTCAATTATTCTCTCATTCTCCCTGACTAGACCAAGGTCAGCAATCTGCAGCTCCAGTTCCGTGACGCGGTCCCTCAGGAGCTGCAGTTCCACGCACCTGGCGCAAATGTGGTCCTCCGGGAGGCTAGGTGTTTCCAACAAAACGTGGAATCGTTATAGGTAGAGATAAGGAATAGTCGGGGCAGAAAGACACTAGTAGGCGTGGTCTATAGGCCCCCAAATAATAATGTTGTGGTGGGGAGGGCTATAAACAAGCAAATAATGGATGCGTGCAAAAACGGAACGGCAGTAATCATGGGGGACTTCAACCTGCATATTGATTGGCTGACTCAAGTCAGAAGGGGTGGGATGGAGGAAGAGTTTTTAGAATGCTGTCGGGATAGTTACCTTGAACAGTATGTTACAGAACCGACGAGGGAACGAGTTATCTGAGATCTGGTCATGTGTAACGAGGTAGGTAGAATTAAGGTTGTTCTTGTGAAGGACCCTCTTGGGTCAAGTGATCATAATATGGTCGAATTTCTGGTACAAATGGAAGAGGAGAAAGTAGGGTCCCATACCAGTGTCCTCTGTTTGAACAGAGGGAAGTACTATAGGATGAGGGCTGAATTGGCTAAGGTGGACTGGGAGAACAGACTGGTAGGTAGGACAGCTGAGGAACAGTGGAGGATTTTTAAGGAGATCCTTTTCAGTACTCAGCAACAATATATTCCGGTGATAAAGAAGGACTGTAAGAAATGGGATAACCAGCCGTGGATAACGAAGGAAATTAAAGAGAGTATTAAATTAAAGACCGATGCGTACAGAGTGGCCAAAAATAGTGGAGAATCGGAAGATTGGGAAAACTTTAAGAAACAACAAAGAACGACTAAGAATGCGATAAAGAAAGGAAAGATAGGTTATGAAGCTAGGCTCGCTCTAAATATAAAAAATGATAGTAAAAGCTTTTACAAATATATAAAAAGGAATAGAGTGGCAAGAGTGAATGTTGGACCCTTGGAGGACGAGAGGGGGGATTTAATAGTGGGAAATGAGGAAATGGCTGAAGCTTTAAATAAGTTTTTTGTGTCGGTCTTCACGGTGGAAGACACAAATAGTTTACCAAATATTAACGATAGAGGGTTGGTAGGAGGAGAGGTAATCAATACAATTAATGTTACCAGAGAGGCAGTGCTTTGTAGACTAATGGGACTGAAGGTGGACAAGTTCCTGGGCCCGGATGGAATGCATCCCAGGATACTGAAAGAAATGTCAGAGGTAATAGCGGATGCGTTCGTGGTTATTTATCAAAATTAGTTGGATTCTGGGGTAGTGCCAGCAGATTGGAAAACGGCTAATGTTACGCCGCTGTTTAAAAAAGGAAATAGACAAATGGCGGGTAACTATAGGCCGGTGAGCTTAACGTCTGTAGTTGGGAAAATGCTGGAATCCATCATTAAGACCATAAGACCATAAGACATAGGAGCGGAAGTAAGGCCATTCGGCCCATCGAGTCCACTCCACCATTCAATCATGGTTGATTTCAACTCCATTTACCCGCTCTCTCCCCATAGCCCTTAATTCCTCGAGAAATCAAGAATTTATCAATTTCTGTCTTGAAGACGCTCAACGTCTCGGCCTCCACAGCCCTCTGTGGCAATGAATTCCACAGACCCACCACTCTCTGGCTGAAGAAATTTCTCCTCATCTCTGTTCTAAAGTGACTCCCTTTTATTCTAAGGCTGTGCCCCCACGTCCTAGTCTCCCCTGTTAATGGAAACAACTTCCCTACGTCCATCCTATCTAAGCCGTTCATTATCTTGTAAGTTTCTATCAGATCTCCCCTCAACCTCCTAAACTCCAATGAATATAATCCCACGATCCTCAGACGTTCATCGTATGTCAGGCCTACCATTCCTGGGATCATCCGTGTGAATCTCCGCTGGACCCGCTCCAGTGCCAGTATGTCCTTCCTGAGGTGTGGGGCCCAAAATTGCTCACAGTACTCCAAATGGGGCCTAACCAGTGCTTTATAAAGCCTCAGAAGTACATCCCTGCTTTTGTATTCCAAGCCTCTTGAGATAAATGACAACATTACATTTGCTTTCTTAATTACGGACTCAACCTGCAAGTTTACCTTTAGAGAATCCTGGACTAGGACTCCCAAGTCCCTTTGCACTTTAGCATTATGAATTTTGTCACCGTTTAGAAAATAGTCCATGCCTCTATTCTTTTTTCCAAAGTGTACAACCTCGCACTTGCCCACGTTGAATTTCATCAGCCACTTCTTGGACCACTCTCCTAAACTGTCTAAATCTTTCTGCAGCCTCCCCACCTCCTCAATTAAAGAAGAAATAGCAGGCCATCTGGATAAGAGTGGTTCGATCAAGCAGACGCAGCATGGATTCATGAGGGGAAAGTTGTGCTTGATGAACTTGTTGGATTTTTATGAAGATGTGACTAGGGCGGTTGATGGAGGAGAACCGGTGGATGCGGTGTTTTTGGATTTCCAAAAGGCGTTTGATAAGGTGCCCCATAAAAGGCTGCTGAAGAAGATTAGGGCACACGGAGTTGGGGGTAGTGTGTTAAAGTGGATTGGGGACTGGCTATCCGACAGGAAGCAAAGAGTCGGAATAAATGGGTGTTTTTCCGGTTGGAGGAAGGTAACTAGTGGCGTGCCGCAGGGATCGGTACTCGGGCCGCAACTGTTTACCATTTATATAGATGATCTGGAGGAGGGGACGGAGTGTAGGGTAACGAAGTTTGCAGACGACACAAAGATAAGTGGAAAAGTGAATCGTGTGGAGGACGGAGAAGATCTGCAGAGAGATTTGGACAGGCTGAGTGAGTGGGCGAGGATATGGCAAATGGAGTATAACGTTGAGAAATGCGAGGTTATACACTTTGGAGGAAATAATAACAAATGGGATTACTATCTCAATGGAAACAAATTAAAACATGCTACCGTGCAAAGGGACCTGGGGGTCCTTGTGCATGAGACGCAAAAGCCCAGTCTGCAGGTACAACAGGTGATCAAGAAGGCAAATGGGATGTTGGCCTATATTGCGAGGGGGATAGAATATAAAAGCAGGGATGTCTTGATGCACCTGTACAGGGCATTGGTGAGGCCGCAGCTGGAATACTGTGTGCAGTATTGGTCCCCTTATATGAGGAAGGATATATTGGCATTGGAGGGAGTGCAGAGAAGGTTCACCAGGTTGATACCAGAGATGAGGGGTTTGGAGTATGAGGAGAGGCTGAGGAGATTGGGTTTGTACTCGTTGGAGTTTAGAAGGATGAGGAGGGATCTTATGGAGACTTGTAAGATAATGCGGGGGCTGGATAGGGTGGAGGCGGAGAGATTCTTTCCACTTAGTAAGGAAGTTAAAACTAGAGGACACAGCCTCAAAATAAAGGGGGGTCGGTTTAAGACAGAGTTGAGGAGGAACTTCTTCTCCCAGAGGGTGGTGAATCTCTGGAATTCTCTGCCCACTGAGGTGGTGGAGGTTACCTCGCTGAATATGTTTAAAGCGCGGATGGATGGATTCTTGATCGGTAAGGGAATTAAGGGTTATGGGGATCAGGCGGGTAAGTGGTACTGATCCACGTCAGATCAGCCATGATCTTATTGAATGGCGGGGCAGGCTCGAGGGGCTAGATGGCCTACTCCTGCTCCTATTTCTTATGTTCTTATGTGACTAGTGCGATTGACGGAAGGGAACCGGTGGATGCGGTGTTTTTGGATTTCCAAAAGGCGTTTGATAAGGTGCCTCACAAAAGGTTGCTGAAGAAGATTGGGTCACACGGAGTTGGGGGTAGGGTGTTAGCGTGGATTGGGGATTGGCTATCCGACAGGAAGCAGAGAGTCGGAATAAATGGGTGCTTTTCTGGTTGGCAGATGGTAACTAGTGGCATTCCGCAGGGACCGGTACTGGGGCCTCAACTATTTGCCATTTATATAGACGATCTGGAGGAGGGGACTGAGTGTAGGGTAACAAAGTTTGCAGACGACACAAAGATCAATGGAAAAGTGAATCGTGTGGAGGGCGTAGAAGGTCTGCAGAGAGATTTGGATAGGCTGAGTGAGTGGGCAAGGATCTGGCAGATGGAGTATAACGTTGACAAATGTGAGGTTATTCACTTTGGAGGAAATAATAGCAAATTGGATTATTATCTAAATGGAAAATAATTACAACATGCTACTGTGCAAAGGGACCTGGGGGTCCTTGTACATGAGACGCAAAAACCCAGTCTGCAGGTGCAACAGGTGATCAAGAAGGCAAATGGGATATTGGCCTATATCACAAGGGGGATAGAATATAAAAGCAGAGATGTCTTGCTGCATCTGTACAGGGCATTGGTGAGGCCGCAGCTGGAATACTGTGTGCAGTATTGCGGAAGGATATATTGGCCTTGGAGGGAGTGCAGAGAAGGTTCACCAGGTTGATACCAGAGATGAGGGGTGTTGATTATGAGGAGAGACTGAGCAGATTGGGTTTGTACTCGTTGGAATTTAGAAGGCTGAGGGGGGATCTTATAGAGACCTATAAGATAATGAAGGGGCTGGATAGGGTAGAGGTGGAGAGATTCTTTCCACTTAGAAAGGAACCCAGAACTAGAGTGCACAGTCTCAAAATAAAGGGGGGTCAGTTTAGGACAGAGTTGAGGAGGAACTTCTTCTCTCAGAGGGTGGTGAATCTCTGGAATTCTCTGCCCACTGAAGTGGTGGAGGCTACTTCGTTGAATATGTTTAAATCACGGATAGATGGATTCCTGATCGGTAAGGGAATTAGGGGTTATGGGGACCAGACGGGTAAGTGGAACTGATCCACTTCAGATCAGCCATGATCTTATTGAATGGCGGGGCAGGCTCGAGGGGCTAGATGGCCTACTCCTGCTCCTATTTCTTATGTTCTTATGTTCTAATGTTTGTAATGTTTATAAATGATTTGGAGGAAAATGTCGGTGGTCTGATTGGTAAATTTGTAGATGATACAAAAATTGGAGCAGTAGCAGATAGTGAGGAGGATTGTCAGAGGATACAGCAGGATATAAATCAGCTGGAGACCTGGGCCGAAAGATGGCAGATGGAATTTAACCTGACAATGGTGATGTGATGTGATTTGGAAGGTCTACTGCAGAAGGAAGGCATACATTAAATGGTAGAGTCCTTAGAACCCTTAGAAATATTAGCATACAGACGGATCTAGGCGAGCAGATCCACAGTTCCCTGAAGGTGGCAACTCAGGTGGACAAGGTGATCAAGAAGATGTATGGCATGCTGGCCTTCATTGGTCGGGGCATTGTGTATGGAAATTGGAAAATCATGTTGCAGCTGTATAAGACTTTGGTTCGGCTGCATTTGGAGTATTGTGTACAATTCTGGTCGCCACACTACCGGAAGGATGTTGATGCATTGGAAAGGGTGCAGAAGAGATTTACCAGGATGTTGTCTGGTTTGGAGGATACGGACTATGAAGAAAGGCTGAACAAACTTGGACTATTTTCATTGGAGCGTCGGAGGATGAGGGGGGACCTGATAGAGGTTTACAAGATTATGATAGGCTTGGATATAGTGGATAGTCAGAGTCTTTTTCCCAAGGTCAAAGGGTCAATTACTTGAGGGCATAGGTTGAAAGTGAGAGGGGGAAAGTTTAAAAGAGATGTAAGGGGCAAGGTTTTCACACACAGGGTGGTGAATGCCTGAAACGCGCTGCTGGAGGAGGCGGTGGAAGCAGATTCTATATCAACGTTCAAGAAGCATCTGGATAGATACATGAATAGGCAGGGAATGGAGGGATATGGACTACATAGAGGCAAGAAAATATTAGAGACGCATCTGTGTCAGCACAGACTTGATGGGCCGAAAGACCTGTTACTGTGCTGTACTGTTCTTTGTTCTTTATTTTACCCACACAAGTAAATTCTTTAAAGAGATCTGGCACTCGCTTATTAACCAACTCCTGATCAGGCTGTACATTCTTTTGCGTTTTTTAGTTTCAACTGTGGTTTCCTTTACCACTTTAACAAACCCCATTAGCTTATCCTGTTTTACCATATCTGTCTTCCCAGTGCTTTACTTAAGCCACCAACACTGCGCCTTTATGTATCCAACTTTATTACAATGAAAACATCTGTAGCTTTTTATTTCTCTTCCACCCTCGTGCGTTTACTTTTTAGCCTGAGGTAAACTATCTTTACTATCTCCAACAAGATCTCCTTTGCCTTTACCACCTGAGGATTTCTCTTTACCCCAGTTTCTATCCCTCACAGTTCAATAAAATAATGAGGGGCATAGATCAGCTAGATAGTCAATATCTTTTCCCAAAGGTTGGGGAGTCTAAAACTAGAGGACATAGGTTTAAGGTGAGAGGGGAGAGATCAAAAGGGTCCAGAGAGGCAATTTTTTCACACAGAGGGCGGTGAGTGTCTGGAACAAGCTGCAGAGGTGATAGTAGAGGTGGGTATAATTTTGTCTTTTAAAAACTGTTTAGACAGTTACATGGGTAAGATGGGTATAGAGGGATATGAGCCAAATGCAAGCAATTGGGACTAGCTTACGGGTTAAAAAAAAGGGTGGCATGGACAAGTTGGGCTGAAGGGCCTATTTCCATGCTCTATGACTATGATAGGCTGAAAATGATGTTGAAAACCAAACCTTGATATATGAATGAACTCATAATCATCTAAAGAAAAGAAAATAATCTGCCATTTCTGCCGCTAACCTTACAGTTTTAACCCTCTGCTCTGCCACATGAGTTCACTACATCAGGAAGTGAATTTTTAAACTCCTCCAAAATAATAATTTCTCTCTGGTCTATTTTCAATGGCCTTATCCAGCTGTCAAAATTACTTTATTTGATCCTTTCAAGTTCTATGTGCATTTGACCAGGTTTCTTCCTTAGATTTCTAAACTGTTTTCTGTAGGTTTCTGCCACTAGTTCACACCCACTTAAGTGTCTTTTTTCACCCCTTCGTACTACCCAGATACCTCTTCTGATAGTGATGCAAACACCTCACTAGCTCTACCTCGCAACTTCATTTGAATCATTTGAAAATGTTCTTTTTTCTCTGCTTTTAATCCCAATTCAAACTGTTTCATTTCCTTTTCATGTCCCAACTGTTTTAATTCTTTTGCACTTTGTTTCTCACTCCATCTTACTTTTGTTTCTATTGCCTTGCTGTTGAAAGTTGGATCTGAAAGACTTTGCCTAAGTGCACAAACTTTCAAAGGAAGCTGAATGTTTTAAGTGAGCATGTTTTAAAGGGGAAGTGAGCCTGCTCGAGAGCCGGGACTAACTTTGGACTCGTTCCTGTAATGCTACACAGAAGTGTGCTAAATGGCAAAAGGGGTTAGAACCATAGAACATTACAGCACAGAAACAGAAAATATGTATTTCGATTGCATTAGTTAATGCAAAAATGGCTTTTCTTTGGATTGGTGTATGAGTTGCCTGTGAAGTCATGTTTTACTGATGTTGATTTTAGTTTGTTAGTTACAGTAGAAGCCTTAAAACATGAAATCTTGCTCTATAATAATCTGTCGGTCACTGAGAAATTCATCTTTTCTTTTAAAGTTATGGTTCAGTACTGGGATCATAACACCAACCATATAAAGTGCTCCTGGAAAAACTCCAATCAGCACCTGCAGATTGCTGTTTAAACTCAATTTACTCAAGTTGCATTATATTAATCAGCAATACAGCCAGAATAGCACAAAACTCCTGACTTTCAAACAGGCATATCTTAGTAACACAGCACCCATTTATCATTTATTCATCCATAGGATGTAGATCTATAGATTCATTGACATTTACAGCACAGAAGGAGGCCATTCAGCCCATCATGTCCACACTAGCCAAATAAGATCTGACCACAGTAATCCCATTTCCAGCACTTGGCCCATAGCCATGGAGGTTATGGCAATGCAAGTGAATATCTAAATAAATGCAGGCATCACTGGCTCAGAATTTATTGCCCTTCTTTAATTGCCCTTGAGAAGGTGCAGTTCCTGTAGGTGCACCCATGGTGCTATTAGGATGGGAGTTCCAGGATTTTAACCCAGTGAAAGTAAAGGAACAGCCAATATATTTCCAGATCAATATATTTCCAGCTCCAGAGTACATGGAGCTTAATGGGATGGAGGGTTATAGGTAGGTCTAGAAGGTAGGGTAGGTCTTATGAGGAAAGGTTGAGGGAGCTAGGGCTGTTCTCCTGGAGCGGAGGAGGCTGAGGGGAGACTTAATAGAGGTTTATAAAATGATGAAGGGGATAGATAGAGTGAACGTTCAAAGACTATTTCCTCAGGTGGATGGAGCTATTACAAGGGGCATAACTATAGGGTTCGTGGTGGGAGATACAGGAAGGATATCAGAGGTAGGTTCTTTACGCAGAGAGTGGTTGGGGTGTGGAATGGACTGCCTGCAGTGATAGTGGAGTCAGACACTTTAGGAACATTTAAGCGGTTATTGGATAGGCACATGGAGCACACCAGGATGATAGGGAGTGGGATAGCTTGATCTTGGTTTCAGATAAAGCTCGGCACAACATTGTGGGCCGAAGGGCCTGTTCTGTGCTGTACTGTTCTATGTTCTATGTAGGGATGTGTTCGGCACAACTTGTGGGCCGACGGGCCTGTTTGTGCTGTAGTTTTTCTATGTTTCTATGTTTCTATCAAGATAGTTACTGTTCTGTGAATTAATCACTTGTGCAACAAATTCTAAATAATCTAAATTGAATATATCCACAAAATTGTCCATTTGATTTCCTTGAATCAGTTTAACAAGTTCTCCCTCCTGTAATACCATGTGCCAGTCACCCTCTGAGTGCAGAAAGACCTCTTCTCTCTCTTCACAACCTTCGTGACAATTTCAAATGAATGATACTTCATCATTATCTCTTTGGGGATATTGGTTGCAGAATGGCAGCTTACACCTCGGAAGACAATGGTTTACACTTTACTGCCTAACACTGTGTTAAACATCGCCTGGTGTGGCTCAGGAGCCCCACTCCAACATGACAATCTCCACACATTTGCTGCAGATCAGGGTAGTGGCGGAGAAGATACAAGCCCCTTTTCTCAGACACCTAAGGTTTTTGTTTAGCTGATCTCTTCCAATGCCCTAACAAACAGTCAGCCTCCAGAGGTCAGTTGTCAGTGACTGTCTTTCAGGGAAGGACCATGGTTGGTTAGCTGAGCAACATGTCTCTGGTCTAAAATTCAACCTCTGGAAGGTCACTGGCTGTGCCCTTTGTCCCTGCTTAATTGGAACTGGGGCCCTTTAATTAGTGCCCCTCCTCATCGCTCTCATAGTTGTGGAAGTTAAGGATGATTGTGCCAAGAGGGAATTGAACACATTGTAATGGTCCCATGGCTTTACTCACAAGATATCCGCCATGTACCTGTATATAAAGTCGAGGAGTTCTCTGGTAGACAGATTGGCATCACATAGTCTGTTATTGTCACTTCATTTGGCAGTTCCAACAATACAACGTCAAATTCAAAGGTTGAGCCGTTGTAACTGGGATGAGAGATAATTCTTTCAGCATGAAACACTTGTTCTGTGTTTTCTTTGCTCAATGTTTTCTGCCTCCCTGAAAGAGAGAGTCCGGAAGGTGAGAGAAAATAGGCACATCCATGGGTCCCAATCTAAAACAAATCACGGTGTGAAGTTTCTAATTGTGCTAGATTTCCCACTGCAATTCTCCCAATCTCATCACAACAACCACAAAAAAAATCACAGAATTTGAAGCACAAATTGGATTCAGTGTAACTTAAGGTTTGGAGGTCTTTGTAGCTGGAAGCACGTCCCCCTAGAAAAGTGGCCAAATCTCAAGGCCAATCTTATATTATTTGTGCTCATGTAGAAGGGGGTTTCCTCTCGAGGCTATGTATAGCTACTAAAGCTAATACAAAGACTCAAAAATGCAGTGTACTGATTTTGAAGACGTGACTTTATTTAACCAAACGATCGAATGGGAGAATGATATGAGGAAGCCCTGCGCTCAAGGTTTAGAATGCGGGCAGCCGGATATCATTCTCCCATTCGATCGTTTGGTTAAATAAAGTCACGTCTTCAAAATCAGTACACTGCATTTTTGAGTCTTTAGAACCATAGAACCATAGAAAATTACAGCTCAGAAACAGGTCTTTTGGCCCTTCTTGTCTGTGCCGAACCATTTTATGCCTAGTCCCACTGACCTGCACTTGGACCATATCCCTCCACACCCCTCTCATCCATGAACCCGTCCAAGTTTTTCTTAAATGTTAAAAGTGACCCCGCATTTACCACTTGATCTGGCAGCTCATTCCACACTCCCACCACTCTCTGCGTGAAGAAGCTCCCCCTAATATTCCCTTTAAACTTTTCTCCTTTCACCCTTAACCCAATCCCTCTGGTTTTTTTCTCCCCTAGCCTCAGTGGAAAAAGTCTGCTTGCATTCACTCTATCTATACCCATTAAAATCTTATACACTTCTATCAAATCTCCCCTCAATCTTCTACGCTCCAGGGAATAAAGTCCCAACCTACTCAATCTCTCTCTGTAACTCAGCTTCTCAAGTCCCGGCAACATCCTTGTGAACCTTCTCTGCACTCTTTCAATCTTATTTACATCCTTCCTGTAACTAGGTGACCAAAACTGTACACAATACTCCAAATTCGGCCTCACCAATGCCTTATATAACCTTACCATAACACTCCAACTTTTATACTCGATACTCCGATTTATAAAGGCCAATGTACCAAAGGCACTCTTTACAACCCTATCCACCTGTGACGTCACTTTTAGGGAATTCTGTACCTGTGTTCCCAGATCCCTCTGTTCAACTGCACTCTTCAGAGTCCTACCATTTACCCTGTACGTTCTACTTTGATTTTTCCTTCCAAAGTGCAAAGCTTTGTATTAGCTTTAGTAGCTATACGTAGCCTCGAGAGGAAACCCCCTTCTACAGCTCATTTATTAAATTTTGAGTAGGCACAAAAATTAAATTAAACTGGAACTTTTGTGTATAAGACATTGTTAAATATATTTGCAATGATTTTGAACATTTTTTTCTTTAAAAATTACCACGGAACGAAATAATATGTTATATTTCCGAAAGCCAGATGGGGAAGGATAGATCTGGAGCCAATCTTTATCCCTTTCAAAAGCATTTATTAACAAACATTACAAATATACACCTCCTGACCCAGCAACCACAATTGGTTCATTCCCAATTATTGGAGTGCAATTGAATCCCCAGTTAATGGCCTAATCTGCATATAATTAAACACAATTAATATTCAATTAATAGATTCCTTTCTCTCGCGAAATGAAAATTAGACTTGATATATAAAGCCTGAAATTCAAAACAATTTTGATTAAAAGCTTCCATTGTCAGCACAAAGTATTAATTTGTGAGATGCCCATCCACTCACACTCCTCATAACATATTTGTACTTGCATTTATTTTGCAAACAAATTGACAGTAAATGTCATGCACCAAACCTTTAATATTGAGAATTACACCTCCCCCTTTATCCCACGATGTTGTGCTGAGCTTTATATGAAACCAAGATCAAGCTATCCCACTCCCTATCATCCTGGTGTGCTCCATGTGCCTATCCAATAACCGCTTAAATCTTCCTAAAGTGTCTGACTCCACTATCACTGCAGGCAGTCCATTCCACACCCCAACCACTCTCTGCGTAAAGAACCTACCTCTGATATCCTTCCTATATCTCCCACCATGAACCCTATAGTTATGCCCCCTTGTAATAGCTCCATCCACCCGAGGAAATAGTCTTTGAACGTTCACTCTATCCATCCGCTTCATCATTTTATAAACCTCTATACGGGATGTAGGAAGGAGCTTAAGAAGGAAATTAGGAGAGCGAGAAGGGGTCATGAGAAGACCTTGGCGGGTAAGATTAAGGAGAATCCCAAGGCTTTCTACAAATATGTCAAGAGTAAAAGGGTGAGATGTGAAGGCATAGGACCCTTAAAAGGTGAAGGGGGAAAAGTTTGTGCGGAACCGTTAGAAATGTGCAGAGATGTGCAGGTTAGGTTGATTGGCCAGGTTAAAAAATTGCCCCTTAGAGTCCTGGGATATGTAGGTTAGAGGGATTAGCGGGTAAAAGTATGTGGGGGTAGGGCCTGGGTGGGATTGTGGTCGGTGCAGACTCGATGGGCCGAATGGCCTCCTTCTGCACTGTAGGGTTTCTATGATTTCTATGATTTCTAAATGGCGGAGCTGCTTAATGAATACTTTACCTCGGTATTCAGGGTGGAAAGGGATCTGGGTGGTTGTACTGCTGGTTTGCGGTGGACAGAAAGGATCGAGCATGTGGACATAAAGAAAGAGGATGTGTTGGAACTATTGAATGGCATCAAGGTTGGTAAGTCGCCGGGACCGGATGGGATGTACCCCAGGTTACTGTGGGAGGCGAGGGAGGAGATTGCGGAGCCTTTGGCGATGATCTTTGCATCGTCGATGGAGACGGGAGAGGTTCCGGAGGACTGGAGGATTGCAGATGTGGTCCCTATATTCAAGAAAGGGAACAGGGACAGCCCGGGAAATTACTGACCGGTGAGTCTAACCTCAGTGGTTGGTAAGTTGATGGAGAGGATCCTGAGAGACAGGATTTATGATCATCTAGAGAAGTTTAGTATGATCAAAAGTAGTCAGCACGGCTTTGTCAAGGGCAGGTCGTGCCTTACGGGCCTGGTTGAGTTCTTTGAAAATGTGACCAAACACATTGACGAAGGAAGAGCGGTGGATGTGGTCTATATGGACTTCAGCAAGGCGTTCGATAAGGTCCCCCATGCAAGACTTCTTGAGAAAGTGAGAGGGCATGGGATCCAAGGGGCTGTTGCCTTGTGGATCCAGAACTGGCTTGCCTGCAGAAGGCAGAGAGTGGCTGTGGAGGGGTCTTTCTCTGCATGGAGGTCAGTGACCAGTGGAGTGCCCCAGGGATCTGTTCTGGGACCCTTGCTGTTTGTCATTTTCATAAATGACCTGGATGAGGAAGTGGAGGGATGGGTTAAAAAACATAGAACATAGAACATTACAGCGCAGAACAGGCCCTTCGGCCCACGATGTTGCACCGACCAGTTAAAAAAAAAAACTGTGACCCTCCAACCTAAACCAATTTCTTTTCGTCCATGAACCTATCTACGGATCTCTTAAACGCCCCCAAACTAGGCGCATTTACTACTGATGCTGGCAGGGCATTCCAATCCCTCACCACCCTCTGGGTAAAGAACCTACCCCTGACATCGGTTCTATAACTACCCCCCCTCAATTTAAAGCCATGCCCCCTCGTGCTGGATTTCTCCATCAGAGGAAAAAGGCTATCACTATCCACCCTATCTAAACCTCTAATCATCTTATATGTTTCAATAAGATCCCCTCTTAGCCGCCGCCTTTCCAGCGAAAACAATCCCAAATCCCTCAGCCTCTCCTCATAGGATCTCCCCTCCATACCAGGCAACATCCTGGTAAACCTCCTCTGCACCCTCTCCAAAGCCTCCACATCCTTCCTGTAATGTGGGGACCAGAACTGCACACAGTACTCCAAGTGCGGCCGCACCAGAGTTGTGTACAGTTGCAACATAACGCTACGACTCCTAAATTCAATCCCCCTACCAATAAACGCCAAGACACCATATGCCTTCTTAACAACCTTATCTACTTGATTCCCAACTTTCAGGGATCTATGCACACATACACCTAGATCCCTCTGCTCCTCCACACTATTCAAAGTCCTCCCGTTAGCCCTATACTCAACACAACTGTTATTCCTACCAAAGTGAATTACCTCACACTTCTCCGCATTAAACTCCATCCGCCACCTCTCGGCCCAACTTTGCAACCTGTCTAAGTCTTCCTGCAGACTACGACACCCTTCCTCACTGTCTACCACACCACCGACTTTGGTGTCATCAGCAAATTTGCTAATCCACCCAACTATACCCTCATCCAGATCATTAATAAATATTACAAACAGCAGTGGCCCCAAAACAGATCCCTGAGGTACACCACTTGTAACCGCACTCCATGATGAATATTTACTATCAACCACCACCCTCTGTTTCCTATCCGCTAGCCAATTCCTGATCCAATTTCCTAGATCACCCCCAATCCCATACATCTGCATTTTCTGCAGAGGCCTACCATGCTGAACCTTATCAAACGCCTTACTAAAATCCATATATACCACGTCCACTGCCTTGCCCCCATCCACCTCCTTGGTCACTTTCTCAAAAAACTCAATAAGGTTAGTAAGGCACGACCTACCTGCCACAAAACCATGCTGACTATCACCTATCAATTCATTACTCTCCAAATAACTATAAATCCTATCCCTTATAATTTTTTCCAACATCTTGCCGACAACAGAAGTGAGACTCACCGGTCTATAATTCCCGGGGAAGTCTCTGTTCACCTTCTTAAACAATGGGACAACATTCGCTAACCTCCAATCTTCTGGTACTATACCAGAGGCCAACGACGACCTGAAGATCAGAGCCAGAGGCGCTGCAATCACTTCTCTTGCCTCCCAGAGAATCCTTGGATAAATCCCATCCGGACCAGGGGATTTATCTATTTTCAGACCCTCCAGAATATCCTGCACATCCTCCTTATCAACTGTAATACTGTCTATTCTACTCCCTTGCAACCCAGTGTCCTCCTCAGCTATATTCATGTCCCCTTGCGTGAACACCGAAGAGAAATATTGGTTCAATGCTTCACCAATCTCCTCCGGTTCCACACATAACTTCCCTCTGCCATCTATAACTGGCCCTAAACTTGCCCTAACCAACCTTCTGTTCTTGACATACCTATAGAACGCCTTAGGATTCTCTTTAACCCTATCCGCCAAAGTCTTCTCATGTCCCCTTTTAGCCCTTCTAAGCTCGCTCTTCAACTCCCTCTTAGCCAATCTAAAGCTTTCTAGTGCACTACCCGAGTGCTCACGTCTCATCCGAACATAAGGTAAGTTTGGTTTTGGGTTGGTAAGTTTGCTGACGACACCAAGGTAGGTGGTGTTGTGGATAGTTTGGAGGGATGTCAGAAGTTGCAGCGAGACATAGATAGAATGCAAGACTGGGCGGAGAAGTGGCAGATGGACTTCAACCCGGATAAGTGTGTAGTGATCCATTTTGGCAGATCCAATGGGATGAAGCAGCAGTATAATATGAAGGGTACCATTCTTAGCAGTGTAGAGGATCAGAAGGACCTTGGGGTCCGGGTCCATAGGACTCTTAAATCGGCCTCGCAGGTGGAGGATGCGGTCAAGAGGGCGTACGGCGTACTGGCCTTCATTAATCGAGGGATTGAGTTTAGGAGTCGGGAGATAATGCTGCAGCTTTATAGGACCCTGGTTAGACCCCACTTGGAGTACTGCGCGCAGTTCTGGTCACCTCATTACAGGAAAGATGTTGAAGCCATTGAAAGGGTGCAGAGGAGATTTACAAGGATGTTGCCTGGATTGGGGGGCATGCCTTATGAGGATAGGTTGAGGGAGCTTGGTCTCTTCTCCCTGGAGAGACGAAGGATGAGAGGTGACCTGATAGAGGTTTACAAGATGTTGAGAGGTCTGGATAGGGTAGACTCTCGGAGGCTATTTCCAAGGGCTGAAATGGTTGCTACGAGAGGACACAGGTTTAAGGTGCTGGGGGGTAGGTACAGAGGAGATGTCAGGGGTAAGTTTTTCACTCAGAGGGTGGTGGGTGAGTGGAATCGGCTGACGTCGGTGGTGGTGGAGGCAAACTCGTTGGGGTCTTTTAAGAGACTTCTGGATGAGTACATGGGATTTAATGGGATTGAGGGCTATAGATAGGCCTGGAGGTAGGGATGTGATCGGCGCAACTTGTGGGCCGAAGGGCCTGTTTGTGCTGTGGCTTTCTATGTGCTATGTTCTATAAGTCTCCCCTCAGCCTCCTCCGCTCCAGAGAGAACAGCCCTAGCTCCCTCAACCTTTCCTCATAAGACCTACCCTCCAAACCAGGCAGCATCCTGGTAAATCTCCTCTGCACTCTTTCCAGCGCTTCCACATCCTTCTTATCGTGAGGTGACCAGAACTGTACACAATATTCCAAATGTGGTCTCACCAAGGTCCTGTATAGTTGCACCATAACCCCACGGCTCTTAAACTTCAACCCCTGTTAATAAAAGCTAACACTATAGGCCTTCTTCACAGCTCTATCCACTTGAGTGGCAACCTTTAGAGATCTGTGGATATGGACCCCAAGATCTCTCTGTTCCTCCACAGTCTTCAGAACCCTACCTTTGACCCTGTAATCCACATTTAAATTAGTCCTACCAAAATGAATCACCTCACATTTCTCAGGGTTAAATTCCATTTGCCATTTTTCAGCCCAGCTTTGCATCCTATCTATGTCTCTTTGCAGCCTACAACAGCCCTCCACCTCATCTACTACTCCACCAATCTTGGTGTCATCAGCAAATTTACTGATCCACCCTTCAGCCCCCTTCTCTAAGTCATTAATAAGAATCACAAAGAGCAGAGGACCAAGCACTGATCCCTGTGGCACTCCGCTAGCAACCTGCCTCCAATCCGAAAATTTTCCATCCACCACCACCCTCTGTCTTCGATCAGATAGCCAGTTAGCCATCCAATCGGCCAACTTTCCCTCTGTCCCACACCTCCTCACTTTCATCATAAGCCGACCATGGGGGACCTTATCAAACGCCTTACTAAAATCCATGTATATGACATCAACTGCCCCACCTTCATCAACACACTTAGTTACCTCCTCAAAAAATTCAATCAAATTTACGAGGCACGACTTACCCTTCACGAATCCGTGCTGACAATCCCGGATTAATCCGCATCTTTCTAAATGGTCGTAAATCCCATCCCTAAGGACCTTTTCCATCAACTTACCAACCACCGAAGTAAGACTAACCGGTCTATAATTACCAGGGTCATTTCTATTCCCTTTCTTAAACAGAGGAACAACATTCGCCATTCACCAGTCCTCTGGCACTATCCCCGTGAGAAGTTTGACAACACCAGGTTAAAGTCCAACAGGTTTATTTGGTAGCAAAAGCCACACAAGCTTTCGAGGCTCTGAGCCCCTTCTTCAGGTGAGTGGGAATTCTGTTCACAAACAGAACTTATAAAGACACAGACTCAATTTACATGAATAATGGTTGGAATGCGAATACTTACAACTAATCCAGTCTTTAAGAAACAAAACAATGGGAGTGGAGAGAGCATCAAGACAGGCTAAAAAGATGTGTATTGTCTCCAGACAAGACAGCCAGTGAAACTCTGCAGGTCCACGCAACTGTGGGAGTTACAAATAGTGTGACATAAACCCAATATCCCGGTTGAGGCCGTCCTTGTGTGTGCGGAACTTGGCTATCAGTTTCTGCTCAGCGACTCTGCGCTGTCGTGTGTCGCGAAGGCCGCCTTGGAGAACGCTTACCCGAATATCAGAGGCCGAATGCCCGTGACCGCTGAAGTGCTCCCCAACAGGAAGAGAACAGTCTTGCCTGGTGATTGTCGAGCGGTGTTCATTCATCCGTTGTCGCAGCATCTGCATAGTTTCCCCAATGTACAATGCCTCGGGACATCCTTTCTTGCAGCGTATCAGGTAGACAACGTTGGCTGAGTTGCAAGAGTATGTACCGTGTACCAGGTGGATGGTGTTCTCACGTGAGATGATGGCATCTGTGTCGATGATCCGGCACGTCTTGCAGAGGTTGCTGTGGCAGGGTTGTGTGGTGTCTTGGTCACTGTTCTCCTGAAGGCTGGGTAGTTTGCTGCGGACATGGTCTGTTTGAGGTTGTGCGGTTGTTTGAAGGCAAGAAGTGGGGGTGTGGGGATGGCCTTGGCGAGATGTTCGTCTTCATCAATGACATGTTGAAGGCTCCGGAGGAGATGCCGTAGCTTCTCCGCTCCGGGGAAGTACTGGACAACGAAGGGTACTCTGTCCACTGTGTCCCGTGTTTGTCTTCTGAGGAGGTCGGTGCGGTTTTTCGCTGTGGCGCGTTGGAACTGTTGATCAATGAGTCTAGCGCCATATCCTGTTCTTATGAGGGCATCTTTCAGCGTCTGGAGGTGTCTGTTGCGATCCTCCTCATTCGAGCAGATCCTGTGTATTCGGAGGGCTTGTCCGTAGGGGATGGCTTCTTTAACGTGTTTAGGGTGGAAGCTGGAGAAGTGGAGCATCCCCGTGGACAGTGAGGACCCAAAGATCAAAGCCAAAGGCTCTGCAATCTCATCCCTTGCCTCCCAAAGAATCCTAGGATACATTTCATCAGGCCCAGGGGACTTATCGACCTTCAGTTTATTCAAAACTGCCAGGACATCCTCCCTCCGAACATCTATTTCCTCCAGCCTATTAGCCTGTAACACCTTCTCTTCCACAAAAACATGGCCCCTCTCCTTGGTGAACACTGAAGAGAAGTATTCATTCATCACCTCGCCTATCTCTACTGACTCCATACACAAGTTCCCACTACTGTCCTTGACCGGCCCTAACCTCACCCTGGTCATTCTTTTATTCCTCACATAAGAGTAAAAAGCCTTGGGGTTTTCCTTGTTCCGACCCGCCAAGGACTTCTCATGTCCCCTCCTAGCTCTCCTAAGCCCCTTTTTCAGCTCATTCCTTGCTAACTTGTAAACCTCAATTGAGTCATCTGAACCTTGTTTCCTCATAGAAGAATCATAGAAATCATAGAAACCCTACAGTGCAGAAGGAGGCCATTCGGCCCATCGAGTCTGCACCGACCACAATCCCACCCAGGCCCTGTCCCCACATATTTACCCACTAATCCCTCTAACCTACGCATCTCAGGACTCTAAGGGGCAATTTTTAACCTGGCCAATCAACCTATCCCGCACATCTTTGGACTGTGGGAGGAAACCCAGAGGAAACCCACGCAGACACGAGGAGAATGTGCAAACTCCACACAGACAGTGACCCGAGCCGGGAATCGAACCCAGGACCCTGGAGCTGTGAAGCAGCAGTGCTAACCACTGTGCTACCGTACCGCCCTACATAAGTGTCCCTCTTCCTTTTCACCAGACATTCCACCTCTTTCGTGAACCATGGTTCCCTCACTCGGCCATTTCCTCCCTGCCTGACAGGGACATAAGAACATAAGGACATACCTATTAAGACACCCAGTATTTGTTCCTTGAAAAAGTTCCACTTTTCATTAAAGAACAAAGAACAAAGAACAGTACAGCACAGGAAACAGGCCCTTTGGCCCTCCAAGCCTGTGCCGCTCCTTGGTCCAACGAGACCAATCGTTTGTATCCCTCCATTCCCAGGCTGCTCATGTGACTATCCAGGTAAGTCTTAAACGATGTCAGCGTGCCTGCCTCCACCACCCTACTTGGCAGCGCATTCCAGGCCCCCACCACCCTCTGTGTAAAAAACGTCCCTCTGATGTCTGAGTTATACTTCGCCCCTCTCAGCTTGAGCCCGTGACCCCTCGTGATCGTCACCTCCGACCTGGGAAAAAGCTTCCCACTGTTCACCCTATCTATACCCTTCATAATCTTGTATACCTCTATTAGATCTCCCCTCATTCTCCGTCTTTCCAAGGAGAACAACCCCAGTCTACCCAATCTCTCCTCATAGCTAAGACCCTCCATACCAGGCAACATCCTGGTAAACCTTCTCTGCACTCTCTCCAATGCCTCCACGTCCTTCTGGTAGTGCGGCGACCAGAACTGGACGCAGTACTCCAAATGTGTCCTAACCAGCGTTCTATACAGCTGCATCATCAGACTCCAGCTTTTATACTCTATACCCCGTCCTATAAAGGCAAGCATACCATATGCCTTCTTCACCACCTTCTCCACCTGTGTTGCCACCTTCAAGGATTTGTGGACTTGCACACCTAGGTCCCTCTGTGTTTCTATACTCCTGATGACTCTACCATTTATTGTATAACTCCTCCCTACATTATTTCTTCCAAAATGCATCACTTCGCATTTATCCGGATTAAATTCCATCTGCCACCTCTGCGCCCAATTTTCCAGCCTATCTATATCCTGCTGTATTGCCCGACAATGCTCTTCGCTATCCGCAATTCCAGCCATCTTCGTGTCATCTGCAAACTTGCTGATTACACCAGTTACACCTTCTTCCAAATCATTTATATATATCACAAATAGCAGAGGTCCTAGTACAGAGCCCTGCGGAACACCACTGGTCACAGACCTCCAGCCGGAAAAAGACCCTTCGACCACTACCCTCTGTCTCCTATGGCCAAGCCAGTTCTCCACCCATCTAGCCACTTCTCCTTGTATCCCATGAGCCTTAACCTTCTTAACCAACCTGCCATGTGGGACTTTGTCAAATGCCTTACTGAAATCCATATAGACGACATCCACGGCCCTTCCTTCATCAACCGTTTTTGTCACTTCCTCAAAAAACTCCACCAAATTTGTAAGGCACGACCTCCCTCTTACAAAACCATGCTGTCTGTCACTAATGAGATTGTTCCGTTCTAAATGCACATACATCCTGTCTCTAAGAATCCTCTCCAACAACTTCCCTACCACGGACGTCAAGCTCACCGGCCTATAATTTCCTGGGTTATCCCTGCTACCCTTCTTAAACAACGGGACCACATTCGCTATCCTCCAATCCTCAGGGATTAGTTCCTTTCCCTGACAGTTTCTGTTCCCAACTTATGCCCCCTAATTCTTGCCTAATCGCATCATAATTACCTCTCCCCCAATTGTAAACCTTGCCCTGCCGTACGGCTTTTGCTACCAAATAAACCTGTTGGACTTTAACCTGGTGTTGTTAAACTTCTTACTTGGTCACAGAAGACAGAGGGTGGTGGTGGACGGGTCTTTTTCCGGCTGGATGTCTGTGACTAGTGGTGTTCTGCAGGGCTCTGTATTGGGACCTCTGCTGTTTGTGAATTATATAAGCGATCTGGAAGAAGGTGTAACTGGGGTGATCAGTAAGTTTGCGGACGACACGAAGATGGCTGGACTTGCAGATAGTGAGGAACATTGGCAGAGGCTACAGAAGGATATAGATAGGCTGGAAATTTGGGCAAAGAAATGGCAGATGGAGTTCAATCCAGATAAATGCGAAGTGATGCATTTTGGTAGAACTAACGTACGGGGGAGCTATACGATAAATGGCAGAACCAGAAAGGGTGTAGATACGCAGAGGGACCTGGGTGTGTAAGTCCACAGATCCTTGAAGCTAACGTCACAGGCGGAGGAGGTAGTGAATAAGGCATATGGCATGCTTGCCTTTATAGGACGGGGCATAGAGTATAAAAGTTGGGGTCTGATGTTGCAGTTGTATAGAATGTTGGTTCAGCCGCATTTGGAATACTGCGTCCAGTTCTGGTCGCCACACTACCAGAAGGACGTGGAGGCTTTAGAGAGAGTGCAGAGGAAGTTTACCAGGATGTTGCCTGGTATGGAGGGGCTTAGTTATGAGGAGAGATTGGGTAAACTGGGGTTGTTCTCACTGGAAAGACGGAGGATGAGGGGTGACCTAATAGAGGTGTATAAAATTATGAAAGGCATAGATAGGGTGAACGGTGGGAAGCTTTTTCCCAGGTCGGTGGTGACGTTCACGAGGGGTCATAGGTTCAAGGTGAAGGGGGGGAGGTTTAACATGGATATCAGAAGGACGTATTTTACACAGAGGGTGGTGGGGGCCTGGAATGTGCTGCCGGGCAAGGTGGTGGAGGCGGACACGCTGGGAACGTTTAACACTTATCTCGATAGCCACATGAACGGAGTGGGAATGGAGGGATACAAAAGAATGGTCTAGTTTGGACCAGGGAGCGGCGCGGGCTTGGAGGGCCGAAGGGCCTGTTCCTGTGCTGTATTGTTCTTTGTTGTTTGGCGGGGGGGAGAGGGGGTGTGACGTCTCATTCCCTGGCGGGGGTGAGGGGGTGGGAGGGCGTGGAGAGGTGGTGTGACGTCTCATCCTTTGTTCGGGAGGGTTCCGCTGTGTGTCTGTGGCCGATCCCTCCTGGCACCATCACTGGTACACTACCAGCCATAGATTACGCTTCCCTGCAGGTGTAAGAGAGCAGGAGAGATGGCTGTGGCTAGTAGTGTACCAGGGGATGATACGTAACGCACCGCGCCCCCCAGGGGCTGATACGTCACACCCCCTCTCCTCCCCCCGCCCCCCCCAGGGGATGATATGTCACACCCCCTATCCAGGAACGTGCTGCAGGCTGTCGAAGGACTGAAGGTGAGTGGGAAGGATGGTGGAGGGAGATCACGATCGAGTTAGGTTAGGGGTGTGCTCTGCCGGGGTGGCCTGCCTCCCAGAGGGGTCCGATCCCAGGGGGGGCGACCTCCCAGGGGGGTCCGATCCCGGGGGGTGGGCAGGGGCTGCCTCCCAGAGGGGTCCGATCCCGGGGGGGTCTCTGCCGGGGTGGTTAAAGGGGGTGTCCGCGAAGGGTGGGCCTCGGCGATTCCCCTGCTGACTAAAAGTACAAGTTGGACTTTTATTTATCAGGTCGGTAAAGGCGCGGACGCGAATTGGGCCGAACGCTGGTAAAGGGGGAATTGATGGTAAAGTTGGGCGCAGGCTTCATTATGCCAATTTAAATGCATGCAAATACATTTAAATTGGCCTGCTGGTCGATTCGGGCGCGCGCCGGATCGGCGCCTGGATCAGCCGTTGGTAAAGGCGCGATTGGCCTTGGGTCGGGTCTGGACCGCGTTTTAGGCCTGCGCCCAACTTTACCACGATTTCGGGTGCGACAATTTGGTAAAATCAGGCCCACAAACTCAATTTACAAAATAATGGTTGGAATGCGAGTCTTTCCAGGTAATCAAGTCTTAAAGGTACAGACAATGTGAGTGGAGAGAGGGTTAAGCACAGGTTAAAGAGATGTGTATTGTCTCCAGACAGGGCGTCACGGTAGCACAGTGGTTAGCACTGCTGCTTCACAGCTCCAGGGACCTGGGTTCGATTCCCACCTTGGGTCACTGTCTGTGTGGAGTTTGCACATTCTCCCTGTGTCTGCGTGGGTTTCCTCCGGGTGCTCCGGTTTCCTCCCACAGTCCAAAGATGTGCGGGCTAGGTGGATTGGCCATGCTAAAAAATTGCCCCTTAGTGTCCTGAGATGCGTAGGTTAGAGGGATTAGTGGGTAAATATGTAGGGATATGGGGGTAGGGCCTGGGTGGGATTGTGGCCGGTGCAGACTCGATGGGCCGAATGGCCTCTTTCTGCACTGTAGGGTTTCTAAGTTCTAAGGACATTTAGTGAGATTCTGCAAGCCCAGGCAAGTTGTGGGTGTTACAGACAGTGTGTCATGAACCCAAGATCCCAGTTGAGGCCGTCTTCATGTGTGCGGAACTTGGCTATCAGTCTCTGCTCAGCGACTCTGCGCTGTCGTGTGTCGTGAAGGCCGCCTTGGAGAACGCTTACCCAAAGATCAGAGGCCGAATGCCCGTTCCCCAACAGGAAGGGAACACTCCTGCCTGGTGATTGTCGAGCGGTGTTCATTTATCCGTTGTTGTAGAGTCTGCAATGTACCATGCCTCGGGACATCGTTTCCTGCAGCGTATCAGGTGGACAACGTTGGCCGAGTTGCAAGTGTATGTACCGTGTACCTGGTGGATGGTGTTCTCATGTGAGATGATGGCATCCGTGTTGATGATCTGGCACGTCTTGCAGAGGTTGCTGTGGCAGGGTTGTGTGGTGTCGTGGTCACTCTTCTCCTGAAGGCTGGGTAGTTTGCTGCGGACAATGGTCTGTTTGAGGTTGTGCGGTTGTTTGAAGGCAAGAAGTGGGGGTGTGGGGATGGCCTTGGCGAGGTGTTCATCTTCATCAATGACATGTTGAAGGCTCTGGAGAAGATGTTGTAGCTCCTCTGCTCCGGGGAAGTACTGGACTACGAAGGGTACTCTGTCCGCCGTGTCCCGTGTTTGTCTTCTGAGGAGGTCGGTGCGGTGTTTCGCTGTGGCACGTCGGAACTGTCGATCGATGAGTCGAGCGCCATATCCTGTTCTTATGAGGGAATCTTTCAGCGTCTGGAGGTGTCTGTTGCGATCCTCCTCATCCGAGCAGATCCTGTGTATACGGAGGGCTTGTCCGTAGGGGATGGCTTCTTTAACGTGTTTAGGGTGGAAGTTGGAGAAGTGGAGCATCATGAGGTTATCCGTGGGCTTGCGGTACAGTGAGCTGCTGAGGTGACCGTCCTTAATGGAGATGCGTGTATCTAAGAATGCAACTGATTCCGGAGAGTAGTCCATGGTGAGTCTGATGGTGGGATGGAACTTGTTGATGTCATCATAGAGTTGTTTCAGTGATTGTTCACCATGAGTCCAAAGGAAGAAAATGTCATTGATGTACCTAGTGTATAGCATTGGTTGAAGGTCCTGTGCGGTGAAGAGGTCTTATTTGAACCTGTGCGTGAAGATGTTGGCATATTGAGGTGCGAATTTGGTCCCCATGGCTGTTCCGTGTGTCTGGATGAAGAACTGGTTGTTGAAGGTGAAGATATTGTGGTCCAGGATGAAGCGGATGAATTGTAAAATTGCATATGGAGATTGGCAGTTGTCGGCGTTGAGTACTGAGGCAGTTGCAGCAATGCCATCGCCGTGAGAGACCGCTCGACAATCACTAGGCAGGAGTGTTCTCTTCCTGTTGGGGAACACTTCAGCGGTCACGGGCATTCGACCTCTGATCTTCGGGTAAGCGTTCTCCAAGGCGGCCTTCATGACACATGACAACGCACAGTTGCTGAGCAGAAACTGATAGCCAAGTTCCGCACACATGAGGATGGCCTCAACCGTGATTTTGGGATCATGTCACATTATCTGTAACTCCCACGACTTGCCTGGGCTTACAAAATCTCACTCACTGGCCTGGCAGGAGACAATACATATCTCTTTAACCTGTGCTTAACCCTCTCTCCACTCACATTGCCTGTACCTTTAAGACTTGATTACCTGTAAAGACTCGCATTCCAATCATTATTTTGTAAACTGAGTTTGTGTCTTTATCTGCCCTGTTTGTGAACAGAAATCCCACTCACCTGATGAAGGAGCAGCATCCGAAAGCTCGTGGCTTTTGCTACCAAATAAACCTGTTGGACTTTAACCTGGTGTTGTGAGACTTCTTATTGTGTTTAACCTCGTCCAACGCTGGCATCTCCACATTAAATCTCTCTCACTCAGTGTTCATTCAGCAAGGTCACTGTGTAAACCTCCCTGTTATATGCCCTGTTTGTGAACAGAACTCCCACTCCCCTGATGAAGAAGCAGCGCTCTGAAAGCTTGTGGCTTGTGCTACCAAATAAACCTGTTGGATTTTAACCTGGTGTCGTGAGACTTCTTATTGTGTAAACCTCTCACTCAGTGTTCATACAGCAAGGTCACCGTGTAAATCTCTCTGACTCTGTTCACCAGTAAGGTCACTGTGTAAACCTCTCTCACTCAGTTCATACAGCAAGGTCTGTGTGTAAACCTCCCTCACTCTGTTCACCAGTAAGATCACTGTGTAAACCTCTCTCACTCAGTGTTCATACAGCATACATTAGCCCACAATGAGTGATTATCTCAAATCTCCCCTCAATCTCCTTCCCTCCAGAAGGAACAACCCCAGCTTCTCCAATCTCACCTGTGCTCTTGCACATTTGCCACTGTCCTAAAATCCATCATCCTTATAACCATTCTGGTAACTCTCCTCTGTACCCTGTCAAGGATCCTTACTCCTTCCTAAAGTGACCAGAACTGGAGAAAGTACTCTAGTTGTGGCCTAGCCAGACATAAAGGTGTATTATAGTGGGCACAGTGTGTTAAGTGTATGTTCTGTATACAATTTCACCCAATAACCCATCAATCGTTGAGATGTTCACACTAACCTTACACTCTTTGGCTATGGACTGGGTCTGGACCGGGTCCTTATTGGCTCCTTGCTCGGTGTAGTCTGGATTTGGTTTGGGTCTGGACTAGATTGTCAGAGTTGTCTTGTACAGTGCAGTGTAGTGCACAATATGTAAGTACTAACCTAAAATAACTTTAAATGACGTGATGTTAATGAGATCGCAGTTGCTGAGATCTGTATTGTCAGGGTCATACGGTGGGTGAAGGCAATGGGCTGCTGTTATGATCCATTTCTTTCCTGTAGCACATACAAAAGCAGGTGGATTAGTCTTCATAACCACAATGCTTTTATTTGGATTGCTGTCAAAGTGAAAAAACAAAAATAATAACAACGATAAAACAAAAATCGGCAGTTTCAGGTTTCATACAGTTGACCAGAACATGGTCATTGCTACATCCTCCTTCCTATCCTCCCTGCAACCTGCCTTTAGAGTCATAGAGTCATAGAGGCTTACAGCATGGAAACAGGCCCTTCAGCCCAACTTGTCCATGCCGCCCCTCTTTTTTAAACCTCTAAACTAATCCCAATTGCCCGCATTTGGCCCATATCCCTCTATACCCATCGTACCCATGTAACTAAATGCTTTTTAAAAGACAAAATTGTACCCGCCTCTACTACTATGTCTGGCAGCTTGTTCCAGACACTCACCCCCCTCTGTGTGAAAAAATTGCCCCTCTGGACACTTTTGAATGTCTCCCCTCTCACCTCAAACCTATGCCCTCTAGTTTTAGACTCCCCTACCTTTGGGAAAAGATACTACCTAGCTGATCTGTGTCCCTCATTATTTTATAGACCTCTATAAGATCACCCCTCAGCCTCCTACGCTCCAGAGAAACAAGTCCCAGTCTATCCAGCCTCTCCTTATAACTCAATCCATCAAGTCCCGGTAGCATCCTAGTATCTATCCTCCTCATACCTTTACTCCCATAAAGGTGTGAGGAGGAAAGAAATAGTTAGCACAGAGATATTGACAGGTGAAGTGAGTGGGCAGAAAACTGACAAATGGATTTCAATACGGGAAAATGTGAGATTGTTCATTTTGGAAGAAAGAACGGGAAGGCGGGTTATTATTTAAATGGAGAGAGACTGCAGAAAGGTGCAGCATAAAGGGACTTGGGGGTCCTTGTTCATGAAACCCAGAAAGCTAGCACACAGGTGCAGAAGAACATAGAACATAGAACAGTACAGCACAGAACTGACCCTTCGGCCCACGATGTTGTGCCGAGCTTTATCTGAAACCAAGATCAAGCTATCCCACTCCCTATCATCCTGGTGTGCTCCATGTGCCTATCCAATAACCGCTTAAATGTTCCTAAAGTGTCTGACTCCACTATCACTGCAGGCAGTCCATTCCACACCCCAACCACTCTCTGCGTAAAGAACCTACCTCTGATATCCTTCCTATATCTCCCACCACGAACCCTGTAGATATGCCCCCTTGTAATAGCTCCATCCACCCGAGGAAATAGTCTTTGAACGTTCACTCTATCTATCCCCTTCATCATTTTATAAACCTCTATTAAGTCTCCCCTCAGCCTCCTCCGCTCCAGAGAGAACAGCCCTAGCTCCCTCAACCTTTCCTCATAAGACCTACCCTCCAAACCAGGCAGCATCCTGGTAAATCTCCTCTGCACTCTTTCCAGCGATTCCACATCCTTCTTATAGTGAGGTGACCAGAACTGCGCACAATATTCCAAATGTGGTCTCACCAAGGTCCTGTACAGTTGCAGCATAACCCCACGGCTCTTAAACTCCAACCCCCTGTTAATAAAAGCTAACACACGATAGGCCTTCTTCACAGCTCTATCCACTTGAGTGGCAACCTTTAGAGATCTGTGGATATGGACCCCAAGATCTCTCTGTTTCTCCACAGTCTTCAGAACCCTACCTTTGACCCTGTAATCCACATTTAAATTTGTCCTACCAAAATGAATCACCTCACATTTCTCAGGGTTAAATTCCATTTGCCATTTTTCAGCCCAGCTTTGCATCCTATCTATGTCTCTTTGCAGCCTACAACAGCCCTCCACCTCATCCACTACTCCACCAATCTTGGTGGCATCAGCAAATTTACTGATCCACCCTTCAGCCCCCTCCTCTAAGTCATTAATAAAAATCACAAAGAGCAGAGGACCAAGCACTGATCCCTGTGGCACTCCGCTAGCAACCTGCCTCCAATCCGAAAATTTTCCATCCAACACCGCTCTCTGTCTTCGATCAGACAGCCAGTTACCTATCCAATCGGCCAACTTTCCCTCTATCCCACACCTCCTCACTTTCATCATAAGCCGACCATGGGAGACCTTATCAAACGCCTTACTAAAATCCATGTATATGACATCAACTGCCCTACCTTCATCAACACACTTAGTTACCTCCTCAAAAAATTCAATCAAATTTGTGAGGCACGACTTGCCCTTCATGAATCCGTGCTGACTATCCCGGATTAATCCGCATCTTTCTAAATGGTCGTAAATCCCATCTCTAAGGACCTTTTCCATCAATTTACCAACCACCGAAGTAGGACTAACCGGTCTATAATTACCAGGGTCATTTCTATTCCCCTTCTTAAACAGAGGAACAACATTTGCAACTCTCCAGTCCTCTGGCACCATCCCCGTGATACCATCTACCTGATACGCTGCAAGAAAGGATGTCCCGAGGCATGGTACATTGGGGAAACTATGCAGACGCTGCGACAACGGATGAATGAACACCGCTCGACAATCACCAGGCAAGACTGTTCTCTTCCTGTTGGGGAGCACTTCAGCGGTCACAGGCATTCGGCCTCTGATATTCGGGTAAGCGTTCTCCAAGGCGGCCTTCGCGACACACGACAGCGCAGAGTCGCTGAGCAGAAACTGATAGCAAAGTTCCGCACACACGAGGACGGCCTCAACCGGGATATTGGGTTCATGTCACACTATTTGTAACTCCCACAGTTGTGTGGACCTGCAGAGTTTCACTGGCTGTCTTGTCTGGAGACAATACACATCTTTTTAGCCTGTCTTGATGCTCTCTCCACTCACATTGTTTTGTTTCTTAAAGACTTGATTAGTTGTAAGTATTCGCATTCCAACCATTATTCATGTAAATTGAGTCTGTGTCTTTATAAGCTCTGTTTGTGAACAGAATTCCCACTCACCTGAAGAAGGGGCTTAGAGCTCCGAAAGCTTGTGTGGCTTTTGCTACCAAATAAACCTGTTGGACTTTAACCTGGTGTTGTTAAACTTCTTACTGTGTTTACCCCAGTCCAACGCCGGCATCTCCACATCATGACTACCATCCCCGTGGACAGTGAGGACCCAAAGATCAAAGCCAAAGGCTCTGCAATCTCATCCCTTGCCTCCCAAAGAATCCTAGGATACATTTCATCAGGCCCAGGGGACTTATCGACCTTCAGTTTATTCAAAACTGCCAGGACATCCTCCCTCCGAACATCTATTTCCTCCAGCCTATTAGCCTGTAACACCTTCTCTTCCTCAAAAACATGGCCCCTCTCCTTGGTGAACACTGAAGAGAAGTATTCATTCATCACCTCGCCTATCTCTACTGACTCCATACACAAGTTTCCACTGCTGTCCTTGACCGGCCCTAACCTCACCCTGGTCATTCTTTTATTCCTCACATAAGAGTAAAAAGCCTTGGGGTTTTCCTTGATCCGACCCGCCAAGGACTTCTCAGAAGGTGATAGAAACATAGAAAATAGGTGCGGGAGTAGGCCATTTGGCGCCTTGAGCCTGCACCGCCATTCAATTTGATTATCATGGCTGATCATGCACGATAGAGAAGATAAATGGACGATAGAGAAGATAAATGGACAGCCCGGGAAATTACCGACCGGTGAGTCTAACCTCAGTGGTTGGTAAGTTGATGGAGAGGATCCTGAGAGACAGGATTTATGATCATCTAGAGAAGTTTAGTATGATCAAAAGTAGTCAGCACGGCTTTGTCAAGGGCAGGTCGTGCCTTACGAGTCTGGTTGAGTTCTTTGAAAATGTGACCAAACACATTGACGAAGGAAGAGCGGTGGATGTGGTCTATATGGACTTCAGCAAGGCGTTCGATAAGGTCCCCCATGCAAGACTTCTTGAGAAAGTGAGAGGGCATGGGATCCAAGGTGCTGAACATTCTCAATCTGAAATGTGGGTTCCGGCTGATCCCGTTAGATGAAGAATCCTCAAAATTTACCACATTCATATCTCGGGAAGGCAGATATCATTTTCTTTATATACCCTGATCTCCACTGGTGGCGAGGTTTACCAGCGGTGCATGGAGCAATTCTTTGCAGGAAAACGTGGCAAAACTGTCAGTTGCACCCTGTTTTGGATCATACTACTGCAAGAACATGATGTTACTCTTTGTCTAGTGCTCGACAGAATCAGGACTTTACAGCTGAAGTTAAATCCACAGACTACAATCAGTAAAGATAGGCAACAACACCTCCTCCACGATCATCCTCAACACCTGGTGTCCCACAAGGCTGTGTCCTCAGTCCCCGACTGTACTGCTCATACACCTTTGACTGTGTCACCAAATTCCCCTCCAACTCAATTTTCAAGATTGCTGACGACACCACCATAGTGGGTCGGATCGCAAACAACGACGAAACAGAGTACAGGAATGAGATAGAGAATGAACTGGTGCGGCGACAATAATCTCTCCCTCAATGTCAACAAAACGAAGGAGATTGTCATCGACTTCAGGAAGTGTAGTAGAGAACATGCCCCTGTCTACATCGACGAGACAAAGTAGAAATGGTCAAAAGCGCCAAGGTTTTAGGTGTCCAGATCACCAACAACCTGTCCTGGTCCCCTCATGCTGACACTATAGTTAAGAATGCCTCTCCTTTCTCAGAAGACTAAGGAAATTTGGCATGTCAGCTACGATTCTCTCCAACGTTTACAGATGCACCACAGAAAACATTCTTTCTGGTTGTATCACAGCTTGGTATGGCTCTTGTTCTGCCCAAGACCGCAAGAAACTACAAAAGGTCATGGTAGCCCAATCCATCACGCAAACCAGCCTCCCATCCATTAACTCTGTCTACACTTCCTGCTGCCTCGGCAAAGCAGCCAGCATAATTAAGAACCCCATGCACCCCGGACATCCGTCGGGAAAAAAAGACAAAAGTCTGAAGTCATGTACCAGCATTTTGAATGGACTTACCTTGCATTAAGTTGATCTTTCTCTGCACCCTAGCTAAGACGAATGGCAGATGGAGTTTAATTTAGACAAATGTGAGATGACGCATTTTGGTAGATTGAACCAGGGCAAGACTTACTCAGTTAATGGTAGGGCATTGGGGAGAGTTACAGAACAAAGAGATTTAGGGGTACATGTTCATAGCTCCTTGAAAGTGGAGTCACAGGTGGACAGAGTGGTGAAGAAGGCATTCAGCATGCTTGGTTTCATCGGTCAGAACACTGAATACAGGAGTTGGGACGTCTTGTTGAAGTTGTACAAGACATTGGTAAGGCCACACTTGGAATACTGTGTACAGTTCTGGTCACCCTATTATAGAAAGGATATTATTAAACTAGAAAGAGTGCAGAAAAGATTTACTAGGATGCTACCGGGAATTGATAGATTGAGTTATAAGGAGAGGTTGAATAGAATGGGACTTTTTTCTCTGGCGCGTAGGAGGCTGAGGGGTGACCTTATAGAGGTCTATAAATAATGAGGGGCATAGACAAGGTAGATAGTCAATATCTTTTCCCAAAGGTAGGGGAGTCTAAAACTCGAGGGCATAGGTTTAAGGTGAGAGGGGAGAGATACAAAAGTGTCCAGAGGGGCAATTTTTTCACACAGAGGGTGGTGAGTGTCTGAAACAAGCTGCCAGAGATAGTAGTAGAGGCGGGTACAATTCTGTCTTTTAAAAAGCATTTAGATACTTACATGGGTACGATGGGTATAGAGGGATATGGGCCAAATGCGGGCAATTAGGATTAGCTTAAGGATTTTCAACAAAAAAGGGCAGCATGGACAAGTTGGGCTGAAGGGCCCGTTTCCATGCTGTAAACCTCTATGACTCTATGACTGTAACACTACATTCTGCACTCTCTCGTTTCCTTCTCTATGAACGGTATGCTTTGTCTGTATCGCGCGCAAGAAACAATACTCTTCATTGTATACTAATACATGTGACAATAATAAATCAAATGAAATCAGAAGTTCTGTGGAATACAGATTCAGGGTCATTTACTCATAGCCTATGGTGTGAAGCCTGATCCAGATAAGACAGTGGCTACATGATAGATGCCATTCCTGTGGACAAGCACGCCCTAAAGCACTTCCTTGGTATGAGAAATAATCTTTTTAAGTTTATCCCACGTTATAGTGAATCTCTTTGTCAACTTCTCCACCAGGATGTCGAATGGTTTTGGCAAGAGCATCACTCATCAATCTTCAACTGTTTTTGGTTTATAAATAAAAACATAGAAACGTAGAAAATAGAAGCAGGAGGAGGTTGTTCGGCCCTTCGAGTCTGCATTCATTATGGTCATGGCTGATCATCCATCTCAATGGCTTGATTCCGCCTTCCCCCATATCCTTAAATTTCCTTCGCCTCAAGTGTTATAAAATTCCTCAGCAAACATCAGGCATGAAACCCTCTTCTATTTGTCTTTTTATTCACCTTTATTTGCCTTCACATTATTTGTTGTCGAGTGTCGGTTACAGTGCAGTAGGTCTGAAGACGCCTTTGTAGTCAACAAAGAACAAAGAACAGTCCAGCACAGGAACAGGCCCTTCGGCCCTCCAAGCCTGTGCCGATCATGATGCCTGCTTAAACTAAAACCGTACGCATTACGGAGTCCCTATTCTTCCATTCCCATTCTATTCTTTTATTCGTCTAGTTGCCCCTTAAATGTCGCTATCGTACCTGCTCCCACCACCTCCCCGGGCAGCGCATTCCAGACATTCATCACCCTCTATGTAAAAGATTTGCCTCGCACATCTCCTCTAAACTTTTCCCCACTCACCTTAAACCTATGTCCCCGATTCTTGACTTTTCTACCCTACCCACAGTCCAAAAGACGTGCTGGTTAGGTGCATTGGCCGTGCTAAATAGTTTTTAAGTTATTCTACTGAGTGGGTGCCACTCTTTCCAAGATGTTGCATTTGGCAACGAGGGTTAATGGAGCACTTTCCATCTACCGAAATTCTCCAATATACAACAGTTAATAGACACAACAAATAGCAAGGGCCCCACAGCAACACCACTGGAAACAGTTTTCCATTCATAAAGACATCTATCAACCATTACCCTTTGTTTCCTGTCATTGAGCCAACTTTGGATCCAACCTGCCACCTTCCCCTGTATCCCGTGGGCTTTTCGTTTTCTGACCAGTCTGCCATATGGAACCTTGTCAATGCCTTACTGAACTCCACGTAGCCAACATCCACTGCACTGCCCTCATCAATACTCTTTATTACTTCTTCAAAATATTCTATTAAGATCATAAGACACAATCTTCACCTAACAAAACCATGTAGATTATCCCTAATCAATTTGTGCACTTCTAAGTGACAGTTTATCCTGTCTCTCAAAATTGCTTCCAATAATTTGCCCAGCACTGAATTCAGACTGCCCGGCCTATAATTTTCTGGCCTGCCCTTTTGTACCCTTTTTAAATAATGGTACAACGTTTGCAGACCTCCAATCTTCTGACACCTCACCTGTATCGAGTGAGGATTCGAAAATGATCCTCAGAGCATCCATTATTTCTCCCTTGGCTTCCTTCAATGATCTTGGATACAATCTCTCTGGTCCTGGTGATTTATCCACCTATAAGGATATCAGTACCTCCAATACTTCCTCTCTCACAATGCTTATTGCATCCAATATTCCACACTCCTCCGAGACTAAGCACTCTCTGTGAGAAACAAATCTCTCAGAATGAACATGTGCGTGCTGTTCTAGACTCTGGGTTGTATTACTGGATGGTAAACTGTGTCCATCAATTTGTGTCTGAATAGTGGGTTCCTCTGGAGAGAATGCTAAAAGTAATGTAGTAAGGAGTCTAACCACACCAGGTTAAAGTCCAACAGGTTTATTTGGTAGCAAACGCCACTAGCTTTTGGAGCACTGCTCCTTCGTCAGGTGAGTGGGAGTTCTGTGCACAAACAGGGCATATAAAGACACAAACTCAATTTACAGAATAATGAATAATGATTGGAATGTGAGTCTTTACAGCTAATCAAGTCTTAAAGGTACAGACAATGTGAGTGGAGAGAGCATTAGCACAGGTTAAAGAGATGTGTATTGTCTCCAGACAGGACAGCCAGTGGGACTTGAGGTTCCGCACACATGAGGACGGCCTCAACCGGGATCTTGGGTTCGTCACACTATCTGTAACTCCCACAACTTGCCTGGACTTGCAAAGCCTCACTGGCTGTCCTGTCTGGAGACAATACACATCTCTTTAACCTGTGCTAATGCTCTCTCCGCTCACATTGTCTGTACCTTTAAGACTTGATTAGCTGTAAAGACTCGCATTCCAGTCATTATTCATTATTCTGTAAATTGAGTTTGTGTCTTTATATGCCCTGTTTGTGAACAGAACTCCCATTCACCTGACGAAGGAGCAGCTCTCCGAAAGCTAGTGGCGTTTGCTACCAAATAAACCTGTTGGACTTTAACCTGGTGTTGTTAGACTCCTTACTGTGTTTACCCCAGTCCAATGCCGGCATTTCCACATCAAAAGTAATGTAAACAGTTAATTTTACTCACCAAGTAAAGAGCCTCCACAGAAAGGAATGCCATTCTTTGACAACATTGCAATCCAAGGTGCTGATCCTTTAGCCACAACTCTCCCTTGGGCTATTTTAGGCTGGATTGATGATCTTCTTATTCTTGGTTTCCCACACACTGGAATGTTTTACACAAAACAATTGGCGATGAGAAATGAGCACAAAATAATATTTAAAACTGCGGAACAGGCAAAACAAGATTATTCACTTCATCCAACTGTCTGAAGCCCCTGATGCTTTCCAGGGTCACATACACCTGTGGTGCGCCAATCACAAGGTTGCAGATTTGTGCCCATCACACGCATTGAACTGATAACCTGCGCTTTAAATCTTTTCCCATCAACAACTGATTCAGAGCAACAATTAAATAGACATGCCATGCGAGAATGTGTGTGCTTCTCAGGAGAGGTGAGGTTAGATAGATCAATGTAACAAGTGCTTCACACCATATGGATTTACTTATATCTGAATTATAGATACAAATATGAAGATGCTTATTACCAGGCACTGGGAAAGGAAAGTGCTGTTCAGTTCAAAGTCTTTGTAAATTCTGCTCACCAGACCCCTTAAAATTCCTCAAGATTTCTGCCTTCACACATCCTTCAGCAGATCCTGGAATTGAGAGATCCCATTGCCAACAACACCGTAATCAGTAAGGATAGGCAACAACACCTCCATGATCGTCCTCAAGACTGTGTCCTCAGCCCCTTATTATACTCCTTATACACCTATGACTGTATGGCAAAATTCCCCTCCAACTCGATTTTCAAGTTTGCTGATGACACCACCATAGTGATGTGGACTTAAACAATGATGAGACAGAGCACAGGAAAGAGTTAGAGAATCTGGGGAACTGTGCGATGACCATAATCTCTCCCTCAATGTCAGCAAAACGAAGGAGATTGTCATCGACTTCAGGAAGCATAGTGGAGGGCATGTTCCTGTCTACATCAGCGGGGATGAAGTGGAAATGGTCGAGAGCCTCAGGTTTCTAGGTGTCCAGATCACCAACAACCTGTCTTGGTCCCTCCATGCTAACGTTATAGTTAAGAAAGCCCACCAACGCCTCTACTTTCTCAGGAGGCTAAGGAAATTTGGCATGTCTGCTATGACTCCCACCAACTTTTACAGATGCACCATCGAAAGCATTCTTTCTGGTTGTATCACAGCTTGGTATGGCTCCTGCACCCCGGACATTCTCTCTTCCACCTTCTTCTGTCACGAAAAAATTTAAAAGTCTGAGGACACATACCAAACAACTCAAGAACAGCTTCTTCCCTGCTGCTGTCAGACTTTTGAAAGGACCTACCTCGCATTAAGTTGATCTTTCTCTACACCCTAGCTATGACTGTAAAACTACATTCTGCACTCTCTCCTTTCTTTCTCTATGAACAGTATGTTTTTGTCTGTATAGTGCGCAAGAAACAATACTTTTCACTGTACGTTAATACATGTGACAATAATTAATCAAATCAAATCATTGACTGAGCTTTTCCTGACCAAGGATGTGTCTTTCTTTCCTCCCACACCAATGTGTAGTTAATTACCTACATAACAGTAACTGCTGAAATTGTAACATCCTGACAGATGTGAAGAAGATCTGGATAAATTTACTTTTTTTTCATTGTCTGTAAAGTTGAGAATCTGGAGACTTGTGCTGCATCTGGACAGCAAGTCAATGGAGAGGCCTTGTCCAGGATTCTGTGGTCTCACACACCCCGTTAGCCCTGTCAGCTGCACCGGAGAATCCCTGCCACTCGCAAGGTTGGAGAATTCCGGACCTTATTTACTAAGCAGGAGCACAGCTTTTCCCAATTTCTTTTAACTTACCTGAAAGCGCTTTGAGAATCTGAAACCTGACTAAAAATGCAGGTATACAAACAAAGCTTCAACGGGTTTCAGATGTTTCAGGAGGGACAGGGAAGGAGGCAAAAGAGGTGGGGGAGTGGCACTGTTGATCAGGGATAGTGTCACGGCTGCAGAAAAGATGGATGCCACAGAAGGATTGTCTACGGAATCTCTGTGGGTGGAGGTTAGGAATAGGAAGGGGTCAGTAACTTTACTGGGTGTTTTCTATAGGCCGCCCAATAGTAGCAGAGATGTGGAGGAGCAGATTGGGAAGCAGATTCTGGAGAGATGTGATAATAACAGAGTGGTCGTGATGGGAGACTTTAATTTCCCAAATATCAATTGGAATATCCCTGATGCGCGACAATCAAGCACGAGGTACAAGGCTTCAGCGATTGAAGGCTTTTATTGACAAACAATGGAACTATCTAAACACGAGTACACCATTCCAGACTGAAGGGGTCCCGCCTGAGCAGAGGGTCTTATACCTCTCCCAGGAGGCGGGGCCCGACTGGGATGTGCCAGAACAGCATCCACCACAGGTATATTAATCCCACAGTGTAAACACCCTAGCCCAACAACAACATTATAACAACCCCACAGTGTCAACACCCTAACCCAACAGCCACATTGGAATAACCCCACAGTGGTAACCAACGATGGTTCACCACATTCACCCCTCCTTTGAAAACAAAGGCCGGCGGGGTGCGAAAACAGACTACATATATACAAAAAATCTACAAGTCCAGATGGTCTGGAGGACCGCACCGTCGCTGTGACCTCCTCAACACCGGTTGTGACACCGGAGCAGGTGCTTGCGGTGGCGTTCTCTCCAAAACAGTGTCCGGCTGTCCCCTCGAGGACTCACGGGCCGGTTGACCCTGGTGAAGCGGTGGTGCAGGGGATCCTGGTACCTTCTGTGGTGGCGCCGATCTCCGAGTCTCAGGCAAGCTGTACATGGGAGTATAACTGTTATGCACTGGTCCCGGTGCTGACCGTACCACGTCCGGGGAAGAAATAAGTGATAGGGGATTCGTGACAGGGGCTATGGGAGCGACAGGAGTTGCTACGTCCCCTGCGGGCGCCAGGTCTCGAATCGAGACTGTGTCCTCTCGCCCGTCAGGATATGCCACATAGGCATACTGAGGGTTGGCGTGGAGGAGTTGGACCGGTTCGACCAAGGGGTCGGACTTGCGGGCCCTTACATGTCGCCGCAGAAGGACGGGTCCTGGGTACGTCAACCAGGCTTGTAAAGATATCCCCGAGGACGACTTCCGAAGGAATGAGAACATCCTCTCGTGGGGAGTAGCATTGATTGCCGTACACAGGAGGGAGCGAATGGAATGAAGCGTGTTTGGAAGGACCTCCTGCCAACGGGAGACTGGAAGGCCCCTGGACTTCAGTGCCAATAGGACAGCCTTCCAAACTAGCATTCTCTCTCTCCACCTGTCCGTTGCCCCTAGGGTTGTAACTCGTGGTTCTACTAGAGGCAATCCCGTATGAGAGCAGGAATTGCCTCAAGTCGTTACTCATGAACGACGAGCCCCTGTCGCTATGTATGTAGCAGGGGTACCCGAACAGGGTAAAAAGATCACGGAATGCCTTGATCACCGTGGCAGTCGACGTGTCCGCACAGGGGACAACAAACGGGAACCGGGAGTACTCATCTATGATATTGAGAAAGTACACGTTCCGGTCCGTTGAGGTAAGGGGGCCCTTAAAATCCACACTCAGCCTCTCGAAGGGGCGAGTGGCCTTGACCAATTGTGCCCGGTCAGGTCGGTAAAAGTGCGGTTTGCATTCCGCGCAAATCCGACAGCTTCTTGTTACTGACCTGACATCCTCCACCGAGTAGGGCAGGTTGCGGGCTTTGATGAAGTGGTAGAGCCGAGTGACCCCAGGATGGCACAGGTCATTATGGAGGGCGTTCAAGCGGTCCTCCTGCATGGTAGCGCATGTTCCGCGCGAGAGGGCATCCGAGGGCTCATTGAGTTTCCCTGGACGATACATAATATCGTAATTATAGGTGGAGAGCTCAATTCTCCACCGCAAGATCTTGTCATTCTTGAACTTGCCCCTCTGCGTATTACTGAACATAAACGCCACGGATCGCTGATCCGTGATCAGGGTGAACCACTTCCCCGCCAGGTAATGGCGCCAGTGTCTGATGGCCTCCACAATAGCCTGGGCCTCCTTCTCCACTGCTGAATGCCGAATTTCGGGACCTTGAAGGGTGCGGGAAAAAAACGCGACGGGCCTGCCTGCCTGGTTCAGTGTGGCGGCCAGGGCGAAATCCGATGCATCACTTTCCACCTGAAAAGGGATGGATTCATCCACCGCGTGCATCGTGGCTTTCGCAATGTCGCTTTTCAAAGCCTTGAAGGCCAATTGGGCCTCCGGCGTGAGTGGGAAAGTCGTGGACTTGATGAGCGGACGGGCTTTGTCCGCGTAGTTGGGGACCCACTGCGCATAATAAGAGAAGAAGCCGAGGCATCTCCTCAGTGCTTTTGCGCTAGCGGGCAAGGGAAGTTCAGTAAGGGGGCGCATACGGTCTGGATCAGGGCCAATGACCCCGTTTTCCACCACGTATCCCAGGATAGCTAACCTGCGCGTACGGAATACACACTTCTGACTGTTATAGGTCAGATTCAGGCGAGACGCAGTGCGCAAAAAGTTCTGGAGGTTTGTGTCATGGTCCTGCTGGTCATGGCCGCAGATGGTGACATTATCCAGGTACGGGAAGGTAGCCCGCAACGCGTTCTGGTCCACCATTCGGTCCATAGCACGCTGGAAGACCGAGACCCCATTGGTGACACCAAATGGAACCCTAAGAAACTGATACAGACGACCATCCGCCTCAAAAGCCGTGGATTGTCGGTCCTCTGGGCGGATGGGGAGTTGGTGGTAGGCGGACTTAAGGTCTATGGTGGAGAACACCCGGTACTGCGCAATCTGATTGACCATATCAGATATGCGCGGGAGAGGAAACGCATCCAGCTGCGTATAACGATTAATGGTCTGACTGTAGTCGATGACCATCCGGGGTTTGTTACCACTTTTAACCACCACGACCTGTGCTCTCCACGGACTAACGCTGGACTGTATGATCCCTTCTTTGAGGAGCCGCTGAACCTCAGATCTGATGAAGATCCGGTCTTCAGCGCTGTAACGCCTACTTTTAGTAGCGATGGGCTTGCAGCCTGGTACCAGATTCTTAAATAAAGAGGGTGTGGTGATCTTTAGTGTGGAAAGATTGCATGCGGGGCGCTTTGGACGATTTGGAGGCTGCGGCTGATTCCCTACTGCCAGCGAAGGGAGTGGCCCACCGTACTGTAGGATCACACTCTTCATGTGGACCATAAAGTTTAGTCCGAGGAGAATTGGCGCGCAAAGATGCGGCAACACAAGGAGCCTGTATCGCTCGTAAATTGTGCCCTGCACCTCCAGAGTTACCACACAACGTCCTTGGATCGGTACAGACCGGGACCGTGATGCCATAGAAATTGTCTGTTTGGCAGGTAGAACCCGGAGTCCACACCTCTTTGCAGTGTCAGGGTGAATAAAACTCTCGGTGCTCCCACTGTCAAACAGACAATACACAGTACGACCATTTACCTTGATGTTCATCATCGAACAGTCAAGCCTGTGATGCTTAGCCTGGTCCAGGGTGATCGACGCCACCGTTGGCCCTTGGACGTCACTGCAGGCAGCCGAGGTTGATGCTGAGGACCCCTGCTGGTCGCTCCTGGTCGTCGTCGACCAAGATGGCCGCCCCCATGAATCGCACGTGGGTGAGGGCGCCAAGCGTAGCGACTCCTGGTGGTCATCCTCCTCCTCCGCCAGCCACAATGGCGTCGTCCTGGGCTCACACGTGGTCGGACCTCGTGGGTACTGCAACGCCGATGGAGATTGTCTCCGTTCTGGAAGGTCACAGGCTGCACTGCCGTTCTTGGGCTTCGATCTGCAGACTTTCGCGTAGTGCCCCTTTTTACCGCACTGACTGCAGATCACCGTTTTAGCTGGACACTGTTGCCGTGGATGCTTGGCTCCTCCGCAAAAATAGCACCGCGGGCCGCCTGGGGCTGCCGCCGTCGTCGGGTCAATATGGGAGCGCGAGCCCGTGGGGTGAGGAGGGATTTGTGACTGCTCCTGCCACGTTGTCTCCACGTGGTCTTCTGGATACAGGGCCAAGCTTTTTGACGCCGCCTCCAGCATCTCAGCCATCTCCATCGCTTGGGTCAGGTTGAGATCCCTTTCTCCAACAGCTTGAGCCGGATGTACGAAGACCCTACCCCTGCCACAAACGCATCTCGGGCGAGGTCGTACATGTACTGCTCAGCCGACACAGCTTTGCAGTCGCAGCCCCTGGCAAGCTGCAAGAGCTCATTGGCGTAGTCCTCCATGGTTTCGCCCGACTGCCGACATCGTGTAGCGAGGAGGTAACGAGCGTGAATCTCGTTGGGTGGTCTCGTGTATCGCTTTTTCAAGAGCTCGAGGGCCCTCGGGTAAGTGGTGGCCGCACGAATCGTGAGGTAGACAGTGTCGCTTACCCTCGCATGGAGGACCTGGAGTCTGTCGTTATCCGTAGTAACTGCTGCAGAGGCTGCCAGGTAGTCCTCGAAACACTTCAGCCAGTGGTCGAAGGTGTTAGAGGCGCCGACCGCACGTGGGTCCAGCGTCAGACGCTCTGGTTTCAGCATTTGCTCCATACTCTCTTTACTGTCGAGAGTTTCGTGTTTGTCAATAAAATTGATGTGCGACAATAAAGCACGAGGTACAAGGCTTCAGCGATTGAAGGCTTTTATTGACAAACAATGGAACTATCTAAACACGAGTACACCATTCCAGACTGGAGGGGTCCCGCCTGAGCAGAGGGTCTTATACCTCTCCCCAGGAGGCGGGGCCCGACCGGGATGTGCCATAACAGCATCCACCACAGGTATATTAATCCCGCAGTGTAAACACCCTAACCCAACAACATTATAACAACCCCCACAGTGGCAACACCCTAACCCAACAGCCACATTGGAATAACCCCACAGTGGTAACCAACGATGGTTCACCACAATCCCTAGGGTAAGGGGTTTAGATGGAGAGGAGTTTGTTAGGTGTGTTCAGGAGAGCTTCCTGACAAAGTATGTGGGTAAGCCTACAAGAGGAGAGGCTGTGCTTGATTTGATATTAGGGAATGAACCTGAGCAGGTGTCAGATCTATCAGTGGGAGAGCATTTTGGGGATAGTGATCATAACTCTATCTCCTTTACATTAGCATTGGAGAGAGATAGGATCAGCTGAGCTATGAAAGTCTTTATCTGGAGTAAGGGCAACTATGATGCTATGAGGCAGGAACATAGAACATAGAACAGTACAGCACAGAACAGGCCCTTTGGCCCACGATGTTGTGCCGAGCTTTATCTGAAACCAAGATCAAGCTATCCCACTCCCTATCATCCTGGTGTGCTCCATGTGCCTATCCAATAATCGCTTAAATGTTCCTAAAGTGTCTGACTCCACTATCACTGCAGGCAGTCCATTCCACACCCCAACCACTCTCTGCGTAAAGAACCTACCTCTGATATCCTTCCTATATCTCCGACCATGAACCCTATAGTTATGCCCCCTTGTAATAGCTCCATCCACCCGGTGGTTGGTAAATTGATGGAAAAGGTCCTTAGGGATGGGATTTACGACCATTTAGAAAGATGTGGATAATCCGGGATAGTCAGCACGGATTCGTGAAGGGCAAGTCGTGCCTCACAAATTTGATTGAATTTTTTGAGGAGGTAACTAAGTGTGTTGATGAAGGTAGGGCAGTTGATGTCATATACATGGATTTTAGTAAGGCGTTTGATAAGGTCCCCCATGGTCGGCTTATGATGAAAGTGAGGAGGTGTGGGATAGAGGGAAAGTTGGCCGATTGGATAGGTAACTGGCTATCTGATCGAAGACAGAGGGTGGTGGTGGATGGAAAATCTTCGGACTGGAGGCAGGTTGCTAGCGGAGTGCCACAGGGATCAGTGCTTGGTCCTCTGCTATTTGTGATTTTTATTAATGACTTAGAGGAGGGGGCTGAAGGGTGGATCAGTAAATTTGCTGATGACACCAAGATTGGTGGAGTAGTGGATGAGGTGGAGGGCTGTTGTAGGCTGCAAAGAGACATAGATAGGATGCAAAGCTGGGCTGAAAAATGGCAAATGGAGTTTAACCCTGAGAAATGTGAGGTGATTCATTTTGGTAGGACAAATTTAAATGTGGATTACAGGGTCAAAGGTAGGGTTCTGAAGACTGTGGAGGAACAGAGAGATCTTGGGGTCCATATCCACAGATCTCTAAAGGTTGCCACTCAAGTGGATAGAGCTGTGAAGAAGGCCTATAGTGTGTTAGCTTTTATTAACAGGGAGTTGGAGTTTAAGAGCCGTGGGGTTATGCTGCAACCGTACAGGACCTTGGTGAGACCACATTTGGAATATTGTGTGCAGTTCTGGTCACCTCACTATAAGAAGGATGTGGAACGCTGGAAGGAGTGCAGAGGAGATTTACCAGGATGCTGCCTGGTTTGGAGGGTAGGCCTTATGAGGAAAGGTTGAGGGAGCAAATTAGAGGCATAAATTGGAAGGAGGTTTTCTCAGGGAAATGTACGGAAGAAATGTGGCAAATTTTCAAGGAAAATTTGTCTGGAGCTCTGCACGGCAATGTTCCGGTGCAACAGGGGAGTTATGGTAGGTTACAGGAACCGTGGTGCACGAAAGCTGTAATGGATTTAGTCAGGAAGAAAAGAAAAGCCTACAAAAGGTTCAGGGAGCTAGGTAATGTTAGAAATCTAGAAGAGTATACGACTAGTAGGAAGGAATTTAAAAGGGAAATTAGAAGAGCCAGGAGGGGACATGAGAAGGCCTTGGCAGACAGGATAAAGGAAAACCCCAAGGCATTCTACTAGTATGTGAAGAGCAAGAGGATAAGATGTGAAGGAGTAGGACCTATCAAATGTGACGGTGGGAAAGTCTGTATTGAACCGGTAGAAATAGCAGAGGTACTCAATGAATACTTTACTTCAGTCTTCACAGTGGAAAAGGATCTTGGTAGTTGCAGTGCAGACTTGCAGTGGACTGAGAAGATTGAGCATGTGGGCATTAGGAAAGAGGATGTGTTGGAGCTGTTGAAAAGCATCAAGTTAGATAAATCGCCGGGACCGCATGGGATGTACCCCAGGTTACTGTGGGAGGCGAGGGAAGAGATTGCTGATCCTCTGGCAATGATCTTTGCATCGTCAATGGAGATGGGAGAGGTTCCGGAGGATTGGAGGATGGCGGATGTGGTTCCGTTATTCAAGAAAGGGAGAAGAGATAGCCCAGGAAATTATAGACCGGTGAGTCTAACCTCAATGGTAGGTAAGTTGATAGAGAAGATCCTGAGTGGCAGGATTTATGAACATTTGGAAAGGAATAGTATGATCAGAAATAGCCAGCACGGCTTTGTCCGAGGCAGATCATGCCTTACGAGTCTGATTGAGTTTTTTGAAGATGTGACTAGACACTTAGACGGAGGAAGGGCGGTAGATGTGGTTTATATGGATTTCAGTAAGGCGTTTGATAAGGTGCCCCATGCAAGGCTTATGGAGAAAATGAAGGGGCATGGGATACAAGGGGATGTTGCTTTGCGGATTCAGAACTGGCTTGCCCACAGAAGGCAAAGAGTGGTTGTAGATGGGTCTTTTTCAGAGTGGAGGTCGGTCACCAGTGGAGTGCCCCAGGCATCTGTTCTGGGACTCTTGCTCTTTGTGATTTTTATAAATGACCTGGATGAGGAAGTGGAAGGATGGGTTGGCAAGTTTGCTGATGACACAAAGGTTGGTGGGGTTGTGGATAGTGTAGAGGGATGTCAGCAGTTGCAATGAGACATAGATAAGATGCAAGACTGGGCAGAGAAGTGGCAGATGGACTTCAACCCAGATAAGTGTGTGGTGGTTCATTTTGGCAGGTCGAATAGGATGGAAGAATATAATATTAAGGGTAAGACGCTTGGCAGTGTGGAAGAACAGAGGGATCTTGGGGTCCGGGTTCATAGGACACTCAAAGCGACGTCGCAGGTAGAGGCTGTAGTTAAGAAGGCGTATGGAATACTGGCCTTCATCAATAGAGGAATTGAGTTTAGAAATTGGGAGATAATGCTGCAGCTGTATAGGACCCTGGTCAGACCCCACCTGGAGTACTGTGCCCAGTTCTGGTCGCCTCATTACAGAAAGGATGTGGAAGCCATAGAACGGGTGCAGAGGAGATTTACGAGGATGTTGCCGGGATTAAGTGGTATGTCTTATGAGGATAGGTTGAGAGAGGTGGGTCTATTCTCCTTGGAGAGGCGAAGGATGAGAGGTGACCTGATAGAGGTGTATAAGATGTTGAGAGGTATTGATAGAGTGGATTCTCAGAGGCTTTTACCCAGGGCTGAAATGGTTGTCACAAGAGGTCACCGGTTTAGGGTGCTGGGGAGTAGGTATAGAGGAGATGTTAGGGGTAAGTTTTTCACTCAGAGGGTGGTGGGTGCGTGGAATCGGCTGCCGGTAGTGGTGGTGGAAGCAGATTCGATTGAGTCTTTTAAGAGACTTTTGGATAGGTTCATGGAGGTTAGTAAGATAGAGGGTTATAGATGAGCCTAGAAGGTAAGGAAATTGTTCGGCGCAACTTGTGGGCCGAAGGGACTGTTTGTGATGCAGCTTTTCTATCTTCTATGTTCTAACTTGCTGTCTCCCTCTCGCAGGGTAAATTCTAAATCAAACTAGGCTCACATTTCACCCTTTCAACTCAGAAATAAAAATATTAATTAAATTTCTATCTTGTTCCTAACACCCACAACTACAAGTACAAAGTCCAAAACACTAGTGCGACAATTGATGCATTGGTTTTAATTTTCCAAAATTCTCTAGATTTAGAGAAGGATCCATTGGAAAATAGAAAATGTAACTCCATCATTGAAAACGGGAGAAAGAATGCAGGAAACTACAGGCCAGTAAGCCTCATATCTGTCTTTGGGAAAATGTTTGAAGTTATTAGCATAAGAAGTGATGGCCGAGCTACATTGAGATGGTTCCTGCAGGCCCAAGTGTAGTTCTGCTCCGTCAGATTCAAGGGGTCACACCTCTTTTTTAATGCACCGCTTGCTGTAAAGCAGGTTAGTTTAAAGGGTCCAGCGAAATTGACAGGCTGAGGGAGAGGATAAGTGTCCAAAGTAAGTAGATAGGATTGAGGTAATCGGTTAGGAGCATCGGGGTCAGTGATCGGGTTGGGTGTGGGGGTCAGAGGTCAGGTCAGCTGGAGTGTCAGCATTTGGGGTGGGGTGAGGGTGTAGGAGACCGGGGTGTAAGAGGTTGACAGGGTGGGGCAGTCAGAGGCCAGGGTGGGAGAGTCAGAGGCCAGGGTGTGGGGAGTTGGAGTTGGGTGGGAGTCAGAGGCCAGGAGTTCAGAAGTCGGGATAGAGGTTGGAGAGTGAGGGTGTCAGGGATTAGGGTCTGGTGGGGGCGGAGTCAGGTGGGGAGTTGGAGGTGCAGCATGCTGGTGGTCACGGAGTTGGAGGTGGGGATTGTAGGTTGGGGTGTTCTGACAAAGGGTGGTGGTGTGTCTGGGGGTGAGGAGGGGTTGTAGCAGGTCTGGTTTGTCGGATTGGGGGGGACAGATTAAGGACGGCCAGCTGAGTCAGAGGGGTGGTTTGGGTTGGGAATGAGAGTCGGGCAGCACAGTGGCACAGTGGTTAGCACTGCTGCCTGACAGCGCCAGGGACCTGGGTTTGATTCCCAGCTTGGGTCACTGTCTGTGTGGAGTCTGCACATTCTCCCCGTGTCTGCATGGGTTTCCTCTGGGTGCTCCGGTTCCCTCCCATAATCCAAAGGATGTGCTGGTTAGGTGGATTGGCCATGCTAAAATCTCCCTCAGTTACCCAAACAGGCGCCAGAGTGTGACGACTAGGGGATTTTCACAGTAACTTCATTTCAGTGTTAATGTAAGCCCACTTGTGATACCAATGTTGGGTTTGTGGTGTCCCTTGGTTGGGGGGGCGGGGGGGTCGGGGGCGAGGGGGGGAGTCCCCTGGTGGTTTCCGAGTGTGGGCAAAGATTCCTGTGTGGATATAGGGCTGGGCATTTAAACAGTTAAATAGAGGTTAGAGCAGCTTTCATTTCTTCTAACTTTTTGTGAGTATCTATTAGTGTATCCCTGATAGAACCATCCAAAGATAGCGAGTTAAATCATTTCATTAACTGGTACCCAGCACAACAGAATTGTCCAGGGGAAGTTAGTGCCTCTGGACAATTGCAGTACAAATGTTTACCTGGGAACTTCCCAGAGGGATCTGCTATGATCCCAGCTGATGTTACTATAGGACAACCAGGTCCCAGAACGGGACCCTGGCTTGATAGATTCTAATGGATGAACAGAGTCACAGGACTGCCCATTGACTTTTAACAAAAGAATAAAACATTTATTAAATGACAAAAGAAGAATTATATTACACTACTTCTTCACCTCTATTTATACCTTTACAGTTATATACAGATTTAGCAGGAAAACACAAATTACAAACTTTATCATACACTCCAATGTTCTAAGTAAGTACACAGCCCATTTAAACCAATAGATGAAATGTGGTCAGACACAACACACTCTGAAACCAAGTGACAGATGCTCCAAAACAACTTATATGGAGCCTATATGAACTTAAATCCCCCCAGATGTTTGTCACACTGCGAACCAACTGGAATGCTAACTTCAATTTTCAAGCTTCATTCTCAAAGAACACATTTGGAATCTTCCCCCAAACAACACTTTCTCTCAGATCCCTTCACAGAGGATCCATATTCAGGATTTCAATCTCTCCTTTCAGTATTCCCCTGCCCTGGATTGCCATGTGCATTCAAGTTTCCTCACACTTTCTCAGGTATCCAGCATTGCCTCACTCATTGTATTAAGGAGTCACCAAACTTAGGATTGCTTCAGGTGACTGGAATCTCGCTAGCCAACTTCTACAGGTCTGCACCTTGAGGCTCTGTCTTTAACTGAGAGCCCCCCTCTGGGCCTCTCTTCAGCTTCAGTGAACAGTACCTTGTTCACATTATGGTTCTTTATCCATTTGATTTCAGTCTTCCTGGGACACTTCCCTCTTGTCATCCCCAGATTTCTAGAACATTCTGTTCTTTAGTTCCTGGGCCTGGCTTTCTGTCCCTTACTTTATTGTCCTGCCTGTACTGGCAGCTTCTGTGAAAAGCATCTTGCTTCGAGGCAACCTGGTTCCAGCCTGGAAACAACTTTTCAGAATGATTCTCTGGGTTGCTAAGCAACAGTTTTTTTTAACCCTTTCTTAGCACAAATTCAGTTCTGTAACCATCTAGCCAGCCCACCCCAAGTCCCATGTGATTTTAGTTTTTGTACCAGTCTACCATGAGGGACCTTGTCAAATGCCTTTCATAAGTCCATATAAACCACATCCACAGACCTTCCCTCGTCAATTATTTTTATCACCTCTTCAAAAAACTCAATCAAGTTGGTGAGACATGACCTTCCCCGTACAAAACCATGCTGCCTGTCACTAAGTAGTCCATTTTCCTCCAAATGTGCATATATCCTGTCCCTCAGTATCTTCTCCAAAAGCTTCCCCACTACTGATGTCAGGCCACCCGCCTATAATTTCCTGGATTATCCCTGCTTCCTTTCTTAAACAAGGGAACAACATTGGCTATTTTCCAGTCCTCTGGAGCCTCGCCTGTAGTCAAAGAGGATGTGAAGGTACCTATTAAGGCCCCAGCTATTTCTTTCCTTGCCTTCTTCAGTAAGCTGGGATAGATCCCATCTGTTCCCGGGGACTTGTCTACCTTAATGCAATTTAGGATACTCAACACTTCCTCCTTTGATATCTTTACATTCTCCAGAGCGTTCACACACCCAAGCCTGACCCCAATCTCTGTAATGTCCTTCTCCTTGCTGAATACTGATACAAAGTACTTATTAAGGATCTCACCCACTTCCTATGGTTCCACATATAACTTCCCTCCATTGTCCTTGAGTGACCCACTCTTTCTCTTGCTACCCTTTTTTGCTGCTAATACATGCATAAAAAGCCTTGGGATTCTCCTTGTTTGCTAAAGGTATTTCGTGGCCCCTTTTAGCCCTCCTAATTCCAGGTTTAAATTCCTTCCTAATTCCAATGTACTCCTCAAGGGCTTTGTCAGTTTTTAGATGCCTGGACCTATCGTATGCTTCCTTTTTCCTTTTGACTAAGCTTACAATTTCTCTTTTCATCCATGGTTCCCGAATCCTGCCATTTCTATCCTGTGTTTTTGTGGGGACATGTCTGTTCTGCACTTCAATCAACCGGCCATTAAAAGCCCCCCACATGCCAGATGTGGATTTGCCCTCAAATAGCCGCTCCCAATCCACATTTCCCAGTTCTTGTCTCATTTGGATGCAATTGGCTCTCGTCCAATTAAACACTCTCGCCGAGGGCCACTCTTGTCCTTATCCATGACTACCTGAAATCTTATGGAATTATAGAACCATAGAAAATTACAGCTCAGAAACAGGCCTTTTGGCCCTTCTTGTCTGTGCCGAACCATTTTTTGCCTAGTCCCACTGACCTGCACTTGGACCATATCCCTCCACACCCCTCTCATCCATGAACCCGTCCAAGTTTTTCTTCAATGTTAAAAGTGACCCCGCATTGACCACTTTATCCGGCAGCTCATTCCACACTCCCACCACTCTCTGCGTGAAGAAGCCCCCCCTAATATTCCCTTTAAACTTTTCTCCTTTCACCCTTAACCCATGCCCTCTGGTTTTTTTCTCCCCTAGACTCAGCGGAAAAAGCCTGCTTGCATTCACTCTATCTATACCCATCAAAATCTTATACACCTCTATCAAATCTCCCCTCAATCTTCTACGCTCCAGGGAATAAAGTCTCAACCTATTCAATCGCTCTCTGTAACTCAGCTTCTCAAGTCCCGGCAACATCCTTGTGAACCTTCTCTGCACTCTTTCAACCTTATTTACATCCTTCCTGTAACTAGGTGACCAAAACTGTACACAATACTCCAAATGCGGCCTCACCAATGCCTTATATAACCTTACCATAACACTCCAACTTTTATACTCGATACTCCGATTTATAAAGGCCAATGTACCAAAGGCACTCTTTACGACCCTATCCACCTGTGACGTCACATTTAGGGAATCCTGTACCTGTATTCCCAGATCCCTCTGTTCAACTGCACTCTTCAGAGTCCCACCATTTACCCTGTACGTCCTTCTTTGGTTTGTCCTTCCAAAGTGCAATATCTCACACTTGTCTGCGTTAAATTCCATTTGCCATTTTTCAGCCCATTTTTCTAGTTGGTCCAAATCCCTCTGCAAGCTTTGAAAACCTTCCTCACTCTCCACTACACCTCCAACCTTTGTATCATCAGCAAACTTGCTGATCCAATTTACCACATTATCATCCAGATCATTGACATAGATGACAAACAACAATGGACCCAACACCGATCCCTGCGGCACACCACTAGTCACAGGCCTCCACTCAGAGAAGCAATCCTCCACAACCACTCTCTGGCTTCTTCCATTGAGCCAGTGTCTAATCCAATTTACTACCTCCCCATATATACCTAGCGACTGAACCTTCCTAACTAACCTCCCATGAGGGACCTTGTCAAAGGCCTTGCTGAAATCCAGGTAGACAACATCCACCATCTTCCCTTCATCCATTTTCCTGGTAACCTCCTCGAAAAACTCTAATAGATTGGTCAAACATGACCTACCACGCACAAAGCCATGTTGACTCTCCCTAATAAGTCCCTGTCTTTCCAAATATTTGTAGATCCTATCCCTTATCACACCTTCCAATAACTTGCCCACCACCGACGTCAAACTTAATGGCCTATAATTTCCTGGATTTCTTTTGGAACCTTTTTTAAACAACGGAACAACATGAGCCACCCTCCAATCATCCGGCACCTCCCCCGTGAATACTGACATTTTAAATATGTCTGCCAGGGCCCCTGCAAGTTCAACACTAGCGTCCCTCAAGGTCCGTGGGAATACCCTGTCCGGTCCTGGGGATTTATCCACTCTGATTTGCCTCAAGACAGCGAGCACCTCCTCCCCTTTAATCTGTAAAGGTTCCATGACCTCCCTACCTGTTTGCCCTATTTCCGTAGACTCCATGCCCGTTTCCTCAGTAAATACGGATGCAAAAAAACCATTTAGTATCTCCCCCATCTCTTTTGGTTCCATACACAGTCTACCACTCTGGTCTTCAAGAGGACCAATTTTATCCCTCACTATCCTTTTGCTCCTAACATACCTATAGAAGCTCTTTGGATTTTCCTTCACTCTGTCTGCCAAAGCAACCTCATGTCTTCCTTTAGCCCTCCTGATTTCCCTCTTAAGTAGCTTCTTGCACTTTTTATACTCCTCGAGCATCTGATCTGTTCCTTGCTGCCTGTACATTTCATACAACTCTCTCTTCCTCTTAATCAGTGTTACAATCTCCCTCGAGAACCAAGGTTCCTTATTCCTATTTACTTTGCCTTTAATCCTGACAGGAACATACAAACTCTGCACTCTCAAAATTTCTCCTTTGAAGGCCTCCCACTTTCCATTTACATCCTTACCAGAGAACAGCCTGTGCCAATCCACACTTACCAGATCTCTTCTCATTTCATCAAATTTGGCCTTTTCCCAGTTCAGAACTTCAACCCGAGGACCATATCTATCCTTATCCATGATCAGGTTGAAACTAATGGCATTATGATCACTGGATCCAAAGTGTTCCCTCACACTCACATCCATCACCTGCCCTAACTCATTTCCCAATAGGAGATCCAATATCGCATCCTCTCTAGTTGGCACCTCTATATACTGATGTAGAAAATTCTCCTGAACACATTGTCTAAACCTTTAACAGTATGCGAGTCCCAATCTATATGTGGAAAATTAAAATCCCTTACTATCACAACTTTGTGTTTCTTGCAGTTGTCGGCTATCTCTTCGCTGATTTGCTCCTCCAATTCTCGCTGACTATTGGGTGGTCTATAATACAACCCCATTAATGTGGTCATACCTTTCCTGTTTCTCAGCTCCACCCATAGGGCCTCTGTAGACAAGCTCCCTAATCTATCCTGCCTGAGTACCGCTATAACATTTTCCCTGACCAACAATGCCACCCCCCCACCTTTTATCCCTCTGCCTCTATCCCACCTGAAACATTGGAACCCTGGAACATTGAGCTGCCAATCCTGCCCCTCCTGTAGCCAAGTTTCACTAATGGCTATCATGTCATATTTCCATGTGTCTATCCACGCCTTCAGCTCATCTGCCTTCCCCACAATACTCCTGGCATTGAAATAGACACACCTCAAAAGATTATTTCCACCACACTCTACCCTTCCATTTGTGATTTTGCTTGAACTAACCCCTGCTCCACTATCTTCCCTGGCACTCTGGTTCCCATCCCCCTGCAAATCGAGTTTAAATGCTCCCCAATAACACTAGCAAATCTCACTGCAAGTATATTGGTCCCCTTGTAGTTTAGGTGTAACCCGTCTCTCTTGTACAGGTCCCACCTGCCCCAGAAGAGGTCCCAATGATCCAAGAATCGGAAACCCTGCCCCCTACACCAGTTCCTCAGCCACGTGTTCATCCGCCCGAGCATCCTACTCCTGCCCTCACTGGCATGTGGCTCAGGTAGCAATCCTGAGATTACTACCCTCGGGGTCCTGCTTTTTAACTTCCTTCCAAGCTCTTTGTACTCACTCTTTAGGACCTCCTCACTCTTCCTTCCCACGTCATTGGTACTGATGTGTACCACGACATCTGGCTGATCACCTTCCCACTTTAGAACGCTGTGCACGCGATCAGAGACATCACTGACCTTGGCACCTGGGAGGCAACAAACCATGCGGGAGTCTCTGTCCCGACCACAGAACCTCCTGTCCGTACCTCTGACCATTGAGTCCCCTATCACTACTGCTCTCCTCTTCTTGATCCCACCCTTTTGTGCTGTAGAATCAGACTCAGTATCAGAGTTCCGGCTGTCGCAGCTTGTCCCAGGTAAAGCATCTGCCACAACAGTATCCAATTGTTCCCAGGAGCAGGCTGAGGGTAAGAGAGTGGGTTTTCTGACTGTAATTAATTATTTATTTTTTCAGTTAATTTTGGGTTTAAAATCGGAGGTTTTTTTCAAAACCGGAAGTAGGGCCAGGAGAGGCCTGGGGAAGTTTTTGGAGGGTTTAAAAAGGGCTTACCTTGGAGGTTCAGCTTCATTGTTCCCAGGAGCAGGCTGAGGGTAAGAGAGTTGGCTTTCTGACTTGAATTAATTATCTATTTTTTCAGTTAATTTTGGGTTTAAAATCGGAGGTTTTTTTCAAAACCGGAAGTCGGGCCAGGAGAGGCCTGGGGAAGTTTTTGGAGGGTTTAAAAGCGCACCAAGGTATACAGCGGGCAGCATCGTAGCGGGCAACAGAGTGAGTGGGAAGTTGAGTGAGCTGTCAGGGCTTTGGCTCACAGGGCTTGGACGAGCAGGGGTGAGTTTTTGTTTCCTTACATTCTTATTAACTTTTCACTGTCTAACTTGACATAAAGTGTCCAGTATGAGTGTGAAACCAGTGTGTTGTTCCCAGTGTAGGATGTGGGAGGTCCTGGAGGCACCTGGCCTCCCGGACATCCACATCTGTGAGGGGTGTGTCGAGCTGCGGTTCCTGAGGGACCGTGTTAGGGAGCTGGAACTGCAGCTCGAGGATCTTAGGCTGATGAGGGAGAATGAGGAGGTGATAGACAAGAGCTATCATCAGGTGGTCACACCAGGGCCACGGGAGGAGGCCAAGTGGGTGACGGCCAGGAAGGGTAAGGCTAGGGTGGTTGAGAGCACCCCAGTGGATTTGCCCCTGCACAACAAGTACTGCTGCTTGAGTACTGCTGGGGGGGACAGCCCGCCTGGGGGAAGCAGCAGTGGCCATGTCTCCGCAGTGGAGTCCAGCCCTGTAACTCAGAGGGCTAAGGAAAAGAGGAGGAAGGCGGTATTAATTGGGGACTCGATGGTGAAGGGGACAGACAGGCGTTTCTGCGGAGGTAGGCGGGATTCTCGCATGGTGGTCTGCCTCCCTGGGGCCGGGATCCAGGATGTCGCTAGTCGCGTCCCGGAAATCCTGAGGTGGGAGGGAGAGGAGCCTGAGGTAGCGGTACATATTGGTACCGCTGATGTGGGTAGGAAGGGAGAAGGGGTCATGAAAAGGGAGTACAGGGAATTAGGGAGACAGCTGATAAAGAGGAAAGCAAAGGTAGTAATCTCAGGATTACTGCCTGTGCCACGGGAAGGTGAGGGCAGGAATGGAGTGAGGTGGAGGATGAATGTGTGGCTGAGGGACTGGTGCAGGGGGCAGGGATTCAGGTTCCTGGACCATTGGGACCTCTTTAGGGGCAGGGGTGATCTGTATACAAAAAACGGGTGGAACTTGAATCACACGGGGACCAATATCCTGGCCGGTAGGTTGGCTAAGGCTACTGGGGAGAATTTAAACTAGATAGGTTGGGGGGAGGGGAGCTAGAAGAGTTGACTAGGATCAAGGAACTAATTGATGGGGGGGGAGGATGCAGGGGTAAGGGGAATTACAAAATTAATGGTAGAGGAGAGGGTGCAAGTGAATGAAGGCGGTAATTTAGATAAGGGAGTAGAGGGAGAAGGTGTTCGCGACTCATCAAAGCGGGTCCAGATAAAAGCTGGAATAAGGACACTTTGCCTGAATGCACGAAGCATTCGGAACAAGGTAAATGAGTTGATGGTGCAAATCAGCACAAGTGGGTACGATCTAGTGGCCATTACAGAAACGTGGCAGAAAGGTGACCAGGACTGGGAGATGAATATCCAGGGGTATCAGGCGTTTAGGAAGAATAGACAGGAAGGAAAAGATGGTGGGGTCGCGCTATTAATAAGAGATAATATCAGGGTAGTACTGAGGGATGACATAGGCTCTGAGGAACAAAACGTGGAATCATTATGGGTAGAGATGAGGAATAGTAGAGGGAGAAAGACACTAGTAGGTGTGGTATATAGGCCCCCAAATAATAATGTTGAGGTAGGGAGGGCTGTAAACAAGCAGATAAGGGATGCGTGTAAAAACGGAACGGCAATAATCATGGGGGACTTCAACATGCACATTGACTGGCAGACTCAAGTCGGTAAGGGTGGAATGGAGGAAGAGTTCTTAGAATGCTGTCGGGATAGTTTCCTTGAACAGCATGTTACGGAACCGACGAGGGAACGAGCTATTTTGGATCTGGTATTGTGTAACGAGGTAGGTAGAATTAAGGATCTTATTGTGAAGGACCCTCTTGGGTCTAGTGACCACAATATGGTCGAATTTCTGATTCAGATGGAAGAGGAGAAAGTTTGGTCCCAAACCAGTGTCCTCTGTTTGAACAGAGGGAAATATGATAGGATGAGGGATGAATTGGCTAAGGTAGACTGGGAGAGCAGGCTGGCAGGTAGGATAGCTGAGGAACAGTGGAGGATTTTTAAGAAGATCCTTTTCAGTTCTCAGCAAAAATATATTCCAGCAAAAAACAAGGATTGTAAGAAAAGGGAGAACCGGCCGTGGATAACGAAGGAAATAAAGGAGAGTATTAAAATAAAAACAGCTGCGTACAGAGTGGCCAAAAATAGTGGAGAAACAAGTGATTGGGAAAAATTTAAGAAACAACAAAGAGAGACTAAGAAAGCGATAAAGAAAGGAAGGATAGACTATGAAGCTAGGCTAGCAATTAATATAAAAAATGATAGTAAAAGTTTTTATAAATATATAAAAAGGAATAGAGTGGCTAGAGTGAATGTTGGACCCTTGGAGGACGAGAGGGGGGAGTTAATAGTGGGAAATGAGGATATGGCTGAGTCTTTAAATAAGTTTTTTGTGTCGGTCTTCACGGTGGAGGACACAAATAGTTTGCCAAATATTAACGATAGAGGGTTGGCAGCAGGAGAAATACTTAATACAATTAATGTTACCAGAGAGGCAGTGCTGGGTAGACTAATGGGACTGAAGGTGGACAAGTCCCCGGGTCCGGATGGAATGCATCCCAGGGTATTGAAAGAAATGTCAGAGGTAATAGTGGATGCGTTAGTGATTATTTATCAAAACTCGTTGCATTCTGGGGTAGTGCCGGTTGATTGGAAAACGGCTAATGTTACGCCGCTGTTTAAAAAAGGAAGGAGACAAAAGGCGGGTAACTATAGGCCGGTCAGCTTAACGTCTGTAGTAGGGAAAATGCTGGAATCCATTATTAAAGAGGAGATAGCAGGGCATCTGGATAGAAATGGTTCGATCAATCAGACGCAGCATGGATTCATGAGGGGAAAGTCGTGCTTGACAAACATGTTGGATTTTTATGAAGATGTGACTAGGGCGGTTGATGGGGGAGAACCGGTGGATGCGGTGTTTTTGGATTTCCAAAAGGCGTTTGATAAGGTGCCCCATAAAAGGCTACTGAAGAAGATTAGGGCACACGCAGTTGGGGGTAGTGTGTTAAAGTGGATTGGGGACTGGCTATCCGACAGGAAGCAAAGAGTCGGAATAAATGGGTGTTTTTCCGGTTGGAGGAAGGTAACTAGTGGCGTGCCGCAAGGATCGGTACTCGGGCCGCAACTGTTTACCATTTATATAGATGATCTGGAGGAGGGGACGGAGTGTAGGGTAACGAAGTTTGCAGACGACACAAAGATAAGTGGAAAAGTGAATCGTGTGGAGGGCGGAGAAGATCTGCAGAGAGATTTGGACAGGCTGAGTGAATGGGCGAGGATATGGCAAATGGAGTATAACGTTGATAAATGCGAGGTTATACACTTTGGAGGAAATAATAACAAATGGGATTACTATCTCAATGGAAACAAATTAAAACATGCTACCGTGCAAAGGGACCTGGGGGTCCTTGTGCATGAGACGCAAAAGCCCAGTCTGCAGGTACAACAGGTGATCAAGAAGGCAAATGGGATGTTGGCCTATATTGCGAAGGGGATAGAATATAAAAGCAGGGATGTCTTGATGCACCTGTACAGGGCATTGGTGAGGCCGTAGCTGGAATACTGTGTGCAGTATTGGTCCCCTTATATGAGGAAGGATATATTGGCATTGGAGGGAGTGCAGAGAAGGTTCACCAGGTTGATACCGGAGATGAGGGGTTTGGATTATGAGGAGAGGCTGAGGAGATTGGGTTTGTACTCGTTGGAGTTTAGAAGGATGAGGGGGGATCTTATGGAGACTTATAAGATAATGCGGGGGCTGGATAGGGTGGAGGCGGAGAGATTCTTTCCACTTAGTAAGGAAGTTAAAACTAGAGGACACAGCCTCAAAATAAAGGGGGGTCGGTTTAAGACAGAGTTGAGGAGGAACTTCTTCTCCCAGAGGGTGGTGAATCTCTGGAATTCTCTGCCCACTGAGGTGGTGGAGGCTACCTCGCTGAATATGTTTAAAGTGCGGATGGATGGATTCCTGATCGGTAAGGGAATTAAGGGTTATGGGGATCAGGCGGGTAAGTGGTACTGATCCACGTCAGATCAGCCATGATCTTATTGAATGGCGGGGCAGGCTCGAGGGGCTAGATGGCCTACTCCTGCTCCTATTTCTTATGTTAATTCAGTATACCTGTTGTGGAGGGGTATGGCCACAGGGGAACCCTGCTCTGCCTGTCCTTTCACACTGCCATTTCCTCTCCTTACAGTAACCCAATTTCCTGTGCTCTGCTGCTTAGGTGTAACTATCTCCCTAAAGCTACTGTCTATATACTTCTCATTCTCCCGAATTAGATGGAGGCCATCAAGCTCCTTCTCCAGTTCCCTAACACGCTTTGCTACCAGCTGCGGCTGAATGCATCTTTTGCAGGTGCTGTCGTCAGGGAGGTCTCCCTGATCTCCCACATCCTGCAAGAGGAGCATTCCAACATCTTGCATGGCATTTTTTTTTACTCTGGGGAAATACAGGAATAAACTTTCTGAAAAAGAAAAAAAACCTACTCTCGCCTCTGCCTGTTCTCGCCGAAGCCCGTTTTGAGCCAAAGCCCTTCAGCTCTCACTCTGCCCCCTGCTCACTGTGCTGCCCGCTAATGGCGCTGCCCGCTCAAAGGTGTGGCCTACTTTTAAACCCTCCAAAACCTTCCCAGGCTGCTGCTGGGCCTACTTCCTGTTTTGAAAAAAAACCTCCGATTTTTTTCACAAATTTAACTGAAAAATAAATAAATATAATGCACAAACAAGCTCCCTTACCCTCAGTGAGGGAGCTTGTCAGTAAGGGAGCTTGTCAGTAAGGGACCTTATAGTCGGTAAGCCCAAAATGCTCCTCCACTGAAACATTGATCATCTGGCCTGGCTCATCCCCCAAGGATATTGCGGAAAATAGAAGCTCATGGTGTGGGGCTAACATATTGGCGTGAATGGAACATTGGATTTTTAACTGGAAGCAGAGGACCAGAATAAATGGGTCATTTTCTGGTTGGCAGAATATGATGAGTGGTGTACCACAGGGGTCACTGCTGCAACCTCAACTTTTACGATTTATATGAATGACTTGGAAGAAGGGACTGAAGGTGTGGTTGCTAAACTTGCTGATTATGTAAAGATGGGTAGGAAAGTAAATTGTGAAGTGGATACATGGAGGCTACAAAGGGACATTGATAGTTTCAGTGAGTGGGACGTGATTAGTGATCTGGCAAATGGAGCACAAATATGGGAGAATGCGAAATTGTTCATTTTGGCAGGAATAAAAAAGAAGCTTCTTATCAAATGGTGAGGGATTGCAGAGCTCTGGGATACAGAGGGATCTGGGTGTCCCAGTTTACGAATCACAAAAGCAAATAATTAAATAAATGTGTTAGAAGTCGCTCCGAGAAGGTTTACTAGACTAATACCGGGAATGGGCAAGTCGTCTTCTGAGAAAAGGTTTGTATCCACTGGAGTTTAGAAGAGAAAGAGGCAACTTGATCAAAACATTTAACATCTTGAGGGTAGTGACAGGGTGGATGTGGAGAGGATGTTTCCTCTTGTCAGAGAATCCAAAATCCAGGGTCACTCTTTAAAAATGAAGGGTCACTCATTTCAGACAGAGATAAGGAGAAACTGTTTCTCAGATGGTGGTGAGTCTCTGGAACTCTCTTCCTCAAAAGGCAATGGAAGCAGAGTCTGAATATTTTTAAGGCAGCGATAGATAGATTCTTGATTAACAAAAGGGTGAAAGGTTATCGAGCTAGGCAGTCGGTTCCAATCACATTGACCATGGTCTCGTTTAATGGTAGAGCAGGCCTGAGGGGCCGAGAGACCTCATTCTGCTCCTAATCCATATGTTTGTATGACTCAACTCCAATCTCCACCATCTCCAAGTCTCCCTTATTCTCCAGGAAATGTTGCATTTGTGAATCTTTCTGATCAACTCCAATCCTTTCCACATCAACAGTAATTAGCTTGGGGGCAGGATCCTCCAGTCCCCAAAGGTGATTCCTGCGATGGGTTCCCTGGAGATGGTATGAGTGAGCCATTGACCTTGTCGGGATCGGAACATCCTGCTGGTGGCCAATGGCGAGCTGATTCCACGCTGGGAAACACGCTGTGGTTGGCCGTAGTTCCAGTTTCCTAGATGTTCCCATCCCTGTGTTTTCCGAAGATCTGCCCTTCCATGCTGTGGAGTCTTGGTGTGGGAAAACCAATTCCTGGATGGGTCCAGAAAGTAATCCTGAGGTGGGTGAGGGGAGGAAGAGGGGGAATCCTCCTGACATTACTTAAATTAGTCAAACCATAATTCAGGAGCAGTTTCCCTGCCAATGATATCCACTGAAGGCCCATTTCACATTTCCTGGTCTGCTGAATTCCCCCACTGTCTGAGTGCTTTGCAGTGAGGACACGCTCTGGTGGACAGCATGAATCTCAGTCTCAAAGTCTGCCCACCAGTGTGACCCTGCTATAAATTGGAGCTCACAGTTTCGTAGACCAGGGATACAGGTGTTTACTCTCAATGGAAGTAGACCAACAGAACCATTCTAAACCTGAATCAGGATCCAGACTGTTAAAGAAATCCCAGCCTTTCCCTCAAAAATTAAAAAAAAACAAAGGATTTGACACTTAACCAGAGAACCAAAGAATATTTTTTTTAAAGTTTGATTATTTAGTGTCTGCTTATCTGCATTATGATCACAAATATTTAAACTATGTTACAGAATGTTCCAGTATACCATGTATACTTCAGGAAATAAATCCTGCACTGGATTTTCCAACCTTCTGCTCTGATGTACACTGTAAGAACATAAGAACATAAGAAATAGGAGCAGGAGTAGGCCATCTAGCCCCTCGAGCCTGCCCCGCCATTCAATAAGATCATGGCTGATCTGACGTGGATCAGTACCACTTACCCGCCTGATCCCCATAACCCTTAATTCCCTTACCGATCAGGAATCCATCCATCCGCGCTTTAAACATATTCAGCGAGGTAGCCTCCACCACCTCAGCGGGCAGAGAATTCCAGAGATTCACCACCCTCTGGGAGAAGAGGTTCCTCCTCAACTCTGTCTTAAACCGACCCCCCTTTATTTTGAGGCTGTGTCCTCTAGTTTTAACTTCCTTACTAAAGAATCTCTCCGCCTCCACCCTATCCAGCCCCCGCATTATCTTATAAGTCTCCATAAGATCCCCCCTCATCCTTCTAAACTCCAACGAGTACAAACCCAATCTCCTCAGCCTCTCCTCATAATCCAAACCCCTCATCTCCGGTATCAACCTGGTGAACCTTCTCTGCACTCCCTCCAATGCCAATATATCCTTCCTCATATAAGGGGACCAATACTGCACACAGTATTCCAGCTGCGGCCTCACCAATGCCCTGTACAGGTGCATCAAGACATCCCTGCTTTTATATTCTATCCCCTTCGCAATATAGGCCAACATCCCATTTGCCTTCTTGATCACCTGTTGTACCTGCAGACTGGGCTTTTGCGTCTCATGCACAAGGAACCCCAGGTCCTTTGCACGGTAGCATGTTTTAATTTGTTTCCATTGAGATAGTAATCCCATTTGTTATTATTTCCTCCAAAGTGTATAACCTCGCATTTATCAACGTTATACTCCATTTGCCATATCCTCGCCCACTCACTCAGCCTGTCCAAATCTCTCTGCAGATCTTCTCCGTCCTCCACACGATTCACCTTTCCACTTATCTTTGTGTCGTCTGCAAACTTTGTTACCCTACACTCCGTCCCCTCCTCCAGATCATCTATATAAATGGTAAACAGTTGCGGCCCGAGTACCGATCCCTGCGGCACGCCACTAGTTACCTTCCTCCAACCGGAAAAACACCCATTTATTCCGACTCTTTGCTTCCTGTCGGATAGCCAGTCCCCAATCCACTTTAACACACTACCCCCAACTCCGTGTGCCCTAATCTTCTTCAGCAGCCTTTTATGGGGCACCTTATCAAACGCCTTTTGGAAATCCAAAAACACCGCATCCACCGGTTCTCCTCCATCAACCGCCCTAGTCACATCTTCATAAAAATCCAACATGTTTGTCAAGCACGACTTTCCCCTCATGAATCCATGCTGCGTCTGATTGATCGAACCATTTCTATCCAGATGCCCTGCTATCTCCTCTTTAATAATGGATTCCAGCATTTTCCCTACTACAGACGTTAAGCTGACCGGCCTATAGTTACCCGCCTTTTGTCTCCTTCCTTTTTTAAACAGCGGCGTAACATTAGCCGTTTTCCAATCAACCGGCACTACCCCAGAATGCAACGAGTTTTGATAAATAATCACTAACGCATCCACTATTACCTCTGACATTTCTTTCAATACCCTGGGATGCATTCCATCCGGACCCGGGGACTTGTCCACCTTCAGTCCCATTAGTCTACCCAGCACTGCCTCTCTGGTAACATTAATTGTATTAAGTATTTCTCCTGCTGCCAACCCTCTATCGTTAATATTTGGCAAACTATTTGTGTCCTCCACCGTGAAGACCGACACAAAAAACTTATTTAAAGACTCAGCCATATCCTCATTTCCCACTATTAACTCCCCCCTCTCGTCCTCCAAGGGTCCAACATTCACTCTAGCCACTCTATTCCTTTTTATATATTTATAAAAACTTTTACTATCATTTTTTATATTAATTGCTAGCCTAGCTTCATAGTCTATCCTTCCTTTCTTTATCGCTTTCTTAGTCTCTCTTTGTTGTTTCTTAAATTTTTCCCAATCACTTGTTTCTCCACTATTTTTGGCCACTCTGTACGCAGCTGTTTTTATTTTAATACTCTCCTTTATTTCCTTCGTTATCCACGGCCGGTTCTCCCTTTTCTTACAATCCTTGTTTTTTGCTGGAATATATTTTTGCTGAGAACTGAAAAGGATCTCCTTAAAAATCCTCCACTGTTCCTCAGCTATCCTACCTGCCAGCCTGCTCTCCCAGTCTACCTTAGCCAATTCATCCCTCATCCTATCATATTTCCCTCTGTTCAAACAGAGGACACTGGTTTGGGACCAAACTTTCTCCTCTTCCATCTGAATCAGAAATTCGACCATATTGTGGTCACTAGACCCAAGAGGGTCCTTCACAATAAGATCCTTAATTCTACCTACCTCGTTACACAATACCAGATCCAAAATAGCTCGTTCCCTCGTCGGTTCCGTAACATGCTGTTCAAGGAAACTATCCCGACAGCATTCTAAGAACTCTTCCTCCATTCCACCCTTACCGACTTGAGTCTGCCAGTCAATGTGCATGTTGAAGTCCCCCATGATTATTGCCGTTCCGTTTTTACACGCATCCCTTATCTGCTTGTTTACAGCCCTCCCTACCTCAACATTATTATTTGGGGGCCTATATACCACACCTACTAGTGTCTTTCTCCCTCTACTATTCCTCATCTCTACCCATAATGATTCCACGTTTTGTTCCTCAGAGCCTATGTCATCCCTCAGTACTACCCTGATATTATCTCTTATTAATAGCTCATAAAGAATTGGAATCATTACAGCTAAACTTGAGGGTTTAGGGTTTGATTTCAAGTTTGTGTTCGAGTTGGATATGGGGTTAGAGTTCGATATCTCGTTGGCATAGAATCACCCGAATTTATAAAATCGTCACCATTCAAAACAACAAACTATTCAAAAAGTATTCACTTGTTGGTGCAGAACTTGAATGTTATTTAAAAGAGAGAGATATTACTGAAGCTTTTGGTTTCACACTTATCAGGACAAAAACAAAAATACAAAATTTAAAACAATTTATACCACAAGGGAAAAGGATGCTGATTGGTTGACAAGTTGATTCTGATTGGCCAAGGTGTGCCATGGAAAAAGCAATGGGATCGAGAGACTCCCCAAGCTTCTGGGTAATTCAAAAACTGTGTATTCCTGTGGAGAGGGATAGAGTTAATGTTTCAGGTCAATGAGCAAAATGTTAACTGTTTATCTCCACAGATGCTGCCAGACCTGCTGAGTTTCTCCAGCATTTATCATTCTTATTTCAGAATTCCAGCTTCTGCAGTATTTTGCTTTTGGACATATTCCTTTTGTTTGTTGTGAACGTGTTCCCTGTGTTTGATTATCTGTTCTTTCTATCAAGTGATCTTATTGAATGGCGGGGCAGGCTCGAGGGGCTAGATGGCCTACTCCTGCTACTATTTCTTATGTTCTTATTAACACTGCAATGAAGTTACTGTGCAATTTCCCTAGTCGCCACACTCCGGCGCCTGTTCGGGTCAATGCACCTAACCAGCACGTCTTTCATACTGTGGGAGGAAACGGGAGCACCCGGAGGAAACCTATGCAACATGGGGCGAATGTGCAAACTCCACACAGACAGTTACCCAAGCCGGGAATCAAAGCCAGGTCCCTGACACTATGAGGCAGCAGTGCTAATCACTGTGCCACCGTGCCACCCAGTTTTCTGAAGATACAAGCTAAGTGGAAAGGTTAGCTCATGGAAAGGACAGAAAGAGGCTGCATAAAGATATAGACAGGTCAAAAGAGGGCTGAATTTGCCTACTTCTGCGCCTAATTCCCAAATTAATGTGGGGAAGTGTGAGGTTTTTCATTTGGTCATAAGAACAGAAAAGCAATATAATTTTTAAGAAGTATGAAACTTTTAAATGTTGTTCCAAAAACAGAAAATGTTGGAAAAACTCAGCAGCTCTGGCAATATCTGAGAAGTGAGACAATAAGAGTTACCATTTTGAGTCAAGACCAGTAAGCATAACATAGGTGGTGGGGCAAATTCTCAAATCCATTATGAAGGACTTCATAGCGGAGCATTTAGAAAGCAGTGGCAGGATCAGACAGAATCAACATGGATTTATGAACCGGAAATCATGCTTGACAAATCTGCTGGAATTCTTTGAAAATGTAACTAGTAGAGTTGAAAGGAGGAGCCAGTCGATGTGGTAAACTTGGACTTGTAGAAAGCGTTTGGTAAAATCCCACACAAGAGATTATCATGCAAGATTAAAGCGCATGGGATTGGGGGAAGTGTATTGAGATGGATAGAAAACTAGCTGGCAGAGAGGAAACAAAGAATAGGAATTAATGGGTGCTTTTCAAATTGGCAGCCTTCGGATTTTCCTTGATCCTGCTGGCCAATGCTTTTTCATGACCTCTTTTTGCCCTCCTTACTCCTTGCTTAAGTTTCTTTCTACTTTCCTTGTATTCCACACTTGCTTCGTGTGTTCCCAGCCTCCTAGCCTTGACAATGGTCCCAGCACTGATCCTTGACAAATTCTCCCTTTTTCTCTTTGACTCGGCTCCCAATATCTCTCATTATCCAAGGTTCTCAAAATTTGACACACTTTTCCTTCATCCTTCCAAGAATGTGCCGGTCCTGAATCCCTATCAACTTACACTTGAAAGCCTCCCACATGCCAGATGTTGATTTGCCCTCAAACATCTGCTCCCAATCTACATTCTTCAGTTCCTGCCTAATATTGTTGTAATTAGCCTTCCCCCCAAAAATTATATTCCTGTGATAAAGAAGGAATGAAAGAAAAGGGATAACTAGCCGTGGATAACTAAGGAAATAAAGGAGAGTATTAAATTAAAAACCAATGCGTACAGAGTGGCCAAAATTAGTGGTGAATTAGAAGATTGGGAAAGCTTTAAAAAACAACAAAGAACTACTAAGAAAGCGATAAAGAAAGGAAAGATAGATTATGAAACTAAACGAGCACAAAATATAAAAACTGATAGTAAAAGTTTTTACAAATATATATAAAAAGGAAAAGAGTAGCTAAAGTAAATGTTGGACCCTTAGAAGACGAGAAGGGGGATTTAATAATGGGAAATGAGGAAATGGCCGAGGCCTTAAACAAGTTTTTTGTGTCGGTCTTCACGGTAGAGAACACAAATAGTTTACCGAAAATTGACGGTCGTGGGACTGTAGGGGGTGAGGTCCTTAAAAGATTACTATTACTAAAGAGGTAGTGCTTGGTAGGCTAATGGGACTGAAGGTAGACAAGTCCCCGGGCCCAGATGGAATGCATCCCAGGGTACTGAAAGAAATGGCAGAAGTAATAGCAGATGCATTGGTTGTAATTTATCAAAATTCGCTGGACTCTGGGGAAGTGCCAGCTGATTGGAAAGCTGCTAATGTGACGCCACTGTTTAAAAAAGGAGGTAGACAAAAGGCGGGTAACTACAGGCCGGTTAGCTTAATGTCCGTAGTTGGGAAATTGCTGGAATCCATCATTAAAGAAGAAATTGCAGGACACCTGGAAAAAAATGGTTTGATCAAGCAGACGCAGCATGGATTCATGAAGGGAAAGTTGTGTTTGACAAATTTACTGGATTTTTATGAAGATGTAATGAGTGCAGTTGACAGAGGGGAACCGGTGGATGTGGTGTTTTTGGATTTCCAGAAGGCATTCGATAAGGTGCCTCACAAAAGGTTGCTGCAGAAGATTGGGGTACACGGAGTTGGGGGTAAAGTGTTAGCGTGGATTGGGGATTGGCTATCTAACAGGAAGCAGAGTGTTGGAATAAATGGGTGCTTTTCTGGTTGGCAATTGGTGACTAGTGGCGTGCCGCAGGGATCGGTGCTGGGGCCTCAACTGTGTACCATTTACATAGACGATCTGGAGGAGGGGACCAAGTGTAGGGTAACAAAGTTTGCGGATGACACAAAGATGAGTGGGAAAACGAATTGCGTGGAGGATGCGGAAAGTCTGCAGAGAGATTTGGATAGGCGAAGTGAGTGGGCGAGGATCTGGCAGATGGAGTATAATGTTGACAAGTGTGAGGTTATCCACTTTGGAAGGAATAATAGTAAAATGGACTATTATTTAAATGGTGAAAAATTACAACATGCTACTGTGCAGAGGGACCTGGGGGTCCTTGTGCATGAATCGCAAAAACTCAGTTTGCAGGTGCAGCAGGTGATCAAGAAGGCAAATGGTATGTTGGCCTTTATCGCTAAGGGGATGGAGTATAAAAGCAGGGAGGTCTTGCTGCAACTGTACAAGGTACTGGTGAGGCCGCAACTAGAGTACTGTGTGCAATTTTGGTCCCCTTATTTGCGGAAGGATATATTGGCCTTGGAGGGAGTACAGAGAAGGTTCACCAGGTTGATATCGGAGATGAGGGGGTTAGCTTATGAGGAGAGATTGAGTAGATTGGGCCTGTACTCGTTGGAGTTTAGAAGGCTGAGGGGAGATCTTATAGAGACATATAAGATAATGAAGGGGCTAGACAGGGTAGAGGCAGAGAGATTCTTTCCACTTAGAAAGGAAACAAGAACTAGAGGACACAGCCTCAAAATAAGGGGGAGTCAGTTTCGAACAGAGTTGAGGAGGAACTTCTTCTCTCAGAGGGTAGTGAATCTCTGGAATTCTCTGCCCATTGAAGCAGTGGAGGCTACCTTGTTAAATATGTTTAAGTCACAGGTGGATAGATTTCTGATCAATAAGGGAATTAAGGGTTATGGGGAGTGGGCGGGTAAGTGGAACTAAACCACTATCAGATCAGCCATGATCTTATTGAATGGCGGGGCAGATTCGAGGGGCTAGATGGCCTACTCCTGCTCCTATTTCTTATGTTCTTATGTTCACCAATTTAGCACCTTAACTTGAGGACTACACTTATCTTTATCCATCAGTACCTTAAAGCTTACTGAATTGTGGTCACTGTTCCCGAACTGCTCCCCTACTGAAACATCGACCACCTGACTGGGCTCATTCCCCAATACCTGAACCAGTACGGCCCCTTCTCTCGTTGGACTATCTACATACTGTTTCAAGAAGCCCTCCTGGATGCTCCTTACAAACTCTGCCCCATCCACGCCCCTAGCACTAAGCGAGTCCCAGTCAATATAGGGGAAGTTAAAATTCTCCCACCACAACAATCCTGTTACTTTTACACCTTGCCAAAATCTGCCCACATATCTATTCCTCTGTCTCCCGCTGGCTGTTCAGCGGCCTATAGTAAACCCCCAACATTGTGACAATGCCCTTCGTATTCCTGAGCTCCACCCATATTGCCTCGCTGTATGAGCCCTCCAAGGTGTCCTCCCACAGTACAGCTGTGAGATTCTCCTTAACCAGTCATGCAACTCCCCCACTCCTTTTACATCCCCCTCTATCCCATCTTAAACATCTGTATCCTGGGATGTTAAGCTACCAATCCTGTCCTTCCCTTAACCAAGTCTCTATAATAGCAACAACGTCATAATTCCAAGTACTAATCCAAGCTTGAAGTTCATCTGCCTTACCTGTCACACTTCTCACATTGAAACAACAAAAAAAAACAAAGAACAGTACAGCCCAGGAAACAGGTTCTTCGGCCCTCCAAGCCTGTGCCGCTCATTGGTCCAACTAGACCATTCGTTTGTATCCCTCCATTCCCAGACTGCTCATGTGACTATCCAGGTAAGTCTTAAACGATGCCAGCGTGTCTGCCTCCACCACCCTACTTGGCAGCGCATTCCAGGCCCCCACCACTCTCTGTGTAAAAAACGTCCCTCTGATATCTGAGTTATACCTCGCCCCTCTCACCTTGAGCCTGTGACCCCTCGTGATCGTCACCTCCGAACTGGGAAAAAGCTTCCCACTGTTCACCCTATCTATACCCTTCATAATTTTGTACAGCTCTATTAGGTCTCCCCTCATTCTCCATCTTTCCAGGGAGAACAAGCCCAGTTTACCCAATCTCTCCTCACAGCTAAGACCCTCCATACCAGGCAACATCCTGGTAAACCTTCTCTGCACTCTCTCTAACGCCTGCATGTCCTTCTGGTAGTGCGGCGGCCAGAACTGGACGCAGTACTCCAAATGTGGCCTGACCAGCGTTTTATACAGCTGCAACATCAGACTCCAGCTTTTATACTCTATATCCCGTCCTATAAAGGCAAGCATACCATATGCCTTCTTCACCACCTTCTCCACCTGTGCTGCCATCTTCAAGGATTTGTGGACTTGCACACCTAGGTCCCTTTGTGTTTCTATACTCTTGATGGATCTGCCATTTATTGTATAACTCCCCCCTACATTAGTTCTTCCAAAATGCATCACTTCGCATTTATCTGGATTAAATTCCATCTGCCATTTCTCCGCCCAATTTTCCAGCCTATCTATATCCTGCTGTATTGTCCGACAATGTTCATCGCTATCCGCAAGTCCAGCCATCTTCGTGTCATCGGCAAACGTGCTGATAATACCAGTTACACCTTCTTCCAAATCATTTATATATATCACAAATAGCAGAGGTCCCAGCACAGAGCCCTGCGGAACACCAATGCACTTCAGTCCACCAGACCCTCTTTGATTAGTAACCACACCCTGCCTGCTCTTCCTCTGAGTCTTACTGGCCCTACTTTCTGGTTCCCTTTCAGTTAAATCACCTTTGCTTTGGTTCCACCCCCACACCAGCAAACCTCCCGGCCAGAATGTTTATGCTCTTCCAGTTTAGTTGCAACCCGTCCTTCTTGTACAGGTCCCACCTGCCCTGGAAGAGATCCCAATGGTACAGATATCTGAAACCCTCCCTTCTACACCAGCTGTTTAGCCACATGTTGAGCTGCACTATCTTCCTACTCCTAGCCTCATTGGCACGTGGCACAGGGAGTGATCCTGAGAGTACAACCCTTGAGGTCCTGCTTTTTAACTTTCTACCTAACTCCCTAAACTGCTGCTGCAGGACCTCATCACTCTTCCTGCCTATGTCATTAGTACCAATATGTACCACAACCTCTGGTTGTTCACCCTCTCCCTTCAGAATGCTTTCTGTCCATTCAGAGACATCCTGGACCCTGGCACCAGGGAGGCAAATACCATCCTGGAGTCTCTTTCACGTCCACAGAAGCGCTTATCTGCACCCCTAAATATAGTTTCCTATAACTATTGCTCTGGTGCTCTTTGTCCTTCCCTGCTTAACAACAGAGCCAGCCGTGGTGCCACTGCTCTGGCTGCTGCTGGTATCCCCTGATAGGCCATCTCCCCCAACAGTATCCAAAACGGTATACTTGTTAGAGAGGGGGGCGACCACGGGGGATTCCTGCACTGACTGCCTGCCCCTTCTGGCGGTCACCCATCTATCTGGCTGCACCTTGGGTGTGACCACGTCGCTAAAGCTCCTATCTATGATGCTTTCTGCCTCCTTCATGCTCCTAAGTGCATCCAACTGCTGCTCCAACCTACCCGTGCGGTATCCTCCCATAGGAGGACCCCTTAACAATCCCATTCTTGAGCTCCAGACAGCAAAGGAGCATTGGAAATAGAGAACGGTGTCCATCAGATATAAACCAGGGTGGCAGCATGAGGGGGATTCAGCAAATTCCTTCAACTATTCAGTCGTGATGGAACTGATTGGTATAAAGAATTGGGTTGGTTCTGTTTGGGCTGAAAATGAGGAAATGTTGACCAGGCTGGAATGAAGGGAAGAAATTGGAAGGAGGAGTGAGGAAGGGTGGAATGATGATTATGGGATTATTGTATTTTGGGGATTGCATCGAGGAATGGTTTTGGCCTCAATGACTGACTGTTCCTCATCTCTCCTCATAATGACAATGCTCTGAAGAAGATGGCAAGAGGCCTCAATCCTGTTCAGGGTGTTACTCCATGGTTACTGATCACAGCACCCACCCCTCTCTCTGAAGCCCCCACCAGCAGAGTGCAGGCAATCCAAGTGTTGCTTGAAGACACCAAGTCAATAATCCTCCAGCTGGAATCACCACTCTTGCCTTTGGCCTGCTCTGTAGCTGTGGTGTTTCTGACTGCGCTGAGGAACATTCTGAGTGACTTGCCCATGCCACCCAATAGCCAGCCTGTAACTGGGAGAGTCTAACTGGACTAAAGATGAGGCAAGGGATTCATGCAGTATGAAAGGATGGTGATTGCTGCCAGGACAGGGGGCATAGACCGGCGGCCTCTCTGCCTGAGTTTACAAAGCAGCTGCATGTTGAGAGAGCGACATCCGTCTCGACTGATTAAAATGGCAGGTCCTCAAGGGGAGAGGTGAGCCACACACCTTTTCATCTGAGCAATGAAAGCATGCAGACAATACAGAGTGCTCTGTCCTGTTTCATTTTATGTGTGGGGAGAGTGATGTCAGTGTTCCTTCTGGAATAGAGATCGTGGGTGATCTTCCTGAGGCAGAGAACTGAGACAATCAGCGACTTTAGCTGCCAGGCATTGGAAGGATCCTGTGGCTTTGAGGAACCGTTTGAGGAGATTAGTTACCACAGCTTGTGTTGCCTCTGACTTGTAGCCACAGTATTTATATTTATGTGGGAATTCAGCAATGGTAATGCTATTGAATGTCAAGGAAATATAGTTAGGTTCTCTCTTGTTGGAGATGGTCATTGCCTGGCACTTGTGTGGGGTGAATGGTACTTGCCACTTCTCAGCCCAAGCTTGGATATTGTTCAGGTCTTGCTGCATTTGGGCATTAACTGCTTCAGTATCTGAGGAGTCGCGAATGATACAGAACGTTGTGCAGTCATCAGCGAACATCCACACTTCTGACCTTATGATCAGTGGTACAGCAGCTGAAGATCTTTAAGCCTAGGACCTCTTCCCCTACTCCTCTTTGATTAGGCTACTTCTATTCTGCTGCCTTCCACAGTATTTAGATACACCACCAATGTATTCTCTCCACTCCCCAAAGATACCCCACCAGACAACCCGAGAGAAACTACACCAACAATACCAACAAATTTACAAAGTGAACTTCCAAAACTCTGGTCCAATCGCCAGAAATTGACAGGAGTCTGAAATAACAGACCAGCAACTGACCTGAAAGTTCTGGATGATCCCTTTAACTAGCTCTGGTGAGGGGTCCTTCCAGCTGGTTAGTGCCTGCAGTTTCTGGGTGTGGTCAGCAGAATCAGAAACAATCCTGCAAGGAGCACAGGATGCTGATTTTAATTACATTCAATCCTTCAAATGTTCTGGCTCATTGCTCGTTACAGCCAGAAATGAGCACACTTCCAGCTCCATGTAATCCAGCACATCACAAACAAACTGAAATCTGATTACTGAACCCCAGTACTGTAATCATTCCGATTACTGAACCCTTGTACTGTAATCATTCGATTACTCAACCCCAGACAGTAATCATCCCAATTACTGATACTGTAATCATCCTAATTACTGACCCACGACACTGCAATCATCCTGATTACCGAACCCCAATATTGTAATAATCCTGATTACTGAACCCTAATATTGTAACCATCCTGATTACTGAACCCTAATACTGTAATGGTAATGTTGGGAAAAGCATTAGGCAGGAAATCAGAGATTCATGTGTTATAAAAACATCTGTGATTATGGGCGACTTTAATCTGCATATAGATTGGGAGAGTCAAATTCATCACAGTGCAATAGAGGAGGAATTTCTGGAGTGCATACAGAATGGTTTTCTGGAGCAATACGTTGAGGAACCAACAAGGGAGCAGCCCATCTTGGACTGGGTGTTGTGCAATGAGAAAGGATTAGTTGGCAATCCAGTTGTGAGAGAACCCTTGGGGACAAGTGACCATAATATGGTAGAATGCTTTGTCAAGGTGGATAATGATTCAGAGAATAGGTGAATCTCAATAAAAGTAACTATGATGGTATGAGGCATGAATTGGTCATGATGCACTGGGAAACATTGCTGAAAGGAAAGACAGTGGACAGGCAATGGCAGGCATTTAAAGAATGAATAGGTGAACTCCAGAAGTTATTTATTCCTGTCTGGTACAGGCGTGGTAAGGGAATTGGGGCCAAACCATGGCTTACAAGGGAAATTAGAGACAGTATCAGATTCAAGGAAGAAGCATACAAATTGGCAAGAAAAAGCAATAGGCCTGAGGATTGAGAGCAGTTTAAAATTCAGCAAAGGCGGACCAAGGGATTGATTAAGAAGAGAAAAATAGAGTATGAAAGTAAGCTAGCAGGGAACATAAAAACTGACTGCAAAAGCTATGTAAAGAGAAAAAGGTTAGAGTCATAGAAGTTTACAGCATGGAAACAGGCCCTTCGACCCAACTTGTCCATGCCACCCTTGTTTTTTTAAACCCCTGAGCTAATCCCAATTGCCCGCATTTGGCCCATATCTCTCTATATCCATCTTACCCATGTAACTGTCTAAACGCTTTTTAAAAGACAAAATTGTACCCGCCTCTACTACTACCTCTGGCAGCTTGTTCCAGACACTCACCACTCTCTGTATAAAAAAACTGCCCCTCTGGACCCTTTTGTATCTCTCCCTCTCACCTTAAATCTATGCCATCTAGTTTTAGACTACCCTGCCTTTGGGAAAAGATATTGACTATCAAACTGATCTATGCCCCTCATTATTTTATAGACCTCTATAAGCACACCCCTCAGTCTCCTACGCTCCAGGGAAAAAAGTCCCAGTCTATCCAGCCTCTCCTTATAACTCAAATCATCAAGTCCCGGTAGCATCCGAGTAAATCTCCTCTGCATTCTTTCTAGTTTAATAATGTCCTTTCTTGTTGAAGTTGTACAAGACATCCCAACTCCTGTATTCAATGTTCTGACCAATGAAATGAAGCATGCCAAATGCCTTCTTCACCTTCTGTCCACCTGTGACTCCACTTTCAAGGGGCTATGAAGCTGTACCCCTAATTCTCTTTGTTCTATAACTCTCCCCAATGCCCTACCATTAACTGAGTAAGTCCTGCCCTGGTTCAATCTATCAAAATGCATCACCTCGCACTTATCTAAATTAAACTCCATCTGCCATTCGTCAGCCCACTGACCCAATTGATCAAGATCCCATTGCAATTGGAGATAACCTTCTTCACTGTCCACTATGCCACCAATCTTAGTGTCATCTGCAAACTTACTAACCATGCCTCCTATATTCTCATCCAAATCATTAATATAAATGACAAATAACAGTGGACCCAGCATTGATCTCTGAGGCACACCGCAGGTCACAGGCCTCCATTTGAAAAACAACTCTTTAAAACCACCTTCCGTCTTCCGTCATCAAGCCAATTTTGTATCTATTTGGCTAGCCCATCCTGGATCCCGTGATTGACAAAAACAAATGTAGGCCCCTTACTGGCAGAAACGGGTGAATTCATAAGGGAGAATAAAGAAATTGCCAAGGAATTGAATTCATACTTTGCCTCAGTCTTCACAAAAGAAGACATGAATAATGTACCAGAAGGTCTGAGAGAAACACGTTTTAGTGAGGAGCTGAAGGAAATCTTAGTAGAGAAATGGTTTTTGGGAAATTGATGGGATTGAAGGTGGATAAATCTCCAGGTCCTGATAATCTTCATCCCAGAGTACTCATGGAAGTACTCTGGAAATAGTAAGTCCATTGGTGGCTATTTTCTAAAATTCTTTGGACTCTGGAATGATTCCTACAGATTGGAGGGTAGCTAATGTAAGCCCGCTATTCAAAAAGGGAGGTAGAGAGAAAACAGGGAACTATAGACCAGTGAGCCTAACGTCGGTACTGGGGAAGTTGCTAGAGTCTATTATCAAGGATTTCATAACTCGACATTTGGAAAACAGTGGTAAAACAGCAGGGTGGAAGAGTCAATTACTAGGGGGCATAGGTTTAAGGTGCGAGGGGCAAGGTTTAAAAGAGATGTACGAGGCAGATTTTTCACACAGAGAGTGGTGGGTGCTTGGAACTCGTTGCCGGGGGAGGTAGTGGAAGCGGATACGATAGTGACTTTTAAGGGCATCTTGACAAGTACATGAATGAGATGAGAATAGAGGGATATGGTCCCCGGAAGGGTAGGGGGTTTTAGTTAAATTGGACAGCATGGTCGGTGCAGGCTTGGAGGGCCGAAGGGCCTGTTCCTATGTTGCAATTTTCTTTGTTCTTTGTTCTTATAATCAGACAAAGTCAGCATGAACTTACAAAAGGGAAATCATGCTTGATGAATCTATTGGAATTCTTTGGGGGTCCACTGAGGAGAGCCAGTGGATGTGATTTATTTAGACTTTCAGAAGGCTTTCGACAAGGTTTCACATAACATACCACTATGTAACATGCACATGGGATTGCAGTTAAAGTATTGAGATGGATAGAAAGCTGGTTAGCAGATAGGAAGTTGGCATAAATGGGTCTTTTTCTGATTGGCGGTTCCTCAGGGATCTGTGCTAAAACCCCAACCGTTCACATTATATATTAATGATTTGGAAGAGGGAATTGAATGTATTATCTCCAAATTTGCAGATGACACAAAATTGGGTGGGAGGATGACTGTGAGGAGGATGCAGAGATGCTTCAATGTGATTTGGACAGGCTGGGTGCATGGTAGATGCAGTATAATGTGGATAAATGTGAGGTTATCACTTTGGTAGCAATAATTCAATTACTTGAATGGGTGTAAATTGAGAGAGGTGGATACTCAGCGAGACCTTAGTGTCCTCGTGCACCAGTCGCTGAAAATAAGCACGCAGGTCTAGCAGGCAGTAAAGAAGGCACAGAAACATAGAAGATAGGAACAGGAGGAGGCCATTTGGCCCTTTGAGCCTGCTCCGCCATTCATTACGATCATGGATGATCATCCAACTCAATAATCTAATCCTTCTTTTCTCCCCATAACCTTTGATCCCATTTGCCCCAAGTGCTATATCCAGCCGCCTCTTGAATACATTCAATGTTTTGGCATCAACTACTTCCTGTGGTAATGAATTCCACAGGCTCACCACTCTTTGGATGAAGAAATGTCTCCTCACCTCAGTCCTAAATGGTCTACCCTGAATCCTCAGACTGTGACCCCTGGTTCTGGACTCCACCACCATCGGGAATATCCTCTCTTCATCTATCCTGTCTAGTCCCATTAGAATTTTATAAGTTTCTACGAGATCCCCCCTCATTCGTCTGAACCCCAGTGAAAACAATCCTAACCTGTTCAATCTCTCCTCATACATCAGTCCCGCCATCCCCGGAATCAGCCTGGTAAACCTTCGCTGCACTCTCTCGAGAGTAAGAAACATCCTTCCTCAGAAAAGGAGACCAAAACTGCAGACAATATTCTAGGTGTGGCCTCACCAAGTCCCTGTATAATTGCAACAACACATCCCTGCTCCTGTTCTCAAAACCTCTTGCAATGAAGGCCAACATGCCATTTGCCTTCTTTACCGCCTGCTGCACCTGCATGCTTACCTTCAGTGACTGGTGCACAAGGACACCCTGGTCCCGCTGCACACTCCCCTCTCCCAATTTACACCCATTCAGGTAGTAATCTGCCTTCTTGTTTTTGTTTCCAAAGTGAATAACCTCACATTTATCCAAATTATTCTGCATCTGCCAATGATTAGCCCACTCACCCAACCTGTCCAGATCATTCTAAAGGATCTCTGCATCCGCATCACAGTTCACCCTCCCACCCAACTTAGTATCATCTGCAAACTTTGAGATGTTACATTTTGTTCCCTCATCCAAATCATTAATATATATTGTGAATAGCTGGGGTCCCAGCACCGGTTCCTGTGGCACCCCATTAGTTACTGCCTGCCAATTTGAAAAAGACCCATTAAATCCTACTCTTTGTTTCCTCTCTGCCAACCAGTTGTCCATCCAAGGCAAATATGGTTCAAGTGCAGGTCAGTGGGACTAGGCATAAAATGGTTCGGCACAGTCAAGAAGGGCCAAAAGGCCTGTTTCTGAGCTGTAATTTTCTATGATTCTATGGTATGTTGGCCTTCATAGTGAGAGGATTTGAGTACAGGGCCAGGAATGTTTTGCTGCAATTGTATAGGGCATTGGTGAGGCCACATCTGGAGTATTGTGTGCAATTTTGATGACCTTATCTGAGGAAGGATGCCCTTGCTATAGAGGGAGCACAGCGAAGGTTTACCAGGCTGATTCCTGGAATGGCAGGTCTGTCATATGAGGAGAGACTAAGTCGTTTAGGATAATATTCACTGGGGTTTGGAAGAGTGAGAGGGGGTCTCATAGAAACTTATAAAATTCTAACAGGGTTAGACAAGGTAGATTCAGAAAGAATGCTCCCAATTGTGGGGAAGTCATGAACGAGGGGTCATAGTTTGAGGATAAGGGGTAAATGTTTTAGAACTGAGGTGAGGAGAAATTTCTTCACCCAGAGGGTGGTGAATTTGTGGAATTCACTCCCACAGAATATAGTTGAGGCCAAAACATTGCCTGATTTCAAGAATAAATTAGAGATAGCTCTTGGGGCTAAAGGGATCAAGGGATATGGGAGGAAGGGGGATCAGGATATTGAATCTGATGATCAGCCATGATCAAAATGAATGGTGGAGCAGGCTTGAAGGGCCGAATGGCCTCCTTCTGTTTCTGGTTTCTATGTACTCATCCTGATTACTGAACTCCGAAATTATACTCATCCTGATTACTGAACTCCGAAATTATAATCATCCTGATTACTGAACGATGTTACTCTTCCTCGATACTCTCCCCCACCACATTTATTAGTATACAATGAAAGGTATTGTTTCTTACAAGCTATAGAGACAATGCATAGAGTGTATCGCGGAGAAGGAAAGGAGAGGGTGCAGAGTATAGTGTTGCAGTCATAGCTAGGGTGTAGAGAACGATCAATTTAATATGAGGTAGGTCCATTTAAAAGTCTGATGGCAGCAGGGAAGAAGCTGTTCTTGAGTCGGTTGGTACGTTATCGCAGACTTTTGTATCTTTTTCCTGATGGAAGAATATGGAAGAAAGTATGTCCGGGTTGGCTGCTTTTCCGAGGCAGCAGGAAGTGTAGACAGAGTCAATGGATGGGAGTCTTGTTTGTGTGACTGACTGGGCTTCGTTCATGTCCCTTTGTCATTTCTTGTGGTCTTGGGATGAGCAGGAGCCATACCAAGTTGTGGTACACCCAGAAAGGATGCTTTCTATGGTGTATCTGTAAAAATTGGTGAGAGACGTAGCGGACATGTGGGCAAAAATCTGGCAAATGGAGTATAATGTGGATGAATATGAAATTGTCCATTTTGGGCAGTAAGAATAAAAAAGCCTATTATCTAATTGGTGAGAGATTGCAGAACCCTGAGGTTCAGAGGGTTCTGGGTGTCCTAGTGCATAAACCACAAAATGCTGGTATACAGGTACAGCAAGTAATTAGGAAAACAAATAGAATATTATCATTTATTGTGAAGGGAATTAATTACAAAGGTAGGGGGTTATGCTTCAGTTGAACACGTCATTGATGAGGCCATATCTGGAGTACTGTGTATAGCATTGGTTTTCTTATTTAGGGAAAGATGTAAACACATTAGAAGCCATTCAGAGAATGTTTACTAGACGAATACCAGGAATAAGCAGGTTGTCTTATGAGGAAACGTTGGAGAGGTTAGGTTTGTATTCACTGGAGTTTAGCAGATAAGAGGGGACTTTAAGATCCTGAAGGGTATTGACAGGGTGGATGTGAAGCGAATGTCTCCCCTTGTCAGAGAATCTAGTGTAGCTGCATGGCTAACAGCAAGACCTCTTCTGATGGGAAAATAGCCAATCTCACAAATATCAGAACTTTAAACAGCTGAGTTTGAGATTCAGTGTACAGCAAAAAGAAAACGTGAGGTGAAACCAGACAGTTGAAAGAGCAGGTCCCTGCAGTAAGTGGTAGTGTTGGGCAAGTTAATGGGGCTAAAGGTAGACAAGTCTTCTGGTCTTGATGGAATGCATCCCAGGGCACTAAAAGAGATGGCGGGGGAAATAGCAAATGCACTAGTGGTAATTTACCAAAGTTCGCTGGACTCTGGGGTGGTTTCCGCAGATTGGAAAATAGCAAATGTGACGCCACTGTTTAAAAAAGGAGATAGACAAAAAGCAGGTAACTATAGGCCGGTTAGCTTAACTTCTGTAGTACGGAAAATGCTTGAATCTATCATCAAGGAAGAAATAGCGAGACATCTGGATATAAATTGTCCCATTGGTAAGACGCAGCATGGGTTCATGAAGGGCAGGTCATGTTTGACTAATTTGGTGGAATTCTTTGAGAACATTACATGTGCAGTGGACAATGGGGAACCTGTGGATGTGGTGTATCTGGATTTCCAAGGTGCCGCACCAAAGACTGCTACATAAGATAAAGGTGCACAGTGTTACGGGTAATAGAACATAGAACATAGAACATAGAACATTACAGCGCAGAACAGGCCCTTCGGCCCACGATGTTGCACCGACCAGTTAAAAAAAAAAGAAAACTGTGACCCTCCAACCTAAACCAATTTCTTTTCGTCCATGAACCTATCTACGGATCTCTTAAACGCCCCCAAACTAGGCGCATTTACTACTGATGCTGGCAGGGCATTCCAATCCCTCACCACCCTCTGGGTAAAGAACCTACCCCTGACATCGGTTCTATAACTACCCCCCCTCAATTTAAAGCCATGCCCCCTCGTGCTGGATTTCTCCATCAGAGGAAAAAGGCTATCACTATCCACCCTATCTAAACCTCTAATCATCTTATATGTTTCAATAAGATCCCCTCTTAGCCGCCGCCTTTCCAGCGAAAACAATCCCAAATCCCTCAGCCTCTCCTCATAGGATCTCCCCTCCATACCAGGCAACATCCTGGTAAACCTCCTCTGCACCCTCTCCAAAGCCTCCACATCCTTCCTGTAATGTGGGGACCAGAACTGCACACAGTACTCCAAGTGCGGCCGCACCAGAGTTGTGTACAGTTGCAACATAACGCTACGACTCCTAAATTCAATCCCCCTACCAATAAACGCCAAGACACCATATGCCTTCTTAACAACCTTATCTACTTGATTCCCAACTTTCAGGGATCTATGCACACATACACCTAGATCCCTCTGCTCCTCCACACTATTCAAAGTCCTCCCGTTAGCCCTATACTCAACACATCTGTTATTCCTACCAAAGTGAATTACCTCACACTTCTCCGCATTAAACTCCATCCGCCACCTCTCGGCCCAACTTTGCAACCTGTCTAAGTCTTCCTGCAAACTACGACACCCTTCCTCACTGTCTACCACACCACCGACTTTGGTGTCATCAGCAAATTTGCTAATCCACCCAACTATACCCTCATCCAGATCATTAATAAATATTACAAACAGCAGTGGCCCCAAAACAGATCCCTGAGGTACACCACTTGTAACCGCACTCCATGATGAATATTTACTATCAACCACCACCCTCTGTTTCCTATCCGCTAGCCAATTCCTGATCCAATTTCCTAGATCACCCCCAATCCCATACATCTGCATTTTCTGCAGAAGCCTACCATGGTGAACCTTATCAAACGCCTTACTAAAATCCATATATACCACGTCCACTGCCTTGCCCCCATCCACCTCCTTGGTCACTTTCTCAAAAAACTCAATAAGGTTAGTAAGGCACGACCTACCTGCCACAAAACCATGCTGACTATCACCTATCAATTCATTACTCTCCAAATAACTATAAATCCTATCCCTTATAATTTTTTCCAACATCTTGCCGACAACAGAAGTGAGACTCACCGGTCTATAATTCCCGGGGAAGTCTCTGTTCCCCTTCTTAAACAATGGGACAACATTCGCTAACCTCCAATCTTCTGGTACTATACCAGAGGCCAACGACGACCTGAAGATCAGAGCCAGAGGCTCTGCAATCACTTCTCTTGCCTCCCAGAGAATCCTTGGATAAATCCCATCCGGACCAGGGGATTTATCTATTTTCAGACCCTCCAGAATATCCTGCACATCCTCCTTATCAACTGTAATACTGTCTATTCTACTCCCTTGCAACCCAGTGTCCTCCTCAGCTATATTCATGTCCCCTTGCGTGAACACCGAAGAGAAATATTGGTTCAATGCTTCACCAATCTCCTCCGGTTCCACACATAACTTCCCTCTGCCATCTATAACTGGCCCTAAACTTGCCCTAACCAACCTTCTGTTCTTGACATACCTATAGAACGCCTTAGGATTCTCTTTAACCCTATCCGCCAAAGTCTTCTCATGTCCCCTTTTAGCCCTTCTAAGCTCGCTCTTCAACTCCCTCTTAGCCAATCTAAAGCTTTCTAGTGCACTACCCGAGTGCTCACGTCTCATCCGAACATAAGCCTCCTTTTTCTTTTTAACCAACAAAGAAACTTTTTTGGTGCACCACGGTTCCCTAGCCCTACCAATTCCTCCTTGCCTGACAGGGACATACCTATCACAGACTCGCAGTAGCTGCTCCTTGAAAAAACTCCACATGTCGGACGTTCCCAGTCCCTGTAATCTCCTAGTCCAACCTATGTTTCCTAATTCTCTCCTAATAGCCTCATAATTACCCTTCCCCCAGCTAAAACCACTGGCCCGAGGTTCATGCCTATCCCTTTCCATCACTAAGGTGAACGTAACCGAATTGTGGTCACTATCACCAAAATGCACACCAACTTCCAAGTCTAGCACCTGGTCTGGCTCATTTCCCAGCACCAGATCCAATATAGCCTCACCTCTAGTTGGCCTGTCTACATACTGAGTCAAAAAACCTTCCTGCACGCTTTGAACAAAAACTGACCCCTCTAACGAGCTAGAGCTATAACAATTCCAGTCAATATTAGTCAAGTTAAAATCCCCCATAACAATTGCCCTATTACTTTCACTCCTAAGCAGGATTGACTCCGCAATCCTTTCCTCAACCTCTCTAGAACTTTTAGGAGGTCTATAAAAGACTCCCAACAGGGTGACCTCTCCTCTCCTATTTCTAATCTCCGCCCATACTACCTCAACAGATAAGTCCTCATCAAACCTCCTCTCTGACACTGTGATACAATCTCTGACCAATAATGCTACCCCTCCCCCTCTTCTACCTCCTTCCCTACTTCGACTAAAACATTTGAACCCCGGGACCTGCAGCATCCATTCCTGCCCCTGCTCTATCCATGTCTCTGAAATAGCCACAACATCGAAGTCCCAGGTACTGATCCACGCTGCAAGTTCACCCACTTTATTGCGAATACTCCTGGCATTGAAGTATACACATTTCAAACCCTGCTCCACCCCACCTCTGCAATGCCGTGCATTGCAGTCCCCATCCATGCATCCCTCACTTTCAGCCCCACTACTCAGGATCCCTCCCCCCCCCCTAATGTATTAGCATGGATAGAGGATTGGTTAACTAACAGAAAGCAAAGAGTGGGGGTAAATGGGTGTTTTTCTGGTTGGCGATCAGTGACTAGTGGTGTGCCTCAGGGATCAGTGTTGGGACCGCAATTGTTTACGATTTACACAGATGATTTGGAGTTGGGGACCACATGGTGTGTCAAAATTCGCAGATGACACTAAGATGAGTGGAAGAACAAAGTGTGCAGAGGATGCTGGAAGTCTGCAAAGAGATATAGATAACCTAAGTGAGTGGGCGAGGGTCTGGCAGATGGAGTACAATGTTGGTAAATGTGAGGTCATCCATTTTGGTAGGAATAACAGCAAAATGGACTATTATTTAAATGGTAAAAAATTGCAGCATGCTGCTGAGCAGAGGGACCTGGGTATCCTTATGCAGGAATCTCAAGGAGTTGGTTTGCAGATGCAGCAGGTAATTAAGAAGGCAAATGGAATTTTGTCCTTCATTACTAGAGGGATGGAGTTTAGAACATAGAACATAGAACAGTACAGCACAGAACAGGCCCTTCGGCCCACGATGTTGTGCCGAGCTTTATCTGAAACCAAGATCAAGCTATCCCACTCCCGCTCATCCTGGTGTGCTCCATGTGCCTATCCAATAACCGCTTAAATGTTTCTAAAGTGTCTGACTCCACTATCACTGCAGGCAGTCCATTCCACACCCCAACCACTCTCTGCGTAAAGAACGTACCTCTGATATCCTTCCTGTATCTCCCACCACGAACCCTATAGTTATGCCCCCTTGTAATAGCTCCATCCACCCGAGGAATAGTCTTTGAACTTTCACTCTATCTATCCCCTTCATCATTTTATAAACCTTTATTAAGTCTCCCCTCAGCCTCCTCCGCTCCAGAGAGAACAGCCCTAGCTCCCGCAACCTTTCCTCATAAGACCTACCCTCCAAACCAGGCAGCATCCTGGTAAATCTCCTCTGCACTCTTTCCAGTGCTTCCACATCCTTCTTATAGTGAGGTGACCAGAACTGCACACAATATTCCAAATGTGGTCTCACCAAGGTCCTGTACAGTTGCAGCATAACCCCACGGCTCTTAAACTCCAACCCCCTGTTAATAAAAGCTAACACACTATAGGCCTTCTTCACAGCTCTATCCACTTGAGTGGCAACCTTTAGAGATCTGTGGATATGAACCCCAAGATCTCTCTGTTCCTCCACAGTCTTCAGAACCCTACCTTTGACCCTGTAATCCACATTTAAATTAGTCCTACCAAAATGAATCACCTCACATTTATCAGGGTTAAACTCCATTTGCCATTTTTCAGCCCAGCTTTGCATCCTATCTATGTCTCTTTGCAACCTACAACAGCCCTCCACCTCATCCACTACTCCACCAATCTTGGTGTCATCAGCAAATTTACTGATCCACCCTTCAGCCCCCTCCTCTAAGTCATTAATAAAAATCACAAAGAGCAGAGGACCAAGCACTGATCCCTGCGGCACTCCGCTAGCAACCTGCCTCCAATCCGAAAATTTTCCATCGACCACCACCCTCTGTCTTCGATCAGACAGCCAGTTACCTATCCAATCGGCCAACTTTCCCTCTATCCCACACCTCCTCACTTTCATCATAAGCCGACCATGGGGACCTTATCAAACGCCTTACTAAAATCCATGTATATGACATCAACTGCCCGACCTTCATCAACACACTTAGTTACCTCCTCAAAAAATTCTATCAAATTTGTGAGGCACGACTTGCCCTTCACGAATCCGTGCTGACTATCCCGGATTAATCCACATCTTTCTAAATGGTCGTAAATCCCATCTCTAAGGACCCTTTCCATCAATTTACCAACCACCGAAGTAAGACTAACCGGTCTATAATTACCAGGGTCATTTCTATTCCCTTTCTTAAACAGAGGAACAACATTCGCCATTCTCCAGTCCTCTGGCACCATCCCCGTGGACAGCGAGGACCCAAAGATCAAAGCCAAAGGCTCTGCAATCTCATCCCTTGCCTCCCAAAGAATCCTAGGATACATTTCATCAGGCCCAGGGGACTTATCGACCTTCAGTTTATTCAAAACTGCCAGGACATCCTCCCTCCGAACATCTATTTCCTCCAGCCTATTAGCCTGTAACACCTTCTCTTCCTTAAAAACATGGCCCCTCTCCTTGGTGAACACTGAAGAAAAGTATTCATTCATCACCTCGCCTATCTCTACTGACTCCATACACAAGTTCCCATTACTGCCCTTGACCGGCCCTAACCTCACCCGGGTCATTCTTTTATTCCTCACATAAGAGTAAAAAGCCTTGGGGTTTTCCTTGATCCGACCCGCCAAGGACTTCTCGTGTCCCCTCCTAGCACTCCTAAGCCCCTTTTTCAGCTCATTCCTTGCTAACTTGTAACCCTCAATCGAGCCATCTGAACCTTGGTTCCTCATCCCTACATAAGCTTAGTTTAAAAACAGCGAGATTATGTTGCAGCTGTATAAGGTGTTGGTGAGGCCACACCTGGAGTACTGTGTACAGTTTTGGTCTCCTTACTTGAGAAAGGATATACTGGCACTGGAGGGGCTGCAGAGGAGATTCACTAGGTTGATTCCGGAGTTGAGAGTGTTGGCTTATCAGGAGAGACTGAGTAGACTGGGGCTATACTCATTGGAATTCAGAAGAATGAGGGGAGATTTTATAGAAACATATAAGATTATGAAGGGAATAGATAGGATAGAAGCGGGGAAGTTGTTTCCACTGGCGGGTGAAACTAGAACTAGGGGGCATAGCCTCAAAATAAGGGGAAGCAGATTTAGGACTGAGTTGAGGAGGAACTTCTTCACCCGAACGGTTGTGAATCTGTGGAATTCCCTGCCCAGTGAAGCAGTTGAGGCTACCTCATTGAATGTTTTTAAGGCAAGGATAGATACATTTTTGAACAGTAAAGGAATTAAAGGTTATGGTGAGCGGGCGGGTAAGTGGAGCTGAGTCCACAAAAAGATCAACCCTGATCTTATTGAATGGTGGAGCAGGCTCGAGGGGCCGGATGGCCTACTCCTGCTCCTAGTTCTTATGTTCTTATGTAAAGGTCCTGTGGTTACAAAGGTCACTGTTGATTGGGAACAATGGAACAGATGTGCCCTGTTTTCTTGTGATCCTTGGACAAATTATCTCAACACTGGGAGGGTCTTGGACAGACAAGCAGAAATCGTATAAAGGTGGAAGACTCAAAATCTCGGCAGTGACAACCTGGGGTGAACCATCATGAAGGAAGACCTTGAGTTCAGAACTCAAAGACTACAGCCCATGAAACGAACCTGGCTAGTTCATCACAGATGGACAGTATTTTAAGTCCAAGTTGTGAGTCTTGCAACCTGTCATAGATACATGCTGAAGTAGAGTAGTGAGCTAAACACATGATCTTTATGAAGGAAGGTACTTTGAGTATTTATGTACCTTTGTCTTCAAGTTTAACCAATAAACTGTAAGCTGAACCAGTTTATCATCTGGGGTCTTTGTCTGGTAACGATAATTAGAAAATAAACAGTTGACATCCTCAAGAGATGAGAAAGGTCAACTGCATGCGCAGTTCAAAAAAAATCTGACAGCGCGCCTGGGCGCGAAAAACAAAGCAGAAAGTGGAGAGAGCGGCTCTCTGACGTTCATCCTCTGGTCGGGGGGGTTTTCTGCTGCCAGTCCGCAGCCGATCCCTCCTGGCACCATCACTGGTTCACTACCAGCCACAGCCATCTCTCCCGCTCTCTCACACCTGCAGGGAAGAGTAATCTGTGGCCGGTAGTGAACCAGTGATGGTGCCAGGAGGGAGCGGCCGCAGACACGCAGCGAGCGGAACCCCCCCGACCAGAGGATGAGACGTCACACCCCCTCTCCACCAACCGCCCCCCCGCCCCCAGGGGATGATACGTCACACCCCCTCTCCTCCCCCCCCCAACAAGGGGATGATACGTCACACCCCCTCTCCACCCCCCACCCCCAGGGGATGATCGGTCACACCCCCTCCCCTCCCACGCGCCCCCCCCGCCCCTCCCCCTCCAGGGGATGAGATGTCACACACCCTCCCCTCCCCTCCCCCCCCCCAGGGGATGAGACGTCACACCCCATCTCCTCCTCCCATCCCCCCTCCCACCCCGACCAGAGGATGACCTGGGTCAGAGAGCCGTTGCAGTCTCTGACCCTGCTCTTCGGAAGCTGCAGCAGCGACTTCAGACTTTTATTTTGCAGGTCGGTAACAGCGCGGACGCGGATCGGGCCGGAAGACGGTAAAGTGGGATTTGGCGGTAGAGTTGGGCGCGCGGTTCATTAAGTCGATTTAAATGCATGCAAATGCATTTAAATTGTTGGGCCGCCCGATTTGGGCGCAGGCCGGACCCGCGCCTGAATCGGGTGTTGGTAAAGCCGCGATCTGCTCGGAATCAGGTGCAAAAGTGGGGAATTAGACTTAGAGCCCAAAGAAGTAGGGGAGATCCTAAATGAATACTTTGCGTCGGTATTCACAAAGGGGAGGGGTGTGTTGACCCGTTACAGAAAATCTCCATTACAAGGGAGGAAGTGTTAGGTTTTTTAGGGAACATTAAAACTGACAAAGCCCCAGGGCCTGATGGCATCTATCCTCGACTGCTCAGGGAGACGAGAGATGAAATTGCTGGGCCTCTGACGGAAATCTTTGTCGCTTCTTTGGACACGGGTGAGGTCCCTGAGGATTGGAGGATAGCGAATGTGGTCCCATTGTTTAAGAAGGGTAGCAGGGATAACCCAGGAAATTATAGGCCGGTGAGCTTGACGTCCGTGGTAGGGAAGTTGTTGGAGAGGATTCTTAGAGACAGGATGTATGTGCATTTAGAACGGAACAATCTCATTAGTGACAGACAGCATGGTTTTGTAAGAGGGAGGTCGTGCCTTATAAATTTGGTGGAGTTTTTGAGGAAGTGACAAAAACGGTTGCTGAAGGAAGGGCTGTGGATGTCGTCTATATGGATTTCAGTAAGGCATTTGACAAAGTCCCACATTGCAGGTTGGTTAAGAAGGTTAAGGCTCATGGGATACAAGGAGAAGTGGCTAGATGGGTGGAGAACTGGCTTGGCCATAGGAGACAGAGGGTAGTGGTCGAAGGGTCTTTTTCCGGCTGGAGGTCTGTGACCAGTGGTGTTCCGCAGGGCTCTGTACTAGGACCTCTGCTATTTGTGATATATATAAATGATTTGGAAGAAGGTGTAACTGGTGTCATCAGCAAGTTTGCGGATGACACGAAGATGGCTGGACTTGCGGATAGCGATGAACATTGTCGGACAATACAGCAGGATATAGATAGTCTGGAAAATTGGGCGGAGAGGTGGCAGATGGAGTTTAATCCGGATAAATGCGAAGTGATGCATTTTGGAAGAAATAATGTAGGGAGGAGTTATACAATAAATGGCAGAGTCATCAGGAGTATAGAAACACAGAGGGACCTAGGTGTGCAAGTCCACAAATCCTTGAAGGAGGCAACACAGGTGGAGAAGGTGGTGAAGAAGGCATATGGTATGCTTGCCTTTATAGGACGGGGTATAGAGTATAAAAGCTGGAGTCTGATGATGCAGCTGCATAGAACGCTGGTTAGGCCACATTTGGAGTACTGCATCCAGTTCTGGTCGCCGCACTACCAGAAGGACGTGGAGGCGTTAGAGAGAGTGCAGAGAAGGTTTACCAGGATGTTGCCTGGTATGGAGGGTCTTAGCTATGAGGAGAGATTGGGTAAACTGGGGTTGTTCTCCCTGGAAAGACGGAGAATGAGGGGAGATCTACTAGAGGTGTACAAGATTATGAAGGGGATAGATAGGGTGAACGGTGGGAAGCTTTTTCCCAGATCAGAAGTGACGTTCACGAGGGGTCACAGGCTCAAGGTGAGAGGGGCGAAGTATAACTCAGATATTAGAGGGATGTTTTTTACCCAGAAGGTGGTGGGGGCCTGGAATGCGCTGCCAAGTAGGGTGGTGGAGGCAGGCACGCTGACATCGTTTAAGACTTACCTGGATAGTCACATGAGCAGCCTGGGAATGGAGGGATACAAACGATTGGTCTAGTTGGACCAAGGAGCGGCACAGGCTTGGAGGGCCGAAGGGCCTGTTTCCTGTGCTGTACTGTTCTTTGTTTTTTAGGGAATATAAAGACTGACAAATCCCCAGGGCCTGATGGAATCTATCCAAGGCTGCTCAGGGAGACGAGAGGTGAAATCGCTGGGCCTCTGACGCAAATCTTTGCCTCGTCACTGGACACAGATGAGGTCCCGGAGGATTGGAGGATAGCTAATATGGTCCCGTTATTTAAGAAGGGTAGGAAGGATAACCCGGGAAATTATAGATCGGTGAGCTTGACGTCCGTGGTCGGGAAGTTGTTGGAGAAGATTCTTAGAGATAGGATGTATGCGCATTTAGAAAGGAATAAACTCATTGACGATAGTCAGCATGGTTTTGTGAGAGGGAGGTCATGCCTCACTAACCTGGCGGAGTTTTTTGAAGAAGTGACCAGAATGGTTGATGAGGGAAGGGCCGTGGATGTCGTCTATATGGACTTTAGTAAAGCGTTTGACAAAGTCCCTCATGGTAGGTTGGTACAAAAGGTTGGATCTCATGGGATACAAGGAGAAGTGGCTAGATGGGTGGGGAACTGGATTGGTCACAGAAGACAGAGGGTGGTAGTGGAAGGGTCTTTTTCCGGCTGGAGGCCTGTGACTAGTGGTGTTCCGCAGGGCTCTGTATTGGGACCTCTGCTGTTTGTGATTTATATAAACGATCTGGAAGGTGGTGTAACTGGGGTGATCAGTAAGTTTACGGACGACACGAAAATGGCTGGACTTGCAGATAGTGAGAAACATTGTCAGAGGGTACAGAAGGATATAGATAGGCTGGAAACTTGGGCAAAGAAATGGCAGATTGATGCGCGATTAATTCACTCCAGAGGCTAGATCGTACTCGGGAAATAAAGGCTTTTATTCGCAACAAGAATAGCATACTGCTTAACAATACAATCCCAGACTAAAGGGTCACTAGGAAGTGCAGTGACCTTTATACTCCTATAGGAAGGCGGAGCCAAACGGAGTGTACCACAGAACAATGCTAACAGGTGGAACACCCCAACCCTAACCCCAACAGTAACAAGAGTAACATATGTACAAGTACCCATAGTGATAACCATCTATGGTTCAGTACCCATCGTGGTAACCATCTATGGTTCACCACATTCACCCCTCCTTTAAAAACAAAGGCCGGTGGGGCAAAAAAAACCAGTACGAACTGTCCATATATTCGCAAGTTCAGTCGTATTGGAGGTCCGCACCGTCTCTGCGACCTCCGCAGCACTGGCGGTAGTGCCGGTTCTGGTGACCGTGGTGTCCCTCTCTCCAAGGTGGTGTCCAGTGACTCCTCCAGTTCCTCACGCACCTGTGGACCGCGAGGTGGCGACAATCTCCTGGATTCAGGCAAGCTGTACACGGGAGTAAGAGGATTAAGTGGAGGCCCCGATACTGCCCGCGCCATGTCAGGAGGGGAGAGAATGAGCAAAGGAATCCTAACCAGGGGTGCGGGAGCGACGGGGGTTTCCAGGTCCCCTGCAGGCGCCAGATCTCGGATAGAGACCGTGTCCTCTCGCCCGTCAGGATATGCCACATAGGCATATTGAGGGTTGGCGTGGAGGAGATGGACCTGTTCAACCAAAGGGTCGGACTTGCGGGCCCTAACATGCCGCCGCAGGAGGACAGGTCCTGAGTACGTCAACCAAGACGGCAGTGAGGTCTGAGAGGAAGACTTCCTAGGGAAGGTAAACATCCGTTCATGTGGGGTAGCATTGGTTGCCGTACACAGGAGGGACCGGATTGAATGGAGCGCATCAGAAAGTACCTCTTGCCAACGGGAGACGGGAAGACCTTAACGCCAGTAAGACGGCCTTCCAGACTGTAGCGTTTTCTCTTTCGACCTGCCCATTACCCCTGGGGTTGTAACTCGTAGTCCTACTTGAGGCAATTCCTTTAGAGAGCAGGTATTGCCTCAAGTCGTCACTCATAAACGACGAACCCCTATCACTGTGGATATAACTGGGGTAACCGAACAGGGTAAAGAGACCCCGCAGGGCTTTGATGACCGTGGCAGTGGACATGTCTGAACAGGGAATGGCAAAGGGGAATCGGGAGTACTCGTCAACCACGTTGAGGAAACACATTCCGATCTGTCGAAGGAAGGGGGCCCTTGAAATCGACACTCAGTCATTCAAAAGGGCGAGTGGCCTTAATGAGGTGTGCCCTGTCAGGTCTGTAGAAGTGCAGTTTGCATTCAGCACATACCTGGCAGCTCCGCGTTATTGATCTGACATCTTCTACAGAGTAGGGCAGATTCCGGGCCTTTACAAAATGGAAGAGCCGAGTGATCCCCGGATGGCAGAGATCATTGTGGAGGGCCTGTAGCCGGTCCTCCTGCACACTGGCACATGTTCCACGCGACAGGGCATCTGAGGGCTCATTGAGCTTCCCCGGACGGTACATGATATCATAGTTGTAGGTGGAGAGTTCGATTCTCCAACTCAAGATTTTATCATTCTTAATTTTTCCCCTTAACGTGTTGTTGAACATAAAGGCCACGGACCGCTGGTCCGTGAGCAGGGTAAATCGTTTTCCAGCCAAATAATGGCGCCAATGCCGTACGGCCTCCACAATGGCCTGAGCCTCTTTTTCCACAGAGGAGTGCCGAATTTCAGGGCCTTGGAGGGTGCTAGAGAAAAAGGCGACGGGCCTGCCCACCTGGTTAAGTGTGGCGGCCAGGGCGAAATCAGATGCATCACTCTCCACCTGGAAGGGGATGGACTCATCGACAGCGTGCATCGTGGCTTTCGCGATGTCGGCTTTTATCCCTTCAAAGGCTAGGCGAGCCTCTGCTGTCAGGGGAAAAGAGGTAGATTTTATGAGCGGACGGGCTTTGTCCGCATAATTGGGAACCCACTGTGCATAATACGAGAAGAAGCCTAAGCATCTCCTCAGTGCTTTGATGCTAGTGGGTAGGGGAAGTTCAAGGAGGGGACGCATACGGTCTGGATCGGGGCCGATGACCCCGTTTTCCACCACGTATCCGAGGATTGCTAGGCGGTGCTTGCTGAATACACACTTCTCCCTGTTATAGGTCAGATTCAGGCGAGACGCAGTGCGTAAAAACTTCAGGAGGTTGGCGTCGTGGTCCTGCTGGTCATGGCCGCAGATTGTGACGTTGTCCAGGTACGGGAAGGTAGCCCGTTTTGGTCCACCATTCGGTCCATCTCGCGCTGGAAGACCGAGACCCCATTAGTGATGCCAAAAGGGACCCTTAAGAAGTGGTAGAGACGGTCATCTGCCTCAAAGGCCGTGTATTTTCGGTCCTCTGGGCGAATGTGGAGCTGGTGGTAGGCTGACTTCAAGTCGATGGTGGAGAACACCCGGTACTGCGCAATCTGGTTGACCATGTCAGATATGCGCGGGAGAGGGTACGCGTCCAGCTGCGTGTACCTATTAATGGTCTGACTATAGTCTATGACCATCCGGGGCTTGTCTCCAGTCTTAACCACCATGACTTGCGCTCTCCAGGGGCTAGTGCTAGGTTGAATGATCCCTTCCCTGAGGAGCTGCTGAACCTCAGATCGAATAAAGATCCGATCCTCAGCGCTGTAACGCCTGCTCTTAGTCGCGATGCGCTTGCAGCCTGGCACGAGATTTTCAAATAAGGAAGGCGGGGTAATTTTGAGTGTCGAGAGACTGCATGTGGAGCGCGCTGGGCAATTTGGAGGCTGCAGCTCTCCCACTGAAAGTGGAGGGCGTGGCCCATCGTACTGCAGGGTCACACCCTTCAGGTGGACCATAAAGTCTAGCCCCAGGAGTACCGGAGCACAAAGGTGCGGTAACACGAGGAGCCTGAAGTTCTCATAAACTGTGCCCCGCACCGTTAAAGTTACCACGCCGCTCCCAAGAACGATAACAGATCGGGACCTTGACGCCATAGAGATTGTCTGCCTGACAGTTTGCACGCGGAGAGCGCACCGTTTCACGGTATCCGGATGGATGAAACTCTCCGTGCTCCCGCTGTCAAACAGACAATGTGTCAGGCGTCCGTTTACCTCTATGTCCATCATGGAGGCGGCACGGTAGCACAGTGGTTAGCACTGCTGCTTCACAGCTCCAGGGACCTGGGTTCGATTCCCGGCTCGGGTCACTGTCTGTGCGGAGTTTGCACATTCTCCCCGTGTCTGCGTGGGTTTCCTCCGGGTGCTCCGGTTTCCTCCCACAGTCCAATGATGTGCGGGTTAGGTTGATTGGCTAAGCTAAATTGCCCCTTAGTGTCCCGGGATGCGTAGATTAGAGGGATTAGCGGGTAAATATGGGGGTCAGAGGGATTAGCAGGTAAATATGTAGGGATATGGGGATAGGGCCTGGGTGGGATTGTTGTCGGTGCAGACTCGATGGGCTGAATGGCCTCTTTCTGCACTGTAGGGGTTCTATGGTTCTATGGTTCTATGGACTTGTCAAGTCGGTGAGGCTTGATCCAACGCCACTGTTGGATCCCGAGTGTAACTGCAGGCAGCTGAGATGGTCGACGACGAGGACCCCTGCTGGTCGTCTGCGGCCGGTGTCGACCAAAATGGCTGCGCCCATGGATCGCACGTGGTCGATGGCGTTGAAAGTGGCGGCACCCGCAGGTCGCACGTGTCTTGCGTCGTCGTCATCAGGAATGGCGGCGCCCGTGAATCGCACGTGGTTGAAGACATCGACGAAGCTGGAGACGAGGAGACGGATCCTGGGGAGTCACACGCAGCACTGCTTGGCTTCGAAGGAGGCTTTGCTCGGCACACTTTAGCATAGTGCCCTTTCTTCCCACAAGCGGAGCAAAATACCGTCCTGGCCGGACATCGCTGACGAGGGTGCTTCGCCAATCCACAGAAATAGCACCGTGGGCCTCCTGGAGCTGCCGCAGTCGTCAGGTCTGAGGTTGAAAACACGATCGCGCAGTTCCTAGGAGCCGCCGGGTAGAGTTGAGTCGGTGGCTGTACTTGCCACGATGTTCCCACGTGGTCGGTGGGGTAAGTTTCAAGACTTCTGGAGGCCGTTTCCATCGCATCAGCCAATTCTACCGTCTTAGCTAGGTCCAAGTTACCTTGCTCCAGCAGCCGCAGGCGAATATAGGATGAGCCGATTCCCGCCACGAACGCATCTCGGATCAGATCGTTAGTGTATTGAGTAGCCGACACAGGCTTGCAATTGCAGGCTCTGGCTCGCTGCTGAAGTTCGCGCAGGTACTGTCCCGTCGTTTCACCGGGCTGCCACCGTCGAATGGCTAGTAGGTGACGAGCATGAATTTCGTTTGGCGGTTTATGGTACAGCTTCTTGAGTGATTCGATGGCCTCTTTGTAGTCTTGGGAATCACAGATTGTTGCATACACAGTGCCGCTTACCCTTGCGTGAAGGACCCGCAATCTGTCGGCGTCGGTTTGGACTGCTGTTGAGGCGTCGATGTAATCCTGGAAACACTTCAACCAATGGTCAAAAGTGTTCGACGCTCCCGCGGCACGCGGATCCAAGGTTAGCCGATCGGGTTTCAGCATCTGCTCCATTTTTTTTTTCAGAACAAAATTTGTTGCGAATAAAATTGATGCGCGATTTATTCACTTGAGAGGCTAGATCGTACTCGGGAAATAAAGGCTTTTATTCGCAACAAGAATAGAGCACACTGCTTAACAATACAATCCCAGACTAAAGGGTCACTAGGAAGTGCAGTGACATTTATACTCCTATAGGAAGGCGGAGCCAAACGGAGTGTACCACAGAACAATGCTAACAGGTGGAACACCCCAACCCTAACCCTAACCCTATTAATGATCTGGATGAGGGTATAGTTGGGTGGATTAGCAAATTTGCTGATGACACCAAAGTCGGTGGTGTGGTAGACAGTGAGGAAGGGTGTCGTAGTTTGCAGGAAGACTTAGACAGGTTGCAAAGTTGGGCCGAGAGGTGGCGGATGGAGTTTAATGCGGAGAAGTGTGAGGTAATTCACTTTGGTAGGAATAACAGATGTGTTGAGTATAGGGCTAACGGGAGGACTTTGAATAGTGTGGAGGAGCAGAGGGATCTAGGTGTATGTGTGCATAGATCCCTGAAAGTTGGGAATCAAGTAGATAAGGTTGTTAAGAAGGCATATGGTGTCTTGGCGTTTATTGGTAGGGGGATTGAATTTAGGAGTCGTAGCGTTATGTTGCAACTGTACACAACTCTGGTGCGGCCGCACTTGGAGTACTGTGTGCAGTTCTGGTCCCCACATTACAGGAAGGATGTGGAGGCTTTGGAGAGGGTGCAGAGGAGGTTTACCAGGATGTTGCCTGGTATGGAGGGGAGATCCTATGAGGAGAGGCTGAGGGATTTGGGATTGTTTTCGCTGGAAAGGCGGCGGCTAAGAGGGGATCTTATTGAAACATATAAGATGATTAGAGGTTTAGATAGGGTGGATAGTGATAGCCTTTTTCCTCTGATGGAGAAATCCAGCACGAGGGGGCATGGCTTTAAATTGAGGGGGGGTAGTTATAGAACCGATGTCAGGGGTAGGTTCTTTACCCAGAGGGTGGTGAGGGATTGGAATGCCCTGCCAGCATCAGTAGTAAATGCGCCTAGTTTGGGGGCGTTTAAGAGATCCGTAGATAGGTTCATGGACGAAAAGAAATTGGTTTAGGTTGGAGGGTCACAGTTTTTTTTTTTAACTGGTCGGTGCAACATCGTGGGCCGAAGGGCCTGTTCTGCGCTGTAATGTTCTATGTTCTATGTTCTATGTTCTAACAGTAACAAGAGTAACATATGTACAAATACCCATAGTGATAACCATCTATGGTTCAGTACCCATAGTGGTGACCATCTATGGTTCACCACACAGATGGAGTTCAATCCAGATAAATGCGAAGTGATGCATTTTGGTAGAACTAACGTATGGGGGAGCTATACGATAAATGGCAGAACCATAAAGGGTGTAGATACGCAGAGGGACCTGGGTGTGCAAGTCCACAGATCCTTGAAGGTGACGTCACAGGTGGAGAAGGTGGTGAATAAGGGATATGGCATGCTTGCCTTTATAGGACGGGGCATAGAGTATGAAAGTTGGGGTCTGATGTTGCAGTTGTATAGGACGTTGGTTTGGCCGCATTTGGAATATTGCGCCCAGTTCTGGTCGCCACACTACCAGAAGGACGTGGAGGCTTTAGAGAGAGTGCAGAGGAGGTTTACCAGGATGTTGCCTGGTATGGAAGGGTTTAGTTATGAGGAGAGATTGGGTAAACTGGGGTTGTTCTCACTGGAAAGACGGAGGATGAGGGGTGACCTAATGGAGGTGTATGAAATTATGAAAGGCATAGATCGGGTGAACGGTGGGAAGCTTTTTCCCAGGTCGGTGGTGACGTTCACGAGGGGTCATAGATTCAAGGTGAGGGGGAGGAGGTTTAACACGGATATCAGAAGGACGTATTTTACACAGAGGGTGGTGGGGGCCTGGAATGCGCTGCCGGGCAAGGTGGTGGAGGCGGACACACTGGGAATGTTTAAGACTTATCTAGATAGCCACATGAACAGAGTGGGAATGGAGGGATACAAAAGAATGGTCTAGTTTGGACCAGGGAGCGGCGCGGGCTTGGAGGGCCGAAGGGCCTGTTCCTGGGCTGTATTGTTCTTTGTTCTAGATCGCGGTATAGGCCCGATGCCCAACTTTACCGTGATTTTGCACCTGAAAATGGGCTCAAAGGTTTGGTAAAATCAGGCCCAAGGACTAAGGGTCACTGTTTAAAAATAAGGGGCCATTCATTTAAGACAGGGATGAGGAGAATTTATTTGCTCAGAGGCTTATGAATCTGTGGAACTCACTCCTCAGAGGATAGTGAAAGCAGAATATTTTTCTGGCAGATCTAGAGAGATTCTCGATTAACAAGGAGATGTAAGGTTATTAAGGTAAGATGCATGTGGGATTGAGGTTACAATCTGCTTCACTGTGATTTTATTGAATGACGGGGCAGGCTTGAGGGACCGAGTGGCCAGCTCCAGCTCCTAATTCGTGTGTTTGTGTGAAATTATATCCCAGACTACTTGTGATGATTTTATTGTAAACATTTATTAAAATATAAAGACAAACAAAATTACATTGAAACACAAGGATGGCTTCACCAAGTAAATAATATTTTAACAGTTTCAAAAGATCTTAAACTATCCTCAGGCTAACCTTCCCCATTCTCTTTAGCAGTTGTTTTGATAGATTTTAAAATCAACTCCAGTATTTTTTTCCACGTAGTGCTCTCTTTCTCTTTGGGTGTTCTCGGAGGCCGACAGCAGCTGCTTCTCCGGGTCTGGCCTTGTTCCCACTGTCTCCTGAGAGTTCTGACCAGCTACCCTGATGTCTTCTGGGAGAACTAAGCAGTTACGTCCTCACAAAGTCTACAATATTTCCTTAAATACATTTTTCCCCTTTGATCTCTCTATTATCTCACCCAGTCTCTGTAGAAATACTTTCTTGATGTGGAGAGGCCGGCGTTGGACTGGGGTAAACACAGTAAGAGTTTTAACAATACCAGGTTAAAGTCCAACAGGTTTATTTGGTAGCAAATGCCATTAGCTTTCGGAGCCCTGCTCCTTTGTCAGCTCACAAACAAGGCACACAGAGACACAAAATCAAGTTACAGAATACTGATTAGAATGCGAATCTTTACAGCTAATCAAGTCTTAAAGATACAGACAATGTGAGTGGAGGGAGCATTAGGCACAGGTTAAAGAAATGTGTATTGTCTCCAGACAGGACAGCCAGTGAGATTCTGCAAGTCCAGGAGGCAAGCTGTGGGGGTTACCGATAGTGTGACATGAACCCAAGATCCCGGTTGAGGCCGTCCTCATGTGTGCGGAACTTGGCTATCAGTTTCTGCTCAGCGACTCTGCGCTGTCGTGTGTCGTGAAGGCCGCCTTGGAGAACGCTTACCCGAAGATCAGAGGCCGAATGCCCGTGACCGCTGAAGTGCTCTCCCACAGGAAGAGAACAGTCTTGCCTGGTGATTATCGAGCGGTGTTCATTCATCCGTTGTCGTAGCGTCTGCATGGTTCCGCACACATGATGACGGCCTAAACCGGGATCTTGGATTTATGTCACACTATCAGTAACCCCCCACAGCTTGCCTCCTGGACTTGCAGAATCTCACTGGCTGTCCTGTCTGGAGACAATACACATTTCTTTAACCTGTGCCTAATGCTCCCTCCACTCACATTGTCTGTATCTTTAAGACTTGATTAGCTGTAAAGATTCACATTCTAATCAGTATTCTGTAACTTGATTTTGTGTCTCTGTGTGCCCTATTTGTGAGCAGATTTCCACTCCATCTGATGAAGGAGCAGCGCTCCGAAAGCTTATGGTATTTGCTACCAAATAAACCTGTTGGACTTTAACCTGGTGTTGTTAAAACTCTTACTGTGAGATACTTTCTTCCCAGAATTAATTAACTTTCTTTCTTTCCTTTAGCTCTTAGGTTCAGAGGAACAGAGGGATCTTGGGGTACTTATTCACAGATCCCTGAAGGTGGCAGGACAGGGTAATCGTGGGGTTGAGAAAGCATATGGGACACTTGCTTTCCTTATCTGTCGTGGCATAGATTAGAGGAGTAGGGAGGTTCTGTTGGATCTGTACAAAACTTTGGTTAGGCCACAGCTGGAGTACCGTGTGCAGCTCTGGTCACCTCACTATGGAAGGAGGTGATTGCATGAGAGGAGGTATAGAGAAAATTCACCAGGATGCTGCCTGGGATGGAACATTCAAGCTATGAGGAGAGGCTGAATAGGCTTGGATTATTTTCTTCAGAGCCGAAAAGGCTGAGGGATGACCTGATTGAGGTGTATTAGATTATGAGGGATATGGACAGGATGGATAGGAGGCAGCTGTTCCCTTAGTTGAAGGGTCAATAACGAGGAAGGTGAGGGGCAGGAGAGTTAGAAGAGATTTGAGGAAACATCTTTTCATCCTGATGGTGGTGGGAGTCTCGAATGTACTGCTTGGAGGGTAGTGGAAGTGGGAACCTCACAACCTTTAAAAGTACGTGGGTGAGCACTTGAAATGTCACAACATTTAAGGCGATGGCCCAAGTTCCAGGGAGTTGGATTAGTGTAGATTTAATGTAGTTTTGTTGGTGCAGACTCGATGGGCTGATGGGCCTCTTCTGTATTGTATGACTCTATAATTTTATGACTCTAAAAAATATAAACTTACCCTATCCTTGCTTTACTTATTTACATCTTTTACAATCTATATACAGTCCCCTTTGAACTAAAACAGCCCAATATAAAACTACTCAAGTTATTGCTTTTTGCAAAATTCGAATTGAAACTGTTTTTGGTTCATTAACATATCAAACTATTTCTTAATTTTAGTTTTAGATTCTTACAGCAATCGTGTCTCTTACTTACAGGAAATGCATACAGGAAGGTTCTTTGGAACAATATGTTGACAGTCCAACTAGAGAGGGGGCTATTCTGGACCTAGTACTGGGGAATGAGCCCGGTCAGGTCATCAAAGTTGCAGTAGGGGAACATGTGGCAAATAGTGACCACAATTCTGTAAACTTTAGGATAGTAATGGAAAAAGATGAGTGTTGTCCAATGGGTAAGGTACTGAATTGGGGGAAGGCTAACTACAGCCGGATTAGGCAGGATTTGATGGCTGTTGATTGGGAGAGGCTGTTCGAGGGTAAATCCACATCTGGCATGTGGGAGTCTTTTAAGGAGCAGTTGATAGGACTGCAGGACAGGCATGTGCCTGTAAAGAGGAAGGATAGGAAAGGTAGGATTCGGGAGCCGTGGATAACCAGTGAAATTGTGGGTCTAATCAAAAAGAAAAAAGAGGCATACATGAGGTCCAGGCAGCTAAAAACAGATGGAGCACTGGAAGAATACAGAGAAAGTAGAAAATAACTCAAACAGGGACTTAGAAAGGCAAAAAGGGGTCACAAAATGTCCTTGGCAGACAGGATTAAGGAGAATCCGAAGGCATTTTATACATATGTTAGGAACAAGAGGGTTGTTAGGGAAAGAATCGGACCTCTCAGAGACAAAAGAGGGAAATTATGCTTAGAACCAAAGGAAGTAGGTGAGATCCTAAACGAATACTTTGCATCAGTGTTCACAAAGGAGAGGGACATGTTGACTGGTAGTGTCTCAGAGAGATGTGTTGACCTGTTAGAAAAAATCTCAATTACAAGGGAGGAAGTGTTAGGTTTTTTAGGAAACATTAAGACAGACAAATCCCCAGGGCCGGATGGCATCTATCCTAGACTCCTCAGGGAGGCGAGAGATGCAATTGCTGGGCCTCTAACAGAAATCTTTGTCTCTTCACTGGACACAGGTGAGGTCCCAGAGGATTGGAGGATAGCAAATGTGGTCCCATTATTTAAGAAGGGTAGCAAGGATAACCCGGGTAATTATAGGCCGGTGAGCTTGACGTCCGTGGTAGGGAAGTTGTTGGAGAAGATTCTTAGAGATAGGATATATGCGCATTTAGAACTGAATAATCTCATTAGCGATAGACAGCATGGTTTTGCAGGAGGGAGGTCATGCTTCACAAATTTGGTTGAGTTTTTTGAGGAGGTGACAAAAACGATTGACGAAGGAAGGGCCATGGATGTTGTCTATATGGATTTTAGTAAAGCGTTTGACAAGGTACCTCATGGCAGGCTGGTGCAAAAGGTTAAATCTCATGGGATAAAAGGTGAGCTAGCTCGGTGGGTGGAGAACTGGCTTAGCCATAGAAGACAGAGGGTAGCAGTGGAGGGGTCTTTTTCTGGTTGGAGGTCTGTGACTAGTGATGTTCCGCAGGGCTCTGTACTGGGACCTCTGCTGTTTGTGATATATATGAATGATTTAGAGGAAGATGTAGCTGGTGTGATCAGTAAGTTTGCGGACGACACGAAGATTGTTGGAGTTGCGGATAGTTATGAACATTGTCAGAGAATACAGCAGGATATAGATAGGCTGGAACATTGGGCGGAGAAATGGCAGATGGAATTTAATCCAGATAAATGCAAAGTGATGCATTTCGGTAGATCTAATGAAAGGGGGAGCTATACAGTAAATGGCAGAACCATCAGGAGTATAGACACACAGAGGGACCTGGGTGTACAAGTCCACAGATCCTTAAAGGTGGCAGCACAGGTGGAGAGAGTAGTGAAGAAGGCATATGGCATGCTTGCCTTTATTGGACGGGGCATAGAATATAAAAGTTGGCATATGATGTTGCAGCTGTATAGAACGTTGGTTCGGCCACATTTGGAATACTGCGTCCAGTTCTGGTCGCCACACTACCAGAAGGACGTGGAGGCTTTGGAGAGAGTACAGAGAAGGTTTACCAGGATGTTGCCTGGTATGGAGGGTCTTAGCTATGAGGAGAGATTAGGTAAACTGAGGTTGTTCTCCCTGGAAAGATGGAGGATGAGGGGGCGACCTAATAGAGGTGTATAAAATTATGAAGGGCATAGATAGAGTGAACAGTGGGAAGCTTTTTCCCAGGTCGGAGGTGACGAACACAAGGGGTCACAAGTTCAAGGTGAGGGGGGCAAGGTTCAACACAGATGTCAGGTGGACGTATTTTACACAGAGGGTGGTGGGGGCCTGGAATGCACTGCCAAGCAAGGTGATTGAGGCGGACACACTGGGATTGTTTAAGACTTATCTAGATAACCACATGAACAGACTGGGAATAGAGGGATACAAAAGAATGGTCTAGTGGGTACATGAGCGGGGCTGGCTTGGAGGGCCGAAGGGCCTGTTCCTGTGCTGTATTGTTCTTTGTACTTCAATTACCATAATCACAAACTCCACAACAGCCTGTCTTCCAGTACTTCAGAAATATGACAGTGACATTAACAAAGAGAAATATTGCATTTTCTTGGCAAATGCAAATATATCTTTCATTTGAGAAAAAGACTAACTGTGCATATTGTATTCCTGGAGTGATCTCATTGTGATCTCATCAAAACAACTGCAGCAAGACTTCTTTATTCCTTTACTCCAATCCTGCAATAAAGCCCCACATACCACTTGACTTCCTAATGAATTGTTGTACCTGTACACTACCTTTCTGTGTTCCGTGTATGAACACGTCCATGTCTCTTTGAGCAAGTCCAATCTCTCTGAAGAAGAGTCATTTGGACTCACAGAAACATAGAAAATAGGAGCAGGAGGAGGCCATTTGGCTGATCATCCAACTCAATAGCCTAATCCTGCTTTTTCCCCATAACCTTTGACCCCATTCGCCCCAAGTGCTATATCCAGCCGCCTCTTGAATGCATTCAATGTTTTGGCATCAACTACTTCCTGTGGTAATGAATTCCACAGACTCACCACCCTTTGGGTGAAGAAATGTCTCCTTACCTCGGTCCTAAATGGTCTACCCCGAATCCTCAGACTGTAAACCCTGGTTCTGGACCCCCCCACCATTGGGAACATCTACCCTGTGGAGACCTGTGAGGATTTTATAAGTCTCTATGAGATCCCCTCTCATTCGTCTGAACTCCAGTGAAAACAATCCTAACCTAGTCAATCTTTCCTCATACATCAGTCCCGCCATCCCCGGAATCAGCCTGGTAAACCTTCGCTGCACTCCCTCGAGAGCAAGAACATCCTTCCTCAGAAAAGGAGACCAAAACTGCACACAATACTCTAGGTGTGGCCTCACCAAGGCCCCTGTATAGTTGCAGCAACACATCCCTGCTCCTGTACTCGAAACCTCTCGCAATGAAGGCCAACATGCCATTTGCCTTCTTTACCGCCTGCTGCACCTGCATGCTTACCTTCAGTGACTGGTGCACAAGGACACCCAGATCCCGCTGCACACTCCCCTCTCCCAATTTACAGCCATTCAGGCAGTAATCTGCCACCTTGTTTTCGCTTCCAAAGTGAATAACCTCACATTTATCCAAATTATACTGCATCTGCCATTGATTAGCCCACTCACCCAACCTGTCCAGATCATTCTGAAGGATCTCTGCATCCTCGTCACAGTTCACCCTCCCACCCAACTTGGTATCATCTGCAAACTTTGAGATGTTACATTTTGTTCCCTCATCCAAATCATTAATATATATTGTGAATAGCTGGGGTCCCAGCACTGATCCCTGTGGCACCCCACTAGTTACTGCCTGCCAATTTGAAAAGGACCCATTAATTCCTATTCTCTCTGCCAGCTAGTTTTCTATCCATCTCAATACACTTCCCCCAATCCCATGCGCTTTAATCTTGCATGATAATCTCTTGTGTGGGATTTTGCCAAACGCTTTCTACAAGTCCAAGTATACCACATCGACTGGCTCCTCCTTTCAACTCTACTAGTTACATTTTCAAAGAATTCCAGCAGATTTGTCAAGCATGATTTCCGGTTCATAAATCCATGTTGATTCTGTCTGATCCTGCCACTGTTTTCCAAATGCTCCGCTATGAAGTCCTTCATAATGGATTTGAGAATTTGCCCCACCACCTATGTTATGCTTACTGGTCTTGACTCAAAATGGTAACTCTTATTGTCTCACTTCTCAGATATTGCCAGAGCTGCTGAGTTTTTCCAACATTTTCTGTTTTTGGAACAACATTTAAAAGTTTCATACTTCTTAAAAATTATATTGCTTTTCTGTTCTTATGACCAAATGAAAAACCTCACACTTCCCCACATTAATTTGGGAATTAGGCGCAGAAGTAGGCAAATTCAGCCCTCTTTTGACCTGTCTATATCTTTATGCAGCCTCTTTCTGTCCTTTCCATGAGCTAACCTTTCCACTTAGCTTGTATCTTCAGAAAACTGGGTGGCACGGTGGCACAGTGATTAGCACTGCTGCCTCATAGTGTCAGGGACCTGGCTTTGATTCCCGGCTTGGGTAACTGTCTGTGTGGAGTTTGCACATTCGCCCCATGTTGCATAGGTTTCCTCCGGGTGCTCCCGTTTCCTCCCACAGTATGAAAGACGTGCTGGTTAGGTGCATTGACCCGAACAGGCGCCGGAGTGTGGCGACTAGGGAAATTGCACAGTAACTTCATTGCAGTGTTAATCTTAGCCATTGTGACTAATAAATAAACTTTAGACTTTAAAACTTTGATATATTCCTCTCTATCTATTCATCTAAGTTATTAATATCAATTGTAAATAGCTGAGGCCCCAGCACTGGTCCTTGCGATGTTCCACTAATCACAGCCCGCTAATTTGAAAATGCTCCATCTACCCCTATTCTCTACTTCCTGTCCTTTAACCAGTCAGCCATCCTTGCTGCTCACATAGACACACAGATAGGCAGTAATGTGCTGGGGCTGCAAATGGCATTCTGGTTTCTGAATTTGGGGTCACGAAAAGTCATTGGCCAGCAGGATTAAGGAAAATCCCAAGGCTTTTTACACATATATAAAGAGCAAGAGGGTAGCCAGGGAGAGGGTTGACCCACTCAAGGACAAGGAAGGGAATCTATGCATGGAGCCAGAGGAAATGGACGAGGTATTAAATGAGTATTTTGCATCAGTGTTCACCAAAGAGAAGGACTTGGTGGATGATGAGTCTGGGAAAGGGTGTGTAGATAGTTTGAGTCATGTTGAGATCAAAAAGGAGGAGGTATTGGGGTTCTTGAGAAACATTAATGCAGAAAAATCCCAAGGCCTGATGGGATATACCCCAGAATACTAACAGGCAAGGGAGGAAATTGCTGGGGCCTTGAAAGAAATCTTTGTATCCTCACTGGCTACAGGGGAGGTCCCAGAGGATTGGAGAATAGCGAATTTTGTTCCTTTAAGAAGGTAGCAAGAATAATCCAGGTAATTACAGGCCAGTGAGCCTGATGTCAGTGGTAGGGAAATTATTGGAGAGAATTCTTCGAGTGGATTTATTCCAACTTGGAAATAAGTAGACGTATTAGTGAGAGGCAACATGGTTTTGTGAAGGGGAGGTCGTGTCTCACTAACTTGATCAAGTTTTTCGAGGAAGTGACGAAGATGATTGATGAGGGTAGGGCAGTGGATGTTGTCTACATGGACTTCAGTAAGGCCTTTGACAAGGTCCCTCATGGCAGACTGGTGCAGAAGGTGAAGTCGCATGGGATCAGCGGTGAGCTGGCAAGGTAGATACAGAACTGGCTCGGTCAAAGAAGACAGAGGGTAGCAGTGGAAGGGTGCGTTTCTGAATGGAGGGCTGTGACAAGTGGTGTTCCTCAGGGATCAGTGCTGGGACCTTGCTGTTTGTAATATATATAAATGATTTGGAGGAAAATGTAACTGGATTGATTAATAAGTTTGCGGACGACACAAAGGTTGGTGGATTTGCGGATAGCAATGAGGACTATCAAAGGATACAGCAGGATATAGACCGGTTGGAGACTTGGGTGGAGAGATGGCAGATGGAATTTAATCCGGACAAATTTGAGGTAATGCATTTGGAAGGTCTAATACAGAAAGGAAATATACAGTAAATGGCAGAACCCTTAAGAGTATTGATAGGCAGAGGGGTCCGGGTGTACAGGTACACAGGTCACTGAAAGTGGCAATGCAGGTGGAGAAGGTAATCAAGAAGGCATACGGCATGCTTGCCTTTATCGGCCAGGACACTGATCTTAAAAATTGGCAGGTCATGTTGCAGCTTTATAGAACGTTAGTTAGACCGCACTTGAAATATAGTGTTCAATTCTGGTCGCCGCACTACCAGAAGGATGTGGAGGCTTTGGGTACAGAAAGGATTTACCAGGATGTTCCCTGGTATGGAGGGCATTAGCTATGAGGAGAGGTTGGAGAAACTTGGTTTGTTCTCATTAGAACGATGGAGGATGAGGGACGACCTGATAGAAGTCTACAAGATTATGAGAGGCATGGACAGAGTGGATAGTCAGAAGCTTTTTCCCAGGGTGGAAGAGTCAATGACTAGGGGGGCACAGGTTTAAGGTGCGAGGGGCAAAGTTGAAAGTCGATGTCCGTGGCAAGTTTTTTTTACACAGAGGGTGGTGGGTGCCTGGAACCCGTTGTCGGGGGTGGTAGTGGAAGCGGATGACAAATACATGAATAGGATCGGAATAGAGGGATATGGTCCCCGGAAGGGTAGGGGGTTTTAGTTCAGTTGGGCAGCATGGTTGGTGCAGACTTGGAGGGCCGAAGGGCCTGTTCCTGTGCTGTAATTTTCTTTGTTCTTTGTTCTTTTAATTTTGAAGTCACACAACAGAATGGAGATGAGGAGTGGGATATTGTGTGGCGTGCCTCACTAAATAGGAAATAAAAATACTTCAAAGTAACTTACCTTTGTATTTGCGCGTATTGGAAATAAGGTCGAGCTTTAGGTAAGTTTAATTTTCTGATTCTGTCATTGGATGCTAAGAAATGGTTAAAACCTCAGTTTTAGTTTGATTTTAAAAAAGATGCCTAGCTTCCGTGTTTTTCTTCGCTGTAAATATTGACGACAAATACTCATTTAGGATCTCACCCATCTCCTGTGGTTCTACACACAGACGACCCCGTTGATCTTTAAGGGACGCTATTCTCTCCTCAGTCACGCTTTTTGCCCTTAATATACTTGTAGAATTTCTTTGGATCCTCCTTTACCTTATCTGCCAAAACTACCTAATGTCCCCTTTTCACCCTCCTGATTTCCCTTTCAAGTGTACTCCTACACCCCATATACTCAAGGGATTCACTTGACCACAGCTGCCTATACAGGACATATGCTTCCTTCTTTTTATTGACCAGAGCCTCAATATCTTTAGTCATCCAGTGTTCACTACTCCTGCCAGCCTTGCCCTTCACACTAATAGGAACATGCTGGCCCTGAATTCTCATTATCTTACTTCTGAAAGCTAGAGTTTACCGAAGGAGCAGACAGAATTCAGGTAATTGTGCAGCATTTGAAATTGGAAGAGATATCAAGAGACCACATTCTCTCAGCGGTGAATTACTTGAATTGGCTAAGATTCAGCTACAATTGGGAAAACTTGAAATAGAGGCAGAAGAAAAAGAAAGAGAGGGGAAGTTAAAGAGAGAGTGAGAGAAAAGAGAAAGAGAGAGAGGAAAGAGAGGGGAAAGAGATAGAGAGAGAGAGAGAGAAAGAGAGGAAAGAGAAAGAGAGGAAAGAGAGAGCAGAAAAACAAAGAGAGGTAAGAGAGAAAGGAAAGAGAGAGAGAAAGAGAGGGAGAAAGAGAGAGAGAGCGGAAAGAGGAATAGCGAGAGAGGAAATACTGCTGAGAAAAAGTTTTAGTTTCATTTTTAAAAAGATGCCTGTAAGTCTGTACGTTGGCTAGATCCTGCATTGTAATGAGAGTTTTGTGACATTGAAGCAAATACAAGCTTTTTCAAAAGACTGGCCTGTTGCTTAGTAACCAGAGCCCACACAGAAAAGCAGAGGCTAGGTCTGGCCCAAAAGTTAAAATTCTAAATTGGGGCAAGGCCAATTTTGATGGTATCAGGCAGGAACTTTCAAAAGTTAATTGGGGGAGTCTGTGGGAAGGCAAAGGGACGTCTGCAAGTGGAAGACTTTCAAAAGTGTGTTAACCAGGGTTCAGGGTAAACACATTTCTCTGAGAGTGAAGGGCAAGGCTGGCAGAAGTAGGGAACCCTGGATGACTCGGGATATTGAGGCCCTGGTCAAGAAGAAGAAAGAGGCACATGACATGCATCGGCAGCTGGGATCAAGCAAATCCCTTGAAGAGTATAGGGAGTGTAGGAGCAGAGTTAAGAGAGAAATCAGGAAGGCAAAAAGGGGACATGAGATTGTTTTGGCAGATAAGGCAAAGGAGAATCCAAAGAGCTTGTACAAATACATAAAGGGCAAAAGAGTAACAAGGGAGAGAGTAGGACCTCTTAAGGATCAACAAGGTCATCTATGTGCGGATCCACAAGAGATGGGTGAGATCCTATATGAATATTTCTCATCAGTATTTACTGTTGAGAAAAGCATGGATGTTAGAGAACTTGGGGAAATAAATAGTGACGTCTTGAGGAGTGTACATATTACAGAGAAGGAGGTGCTGGAAGTCTTAAAGCGCATCAAGGTAGATAAATCCCCGGGACCTGATGAAGTGTATCCCAGAACATTGTGGGAGGCGAGGGAGGAATTTGCGGGTCCCCTAGCCAAGATATTTGAATTATTGATAGTCACAGGTGAGATACCTCATGGTAGGCTGGTGAAAAAGGTTGGCTCTCATGGGATAAAGGGGGAGGTGGCTAGATGGGTGGAGAACTGGCTTGGTCACAGAATGTGGAGATGCCGGCGTTGGACTGGGGTAAACACAGTAAGAAGTTTAACAACACCAGGTTAAAGTCCAACAGGTTTATTTGGTAGCAAAAGCCACACAAGCTTTCGGAGCTGCAAGCCCCTTCTTCAGGTGAGTGGGAATTCTGTTCACAAACAGAGCATATAAAGACACAAACTCAATTTACATGAATAGTGCGGCGACCAGTTCTGGTCGCCGCACTACCAGAAGGACGTGGAGGCATTGGAGAGAGTGCAGAGAAGGTTTACCAGGATGTTGCCTGGTATGGAGGGTCTTAGCTATGAGGAGAGATTGGGTAGACTGGGGTTGTTCTCCTTGGAAAGACGGAGAAGGAGGGGAGATCTAATAGAGGTATACAAGATTATGAAGGGTTAGATAGGGTGAACAGTGGGAAGCTTTTTTCCAGGTCGGAGGTGACGATCACGAGGGGTCACGGGCTCAAGGTGAGAGGGGCGAAGTATAACTCAGACATCAGAGGGACGTTTTTTACACAGAGGGTGGTGGGGGCCTGGAATGCGCTGCCAAGTAGGGTGGTGGAGGCGGGCACGCTGACATCGTTTAAGACTTACCTGGATAGTCACATGAGCAGCCTGGGAATGGAGGGATACAAACGATTGGTCTAGTTGGACCAAGGAGCGGCACAGGCTTGGAGGGTCGAAGGGCCTGTTTCCTGTGCTGTACTGTTCTTTGTTCTTTGAATAATGGTTGGAATGCGAATACTTACAACGAATCAAGTCTTTAAGAAACAAAACAATGTGAGTGGAGAGAGCATCAAGACAGGCTAAAAAGATGTGTATTGTCTCCAGACAAGACAGCCAGTGAAACTCTGCAGGTCCACGCAACTGTGGGGGTTACAAATAGTGTGCCATGAACCCAATATCCCGGTTGAGGCCGTCCTCGTGTGTGCGGAACTTGGCTATCAGTTTCTGCTCAGCGACTCTGCGCCGTCGTGTGTCGCGAAGGCCGCCTTGGAGAACGCTTACCCGAATATCAGAGGCCGAATGCCCGTGACCGCTGAAGTGCTCCCCAACAGGAAGAGAACAGTCTTGCCTGGTGATTGTCGAGCGGTGTTCATTCATCCGTTGTCGCAGCGTCTGCATAGTTTCCCCAATGTACCATGCCTCGGGACATCCTTTCTTGCAGCGCATCAGGTAGACAACGTTGGCCGAATTGCAAGAGTATGTACTGTGTACCTGATGGATGGTGTTCTCATGTGAGATGATGGCATCTGTGTCGATGATCCAGCATGTCTTGCAGAGGTTGCTGTGGCAGGGTTGTGTGGTGTCATGGTCACTGTTCTCCTGAAGGCTGGGTAGTTTGCTGCGGACAATGGTCTGTTTGAGGTTGTGCGGTTGTTTGAAGGCAAGAAGTGGGGGTGTGGGGATGGCCTTGGCAAGATGTTCGTCTTCATCAATGACATGTTGAAGGCTCCGGAGGAGATGCCGTAGCTTCTCCGCTCCGGGGAAGAAGAAGGGGCTTAGAGCTCCGAAAGCTTGTGTGGCTTTTGCTACCAAATAAACCTGTTGGACTTTAACCTGGTGTTGTTAAACTTCTTACTAGTGGTGTTCCGCAGGGCTCTGTATTGGGACCTCTGCTGTTTGTGATTTATATAAACAATCTGGAAGAAGGTGTAACTGGGGTGATCAGTAAGTTTGCGGACGACACAAAATTGGCAGGACTTGCAGATAGTGAGGAGCATTGTCAGAAGCTACAGAAGGATATAGATAGGCTGGAAATTTGGGCAAAGAAATGGCAGATGGAGTTCAATCCTGATAAATGCGAAGTGATGCATTTTGGTCGAAATAATGTAGGGAGGAGCTATACGATAAATGGCAGAACCATAAAGGGTGTAGATATGCAGAGGGACCTGGGTGTGCAAGTCCACAGATCCTTGAAGGTGACGTCACAGGTGGAGAAGGTGGTGAAGAAGGCATATGGCATGCTTGCCTTTATAGGACGGGGCATAGAGTATAAAAGTTGGGGTCTGATGTTGCAGATGTATAGAACGTTGGTTCGGCTGCATTTGGAATACTGCGTCCAGTTCTGGTCGCCACACTACCAGAAGGACGTGGAGGCTTTGGAGAGAGTACAGAGGAGGTTTACCAGGATGTTGCCTGGTATGGAAGGGCTTAGTTATGAGGAGAGATTGGGTAAACTGGGGTCGTTCTCCCTGGAAAGACGGAGGATGAGGGGAGACTTAATAGAGGTGTATAAAATTATGAAAGGCATAGATAGGGTGAACGGTGGGACGCTTTTCCCCAGGTCGGTGGTGACGTTCACGAGGGGTCATAGGTTCAAGGTGAAGGGGGGGGGCTTTAACACAGATATCAGAAGGACATATTTTACACAGAGGGTGGTGGGGGCCTGGAATGCGCTGCCAGGCAAAGTGGTGGAGGTGGACACACTGGGAACGTTTAAGACTTATCTAGATAGCCATATGAACGGAGTGGGAATGGAGGGATACAAAAGAATGGTCTAGTTTGGACCAGGGAGCGGCACGGGCTTGGAGGGCCGAAGGGCCTGTTCCTGTGCTGTATTGTTCTTTGTTCTTGTTCTTTGTTCTTTGTGAGGTGCCTGAAGATTGGAGAGTGGCAAATGTTGTGCCTTTGTTTAAAAAGGGCTGCAGGGAAAAGCCTGGGAACTATAGCCCAGTGAGCCTCACATCTATGGTGGGTAAATTGTTGGAAGGTATTTTGAGAGACAGGATCTACAGGCATTTAGAGATGCAAGGACTGATTAGGGACAGTTAGCATGGCTTTGTGAGTGGAAAATCATGTCTCACAAATTTGATTGAGTTTTTGAAGGGGTGACCAAGAAGGTAGATGAGGGCAGTGCAGTTGATGTTGTCTACATGGACTTTAGCAAGGCCTTTGACAAGGTACCGCATGGTAGGTTGTTGCATAAGGTTAAATCTCATGGGATTCAGGGTGAGGTATCTAAATTGATACAAAATTGGCTTCTTGGCAGAAGCCAGAGGGTGGTTGTAGAGAGTTGTATTTCAAACTGAAGGCCTGTGACCAGCGGTGTGCCTCAGGGATCAGTGCTGGGCCCACTGTTATTTGTCATTTATATTAATGATTTGGATGAGAATATAGGAGGCACGGTTAGTCGGTTTGCAGATGACACTAAGGTTGGTGGCATAGTGGACTGTGAAGAAAGCTATCTCCAATTGCAACGTGATCTTAATCAATTGGGCCAGTGAGCTGACAAATGGCAGATGGAGTTTAATTTAGACAAATGCGAGGTGATGCATTTTGGTAGATTGAACCAGGGCAGGACTTACTCAGTTAATGGTAGGCCGTTGGGGAGAGTTACAGAACAAAGAGATCTGTTCATAGCTCCTTGAAAGTGGAGTCATGGGTGGACAGAATCGTGAAGAAGGCATTCGGCATGCTTGGTTTCATCGGTCAGAACATTGAATACAGCAGTTGGAATGTCTTGTTGAAGCTGTACAAGACATTGGTAAGGCTACACTTGGAATACTGTGTGCAATTCTGGTCAACCTACTATAGAAAGGATATTATTTACTAGGATTCTACCGGGACTTGATGGATTGAGGTATAAGGAGAGGCTGTAAAGTCAAAGGAGTAAAGGAGAAGAATCAGAACAAGGTCTTGTTCAGTGAAGTTAATGGAGCAGAAAGAGGCTTCCAGATTAAAGAGACGGCTGCAGGAAGTAGCTTGGAGACATAGAATCATAGAGGTTTACAGCATGGAAACAGGCCCTTCGGCCCAACCTGTCCGTGCTGCCCTTTTTTAAAAACTCCTAAGCTAATCCCAATTGATCGCATTTGGCCCATATTCCTCCATACCCATCTTGCCCACGTAACTGTCTAAATGCCTTTTTAAAAGACAAAATTGTACCCGCCTCTACTCCTGCCTCTGGCAGCTTGTTCCAGATACTCACCACCCTCGGTGTGAAAAGATTGCCCCTCTGGACCCTTTTGTATCTCTCCCCTCTCACCTTAAACCTATTTCCTCTAGTTTTAGACACCCCCATCTTTGGGAAAGGATATTGACTATCTAGCTGATCTGTGCCCCTCATTATTTTATAGACCTCTATAAGATCACCCCTCAGCCTCCTACGCTCCAGAGAAAAAAGTCCCAGTCTATCCAGCCTCTCCTGAGAACTCAAGCTTAGAACCATAGAGGATTTTCAAGGAATGTTTGTCTGGAGCTCTGCATGACAACGTTCCGATGAGACAGGGGGGTGTTGGTAGGGTACGGGAACCGTGGTGCACGAAGGTTGTGATGAACCTGGTAAATAAGAAAAGAGAGGCGTACAGAAGGTTCAGAGAGCTAGGAGGTGTTAAGGATTTAGAGGAGTATACGCGATGTAGGAAGGAGCTTAAGAAGGAAATTAGGAGAGCGAGAAGGGGTCATGAGAAGACCTTGGCGGGTAAGATTAAGGAGAATCCCAAGGCTTTCTACAAATATGTCAAGAGTAAAAGGATGAGATGTGAAGGCATAGGACCCTTAAAAGGTGAAGGGGGAAAAGTTTGTGCGGAACCGTTAGAAATGGCGGAGGTGCTTAATGAATACTTTACCTCGGTATTCACGGTGGAAAGGGATCTGGGTGGTTGTACTGCTGGATTGCGGAGGACAGAAAGGATCGAGCATGTGGACATAAAGAAAGAGGATGTGTTGGAACTATTGAATGGCATCAAGGTTGGTAAGTCGCCGGGACCGGATGGGATGTACCCCAGGTTACTGTGGGAGGCGAGGGAGGAGATTGCGGAGCCTTTGGCGATGATCTTTGCATCGTCGATGGAGACGGGAGAGGTTCCGGAGGATTGGAGGATTGCGGATGTGGTCCCTATATTCAAGAAAGGGAACAGGGACAGCCCGGGAAATTACCGACCGGTGAGTCTAACCTCAGTGGTTTGTAAGTTGATGGAGAGGATCCTGAGAGACAGGATTTATGATCATCTAGAGAAGTTTAGTATGATCAAAAGTAGTCAGCACGGCTTTGTCAGGGGCAGGTCGTGCCTTACGAGCCTGGTTGAGTTCTTTGAAAATGTGACCAAGCACATTGACGAAGGAAGAGCGGTGGATGTGGTCTATATGGACTTCAGCAAAGCGTTCGATAAGGTCCCCCATGCAAGACTTCTTGAGAAAGTGAGAGGGCATGGGATCCAAGGGGCTGTTGCCTTGTGGATCCAGAACTGGCTTGCCTGCAGAAGGCAGAGAGTGGCTGTGGAGGGGTCTTTCTCTGCATGGAGGTCAGTGACCAGTGGAGTGCCCCAGGGATCTGTTCTGGGACCCTTGCTGTTTGTCATTTTCATAAATGACCTGGATGAGGAAGTGGAGGGATGGGTTGGTAAGTTTGCTGACGACACCAAGGTAGGTGGTGTTGTGGATAGTTTGGAGGGATGTCAGAAGTTGCAGCGAGACATAGATAGAATGCAAGACTGGGCGGAGAAGTGGCAGATGGACTTCAACCCGGATAAGTGTGTAGTGATCCATTTTGGCAGATCCAATGGGATGGAGCAGCAGTATAAAATGAAGGGTACCATTCTTAGCAGTGTAGAGGATCAGAAGGACCTTGGGGTCCGGGTCCATAGGACTCTTAAATCGGCCTCGCAGGTGGAGGATGCGGTCAAGAAGGCGTATGGCGTACTAGCCTTCATTAATCGAGGGATTGAGTTTAGGAGTCGGGAGATAATGCTGCAGCTTTATAGGACCCTGGTTAGACCCCACTTGGAGTACTGCGCGCAGTTCTGGTCACCTCATTACAGGAAAGATGTTGAAGCCATTGAAAGGGTGCAGAGGAGATTTACAAGGATGTTGCCTGGATTGGGGGGCATGCCTTATGAGGATAGGTTGAGGGAGCTTGGTCTCTTCTCCCTGGAGAGACGAAGGATGAGAGGTGACCTGATAGAGGTTTACAAGATGTTGAGGGGTCTGGATAGGGTGGACTCTCAGAGGCTATTTCCAAGGGCTGAAATGGTTGCTACGAGAGGACACAGGTTTAAGGTGCTGGGGGGTAGGTACAGGGGGGATGTCAGGGGTAAGTTTTTCACTCAGAGGGTGGTGGGTGAGTGGAATCGGCTGACGTCGGTGGTGGTGGAGGCAAACTCGTTGGGGTCTTTTAAGAGACTTCTGGATGAGTACATGGGATTTAATGGGATTGAGGGCTATAGATAGGCCTAGAGGTGGGGATGTGATCGGCGCAACTTGTGGGCCGAAGGGCCTGTTTGTGCTGTGACTTTCTATGTTCTATGTTCTATAGAACCATAGAAAATTACAGCTCAGAAACAGGCCTTTTGGCCCTTCTTGTCTGTGCCGAACCATTTTTTGCCTAGTCCCACTGACCTGCACTTGGACCATATCCCTCCACACCCCTCTCATCCATGAACCCGTCCAAGTTTTTCTTAAATGTTAAAAGTGACCCCGCATTTACCACTTTATCCGGCAGCTCATTCCACACTCCCACCACTCTCTGCGTGAAGAAGCCCCCCCCTAATATTCCCTTTAAACTTTTCTCCTTTCACCCTTAACCCATGCCCTCTGGTTATTTTCTCCCCTAGCCTCAGTGGAAAAAGCCTGCTTGCATTCACTCTATCCATACCCATCAAAATCTTATACACCTCTATCAAATCTCCCCTCAATCTTCTACGCTGCAGGGAATAAAGCTTGAGAGAAGCCCCATCGAAATCTGGTGTTTAATTCTGGCCACTGCAATTGGCTCTCAAAAGATTCGTGGTAGGCCAGATAATTCTGAAAATTTTAGAAACCAGCAAAGGATAACTAAAAATAAATCAAGAGGGAGAAATTAGAATATGAAAATAAAGTGGCAATAAATATAAAATTGACAGTGAGAGCTCCTAATGTGTGTAAAAAGGGAGAGTTGATAAAATGATGATTGGTCCCTTAGAGAGTAAAACTGGGGAATTAATAATGAGGAACAAAGAAACATTAGAGGTTTAGAACAAATATCTTTTATCTGTATTCATTGTAGATATTTATATTGTCACTTTCCTACGAAAATCTATCACTTTTCATTTATCTGTATTCAATTTTATCTTTCCTGTGCTGATGTCACTTGTCCATCTGTATGACCCTGAAATCTATTATTATCGTACTTGTTTGTTTTGACATTTCTGAGCTTTTTGTCAGATATAAATTTTGAAAGAATGCTTTCTTTACCCAAGTCCAGGTCATGAATATAGAAACATAGACAATAAGAGCAAGAGGAGGCTATTCAGCCCCTTGAGCCTGCTCCACCATTCATTTTGATCATGGCTGATTATCAATTTAGAATTGGTGGAGTAGTGGATGAGGTGGAGGGCTGTTGTAGGCTGCAAAGAGACATAGATAGGATGCAAAGCTGGGCTGAAAAATGGCAAATGGAGTTTAACCCTGATAAATGTGAGGTGATTCATTTTGGTAGGACTAATTTAAATGTGGATTACAGGATCAAAGGTAGGGTTCTGAAGACTGTGGAGGAACAGAGAGATCTTGGGGTCCATATCCACAGATCTCTAAAGGTTGCCACTCAAGTGGATAGAGCTGCGAAGAAGGCCTATAGTGTGTTAGCTTTTATTAACAGGGGGTTGGAGTTTAAGAGCCGTGGGGTTATGCTGCAACTGTACAGGACCTTGGTGAGACCACATTTGGAATATTGTGTGCAGTTCTGGTCACCTCACTATAAGAAGGATGTGGAAGCACTGGAAAGAGTGCAGAGGAGATTTACCAGGATGCTGCCTGGTTTGGAGGGTAGGTCTTATGAGGAAAGGTTGAGGGAGCGAGGGCTGTTCTCTCTGGAGCGGAGGAGGCTGAGGGGAGACTTGATAGAGGTTTATAAGATGATGAGGGAGATAGATAGAGTGAACGTTCAGAGACTATTTCCTCGGGTGGATGGAGCTATTACAAGGGGGCATAACTATAGGGTTCATGGTGGGAGATATAGGAAGGATATCAGAGGTAGATTCTTTACACAGAGAGTGGTTGGGGTGTGGAATGGACTGCCTGCAGTGATAGTGGAGTCAGACACTTTAGGAACATTTTAGCAGTTATTGGATAGGCACATGGAGCACACCAGGATGATAGGGAGTGGGATAGCTTGATCTTGGTTTCAGATAAAGCTCGGCACAACATCGTGGGCCGAAGGGCCTGTTCTGTGCTGTACTGTTCTATGTTCTATGTTCTATCAACTTCAATATCCTGATCCACCCTCCCCCCCCCGCCTCCCATATACCTTGGTCCCTTTAGCCCCAAGAGCTATATCTAAATCCTTGAAATCACACAACGTTTTGGCTTCAACTGCTTCCTGTGGTAGTGAATTCCACAGGCTGACCACTCTCTGGACTTTTTTCTCATCTCTGTCCTAAATGGTCTACCCTCTATCCTCAGACTGTGACCTCTGGTTCTGGACTCCCATCGGGAACATCCTTCCTGCATCTACCCTGTCTATATATATATCAAAATGAGCACCGGTCAGAGTCATTCTGTCATAGAAGTCTACAGCACTGAAAAAGGCCCTTTGGCCCATTGTATCAGTGCCAGTCAAAGACAAACCATCAAACTATTCTAATCCCATTTTCCAGCACTTTGTCTATAGACTTGAATGCCTTGGCATTGCGAGTGCACATCTAATGTGAAACCCTGAAAGGCAACACTGTCACTGTCACCTTATCCCATAGGCTTCAGATTTGTTAACAAGTCAATTACATGGTACCTTATCAAATGTCTTTTGAAAATCCATTTACACTTGAACTATATCACCCTTACCAACCGTCTCCCTCAAAGCATCATGATTCACTCAATATTCCATTCATTAGCCTTGCACTTTACAACTGCCAATTATTTTTGTCTCAGGTTATTGTCTCTAACATAGAACATGCAGCACCAACACAAGGAACTAAACGTGTTCATGTAAGCCGTACTCAAAACCCAGACTTAGAATCACAGATTCTTATAGCATGAGAGAGGCATGTGGCCTGCTCCCTGAAGCTGGCTCTTAGAAACAGTGGTTTAAACTGACCCCCATTGCTTCCAAAGCTTGGAAATGCATCCTCTTCAAACACATGTCCACTTTTCTTTGCAGTGTTGCTATGGAGTCTGATTCCACTATCTAGACCATTTCAAATAACTTCTCCTCATTTACCTTCTTTTCCCAATGATTAGAAACCTACAGCCTTAGTTTACACACCCGCTTGCTCTATCACAGACCCTTCATCATTTTAAACAGCTTATTAAATCTTCCCTTGACCTTCTCCACTCTGAGGAAAACAATTCCGTCTTTTCTTCACAGGCGGCACAGTAGCACAGTGGTTAGCACTGCTGCTTCACAGCTCCAAGGACCTGGGTTCGATTCCCGGCTTGGGTCACTGTCTGTGTGGAGTTTACACATTCTTCCTGTGTCTGCGTGGGTTTCCTCCGGGTGCTCCGGTTTCCTCTCACAGTCCAAAGATGTGCGGGTTAGGTTAATTGGCCATGCTTAAATTGCCCCTTAATGTCCCGGGATGCGTAGGTTAGAGGGATTAGCGGGTAAATATGTAGGGATATGGGGATAGGGCCTGGGTGGGATTGTGGTCGGTGCAGACTCGATGGGCTGAATGGCCTCTTTCTGCACTGTAGGGTTTCTATGATTCTATAATCTATGATTCTATGATAACTGAAGTCTCTAATTCCTTTGCTCCCTTCTCCAAGGTCCTAGCACCCTTCTAAGATGCAACGCCAGAATTGAACACAATATCCTCATGGGGCTTAACCAGTGATTTGCAAAGGTTTAGTAGATACAAAATCCAACACCCTTTCTTAACCACCTTAGCAATGTTCTGCCACCTTCAAAGGTGAATATGTTCATGTAAATCACACAGAATCCTGGCCAGTGAATATAAATCACACAGAATCCAGGTCAGTGCGTATAAGTCACACAGAATCCAGGCCAGTGAATATAAATCACACAGAATCCAGATCAGTGAATATAAATCACACAGAATCCAGATCAGTGAATATAAATCACACAGAATCCAGGCCAGTGAATATAAATCACACAGAATCCTGGCCAGTGAATATAAATCACACAGAATCCAGATCAGTGAGTATAAACGACACAAAATCCAGATCAGTGAGTATAAATCTCACAGAAACCAGATCAGTGAATATAAATCACACAGAATCCAGGCCAGTGAATATAAATCACACAGAATCCAGATCAGTGAATATAAATCACACAGAATCCAGATCAGTGAGTATAAACGACACAAAATCCAGATCAGTGAGTATATATCACACAGAATCCAGATCAGTGAATATAAATCACACAGAATCCAGGCCAGTGAATATAAATCACACAGAGTCCAGATCAGTGAATATAAATCTCACAGAAACCAGATCAGTGAATATAAATCACATAGAATCCAGATCAGTGAGTATAAATCTCACAGAAACCAGATCAGTGAATATAAATCACATAGAATCCAGATCAGTGAATATAAATCACACAGAATCCAGGCCAGTGAACATAAATCACACAGAATCCAGGCCAGTGAATATAAATCACACAGAATCCAGGCCAGTGAATATAAATCACACAGAATCCAGATCAGTGAGTATAAATCACACAGAATCCAGATCAGTGAGTATAAATCACACAGAATCCAGGCCAGTGAATATAAATCACACAGAATCCAGGCCAGTGAATATAAATCACACAGAATCCAGATCAGTGAATATAAATCACACAGAATCCAGATCAGTGAATATAAATCACACAGAATCCAGATCAGTGAATATAAATCACACAGAATCCAGATCAGTGAATATAAATCACACAGAATCCAGATCAGTGAATATAAATCACACGGAATCCAGGCCAGTGAGTATAAATCACACAGAATCCAGATCAATGAATATAAATCACACAGAACCCAGATCAGTGAGTATAAATCACACAGAATTTAGACCAGTCCATGTTCAATCAGCAGGATCCTTGCTTTGAAAGGCGGTTTGTTTTTTCCTCTGGGCACTGTTCACATGTTAAGCATTAATCAGAGGAATTGCTCATTTTATCTGCCAGCCACCTTGCATATTTGGAAATCTTGGTGTAAACTCCATATACCCGTTTACTGCCACACTTCTCAGGACCACCCCAAGACACCAGCCCTTGAGCCACCCAGCTCTGTGTGCTTGAGTCATATGTAATGAATGCCCCTCCACTGTCCCCTAGACATGTGTCTTTCCCACCTTCATAGAAGCCAGCGCAGAACATGTTATCTGTCACATTGTAGCTATCAGAACGTGACTCGTAACTGCTCTTGCACTCAGCCTGCAGGGTGACCGGAAGCTTCACATACTGTAAGATGTTTGAGAGTGTTGCCTGGTCACTGCCACTGGCATCGTCCAGGGTCAGGTTCGGGTTGGTAATGCCCCAGCCAGCTACCAATCCCAGAGTATTTGGCTGTGGTTCTTCCATCTCTTGGTGAAGACTGGGAAGACACAAAGGCATCACAAAGACATTCATCGACACCTTATCCTTCATCTTCACCAGAGCAATATCATTATTGTAAGTTCTGGGGTCAAAGGCTTTATGAAGAATGATTTTCTCGACAGTTCTCTTCACTGCAGCTTCCTTCTGTCGGACGTCGTGGAGACCCAGATAGATAGTGACATATTCACTTGGAACCAGAGTGATGGTATCCCGTCTTTGTGAGCGCAACACATGGGCTGCTGTCAGTACCCACGTTCGAGAGAGCAAAGCTCCACTCCCAAACCACTTGTCCTTTGGGACTCGGCTCACATCCTCCACCACTATCAATAACTGCCAGGGGAAGAAGCCTGGGGCTGCCGTCCGCCCTCCAATAATCCGCTTGTTGTGTGGTGGCAGGGGTCGAGCAGGCCTTCCACAGACTATTATTAACAAATAAAAACACAACAGTGAGAGTCCAGTTAAATAATCAGTGCACAACGAGAACATTTCTGTACAATCGTCAGGTGCAGATTACAAAGCGACCAATAATTTCTCCCTCAGTATTTCCATCTATTTCTAACGAAACCTCTCTGACTCTATGACGGACTTTGATATTTTTCCATTTTTCCTCAAAATGAAGTAGATAATGGATTTCGAATACAGAGAATGGAATTGTCAGTTATACGATCGGGTTGGACAAATGTTGCAAGTTGCAATCTCTGTTGGGATCAGGTCACTGTGAGAATCAGAAATTACAATAGTTGGAGCAAGAAAGGATTCTTCAATTTGAAACACAACTCATGTGGGCTGCGATAAAGGTCGCGAACGGCTATCTGACGATCGTATTCTCAAACTGTCTGGGCCATGATGATACCAACGCAGGGAGATTTATTTCAGCAAATACTTGAACCAATGATAAAACAGGATTTTAACATGATTGAGAGGTTATACTGAGTGCAAAAAACAAGGTTAAGGATTGGTAAAAGTGAGAACTGTAATTTAAATGTAAAAGTTTGTAAAAAGGAATAATATTAACAAAGAAATGCAACATCAGAGAAAAATAACAGAGTTTAGAATAAAAATTCATTCCACAGAAATAATAAACTGAAATAAAGCATCATGAATAAATAAATAGATGTGGAGGGAGACAAGGGGATGGGGAGGAGGGGGGATGGGGAGGAGGGGGAGATGGGGAGGGTGAGGAGGGGGTGATGGGGAGGGGGAGGAGGGGGTGATGGGGAGAGTGAGGAGGGGAAGATGGGGAGGGGGAGATGGGGAGGAGGGGGAGATGAGGAGGGGGTGATGGGGTGGGGGAGATGGGGAGGGGGAGGAGGGGGAGAGTGAGGAGGGGGAGATGAGGAGGGGGTGATGGGGAGGGGGTGGAGGGGGTGATGGGGAGGGAGAGGAGGGGGAGATGGGGAGGGTGAGGAGGGGGTGATGGGGAGAGGGAGGAGGGGAGGGGAGGAGGGGGAGGAGGGGAGGGTAAGGAGGGGAAGATGGAGAGGGGGAGGAGGGGGAGATAGGGAGGGTGAGGAGAGAACAATGGGGAGAGTGGGGAGGGGGCAATGGGGAAATTAAGGAGGGGGAGATAGGGAGGGTGAGGAGGGGACAATGGAGAGGGTAATGGAGAGGGTGAGGAGGTGGAGATTGGGGAGATGGTGCGTGGAAGGTGGGAATGAGGGAATGTAAGGGAGATAGCGGTGACATGGTGGCTGAGAGGATCAGGCAGAATTAGGGATATCAAGGTTTTGAAACCACTGTTGTTATGCTCTGTTACTGAGCATTGAGCAATTAATTATTGGAGCGTGTACCAAAGAAAATGTAATCATTATTGGGAACTTTAACCCTCAAATTAGACAGAGATGGTCTCGGAGATAAGTTTATAGAATGTTTACATGACAGTTTCCTGCTGTAATGCATTGTAGGTAAAGTTTTCCTCGATTTTGTCTTGTGATGATGAGGCTGGATTGGTTCATAATCTCTGTTAAAAATCCACGTGAAAATAATGAGCTTAATATCATGTTGACATGAAACCTGAGATAGCTGCCGAGATAGTGTCTGCTTATTTTCTAATTGAAAATTAGAAAATCTAACAACATAGGAACATTTGGATTTATGAGCAGGAGTAGGCCATTCGGCCCTTTGAGCCTGCTTCGCTATTCAATAACATCATGGCTGATCTGGTTCTGGTCTCAGCTCCACTTTCTTGTCCATAACCCTTGACCCCCTTGTCTGTCCAAAATCTGTTTTACTCAGCTTCGGTTTCCTCCCACACTCCAAAGACATGCAGGTTAGGTGCATTGGCCATGATAAATTCTCCCTCAGTGTAACAGGCGTCAGAGTTGGGCCACTAGGAGATTTTCACAGGAACTTCATTACAGTGTTAATGTAAGCCTGCTTGTGACTAATAAATAAACTTTAAACTTTTCTCGATTTTCTGCCTGTTTTCTTTTTGATCATTCTTTCGTTCTTAAAATCTGACCAAGTTCTGACCATTGTGAATCTTTGCCGATTTCTTCAGCGTATCTTTCAATTTGGTAGAATCCTTCACCTCTTTATTTATGTAGACAGAGATGATGTATCCTTCTCAAACACTCTTTCTGTCTCACTGGATAAATATTACTGGTTATTAAGTATTTTGTTAAACTCTGCCATGGCGTCTCTACTGTCACATCTTTCACCTTGTTTCCCAGTTCACTTTAGGTTTAAAACATTAGTCTTAGACAAAATTGTACCCGCCTCTACTACTGCCTCTGGCAGCAAATTCTAGACACTCACCACCCTTTGAGTGAAAAAATTGCCCCTCTGGACACTTTAGTATCTCTCCCCTCTCACCTTAAACCTACGCCCTCTAGTTTTAGACTACCCTACCTTTGGGAAAAGATATTGACTATCTAGCTGATCTGTGCCCCTCATTGTTTTATAGACCTCTATAAGATCACCCCTCAGCCTCCTATGCTCCAGAGAAAAAAGTCCCAGTCTATCCAGCCTCTCCTTATAACTCAAGCCATCAAATCCCAGTAGCATCCTGGTAAATCTTTTCTGCACTCTTTCTAGTTTAATAATATCCTTTCTATAATAGGGTGACCAGAACTGTACACAGTATTCCAAGTGTGGTCTTACTAATGTCTTGTACAACTTCAACAAGATGTCCCAACTCCTGTATTCAATGTTCTGCCCAATGAAACCAAGCATGCTGAATGCCTCCTTCATCCACCACCAAGCAGTGGGTATCCCTGTTCATCCATAGTTTCCGGTTGGGAAACACAAGGATTTGCTTCTTTGGCGCACAGTCTTCTACACACTTACTAATGAAGTCAGTTACTTGTCATTCAGGTTAGTCGCTGAGTTTTTAAAATTGACCAGACCACTTGTAAGAGATCATCCAATTCCTCAGGCCAACATTGGGTGAGATCCTAAATGAATATTTCTTATTGGTATTTACTGTTGAGAAAAACATGGATGTTAGGGATGTGGCCAAACGGGCCATCTAAAATGGCGATTTGCAAAGCACTCTGGGACAATTGGGCAAGAACTAAAATGACGGGTTGCAGCTTAAAGACAGAGACAAACAGGCTGCAACGCTGACGGGTGAATAAACAGGATATGGGTCATCTCCATGTGGGATAAGGAGCTTACACCCTCACTAACATCACAAAGAACCCCAAGTGGTCCTTTGTTTTTTTAAAAAGGAGGGAGTGTGCAGTGTGTGTTACAGAATTTTGAGAGAAATAATCTATGTTCTCTCAACTTACTAGGGAAATATTATAAATTAATTGGCAAGATGGAAAATTGATTCGAGAAAATCTAAGGTTGAGCTAATAATTTGAGTAGTTTTTGTATTTCAGTGTGTTTGTGTGGTCTGGTTGCTTGTCGAATGTAGGTGGTTGTTGTTGCATTAGATTGAGAACAGGAGTTGTTGAAGCCTGTTTGTTCTTGTGGAGTATTTATTGCAGGCAATAAATGCAATGCTTTACACTTCGGTTTAACTTCAAAGGGGCTGAGGAAGTGTTAAAACTGTTAAAATTGAAGTATAAGATTTCTTGAATTTACTTGTTTTGAGTTTAATTACAGTTTGGAAGAAAGAAGAATGAAGGCGACTGTCTTAATCAATTTTCTGTATTTTCTTTAAATGTTTTATTTTCATCCCAGTTTAAAATGTTACGTTTTGATGAAAGAGGAAGTGCTGTGGCATGAATGTTGGAAGCTTCCATGTGTGTCTGTGTGTGTTTAATAAAGTGGTTGCGTGGATGTTTTTGTTGTTGTTTGCTTTAATGTTTTCATGTTCTTCCCCTAATTGTGATTTTACAACAGTGGGCTTGATACAGAGTTTAAATAAAAATTGGAAATTGGATTGGATTAAATTGAAATAAATTTTTGGAATTTCTTAACCTTTTAGGTATAATCAATGGCCATGATTGTGCTTAAGAGGTATAGAATATAAATACATAAATAATATATATATATATATATATATATATGTGGGACATTACTTTGAACACAATTTTTGGAAAGTAAATTGAAATTTCAAAATCAAAGTACATAAATTGAAGTTTGAAATAACCAATTTGAATTTTGAATAATCCTGGGTTCAAATTTTGTTAAGAAAAGATTTAAACCTTGGGGGAACCATGTGCTCTTTCCTTTGTCTTGAAGAAATCGTGACATCATCACATTGGAATGTGTTTTATTTCTTGTGTTTTTTTTAACTGGCAGAGATTTCACCATCTTCTGTTCCTAATTTGGCAATTAAAAAATTATATACATTGGAGGTTGTAAATTTTATTTTTGTTTTTAATTTGACAGATTTTGAGACCAAATTAATTCATTTGGCTCCAAGCCAAATGTATTTTTGTGTTTTGTTTTAAATAGATGGCTCGTGAATAACAGGTCTAGCAGCTTCAAGACTCCAAGATTGTTTATCACAACCTAGTGGTAATTGAGACTTGAAGAGTTTGGCTCAGTCAGATTTTCTCACTGTTAACTTTCAAATTAAAGTGATTGGTTATGCTTAAACGTTACAGTTTCTGACATTTAATTGATAGAATAAATTGAGCGCACAAAATAACCAACTTATAAATGGGAAGTTGCCTAAATTCTAAAGAGGTGAATAAGTTTAATTTTGACAAATAAAGGGTAATGGAAAGAGTGTCTGTATGGGTTTTGTGTTTCAAAGAGGGATGCATTGAAACATATTCTCAGTTTATGATGTAACCATTTGAATGTGAGATAATTTTACAAAGTAATATCTTTTGTTTTGTGACTTTCCTATACTGAGTAAATGTTATCTGTGGTAATCCTCATGTTCACATGTAAAGTTTGTTCGGTTCAATGTATGTAAATGCGAATAAGTTGGGAGTTAATTTTTCTGAAAGTTAAGGGCTCTGGAGAGTGTCAATGACTTTACAACAGATGACAGGATGTTTCCGAGTACTTAGTTATTTGGGGTTACCAGAGTTAAAATGCTTAAAAGAGGAACAAATAAACCATTTGTGCAAATCATGTTATTCATAAATAAAATTGGTGAAGTAGACAGAATGATGGAGGAGTTTCCTCTATGATTTGTTAAACTGGTAGAAAATCATTTGAATTACCTCTAACTTGTACTTTGGTTACATTGTGTTAATTGGATCATAAAGAACATAGCATGTGTATGCTAGAAGGAGATGGATTTTGAGCTGTGACTGGGAGTTTTAATCTAAAATGAAAAAAGTGTTTATTATGCAAATTTGGATCATTTTTAAATAACAAATACTTTGGAGAGTTAAACCTACCTCATCAGCACTTTTGGTGCATGACCCTCCAAAATCCCAATTTAAATGTTATTTTCCTTTTGCATCTGTATCAATGATTTATTATTGTCCTGTGCATAACTCTGAACCTAAAATGGGGTTTGGAATATCTGTATTTGTGGGTAATTAGCTTATTGTAATAATGGTGCTTAGAATATGTAGTTGTTTGTATTTGTAGAGTGTTGTTGCCTGTAGCTTCTGGAATATGTTGCAGGAATGTATTATCACTGTGCATGCCAATGCCTGGACCTTGCTTGACTGTTGAGTGACTGGGGAATTCCTGACAGATACTGGTCCTGAGTTTGTGATCCATCACGCTTCGCGTTCAGGATCAAAGGGGGGACTGTGGCCAAACAGGCCACCTAAAATGGCAATTTGTAAAGCACTCGGGGACAATTGGGCAAGAACTAAAACGACAGGCTGCAGTTTAAAGACAGAGACAAACCGGCTGCAACCCAGGCGGGTGAATAAACAGGATATGGGTCATCTCCAGGACAAGAGACTTTCTGGTCAAACTGGGTTGTTTCATCTCCAGGATGAAAGGGACTTTCTGGTCACACTGGGTTGTTTACCAGACACAAGGGCACCGTGACCCGTTATTTAGAAGGGAGGTATGTGACCTATGTGCCTCCAGCACCTACAGACATGGCCGTTGGGGACACACCCAGAGATTGGTGTGGCAGCACCTGATTGGACTCTTATCGATCAGGGTGATCAGGTCCTGATCGATTGATTGGCAATGGCCAAAAGGGGCATGAAACCCAGCGAGGTATAAAGGGTGCTGCACAACCAGGAATCTCTCTCTCTCTCTTTCTTTCTCTCTCTCTCTCTCTCTCTCTGACCCCATGAACGAGCTACAACAACGGTGACCATCGCCAGCGATGACCAGCACGAGGAGAGCCACCACACCCGAGAAGGAAGGAAGACCAGAGCCAGAGTGCCAGACCAGACCAAAGGACCAGACTACACAGAGGACGACCGAGACCAGCGCACAGATAAAGGCCAATATCTGCCTGGGTACTCGCCAGTCACGCAAAGTTAAATTAAGGTCTTATATTGGACTTGAGCTTTAGTATTTTCCTGTAAGATAACTTATCGTTGATTGGGTGGGTGATTATTGATTGTGTGGGTTTAAATAAATATTGGTTGTACTAATAAGACGTCTACTCGTAGTTATTTGTCCACCGTATAAGGGTCAAAACAGACTGTGCGGCAGATAAGAGGCAACAGGGAACTTGGGGAAATAAATAGAACATAGAACATTACAGTGCAGTACAGGCCCTTCGGCCCTCGATGTTGCGCCGACCAGTGAAACCAATCTAAAGCCCCTCTAATCTACACTATTCCAATATCATCCATATGTTTATCCAATAACCATTTGAATGCTCTTAATGTTGATGAGTCCACTACTGTTGCAGGCAGGGCATTCCACGCCCTTACTACCCTCTGAGTAAAGAACCTACCTCTGACATCTGTCCTATATCTCTCACCCCTCAATTTAAAGCTATGTCCCCTCGTGTTAGCCATCACCATCCGAGGAAAAAGGCTCTCACTATCCACCCTATCTAATCCTCTGATCATCTTGTATGCCTCTATTAAGTCACCTCTTAACCTTCTTCTCTCTAACGAAAACAACCTCAAGTCCCTCAGCCTTTCCGCATACGATCTTCCCACCATACCAGGCAACATCCTGGTAAATCTCCTCTGCACCCTTTCCAACACTTCCACATCCTTCATATAATACGGCGACCAGAACTGTACGCAATACTACAAGTGCGGCCGCACCAGGGTTTTGTACAGTTGCAGCATGACCTCATGGCTCCGAAACTCAATCCCTCTACCAATAAAAGCTAACACACTGTATGCCTTCTTAACAACCCTATCAACTTTCAGGGATCTATGCACATGGACACCCAGATCCCCCTGTTCATCCACACTACCAAGTATCTTTCCATTAGCCCAGTACTCTGTATTCCTGTTACTCTTTCCAAAGTGAATCACCTCACACTTTTCCGCATTAAACTCCATTTGCCACCTCTCAGCCCAGCTCTGCAGCTTATCTATGTCCCTCTGTAACCTGCCACTTCCCTCCGCACTGTCTACAACTCCACCGACTTTAGTGTCATCCGCAAATTTACGAATCCATCCTTCCACGCCCTCATCCAGGTCATTAATAAAAATGACAAACAGCAGTGGCCCCAAAACAGATCCTTGCGGTACACCACTAGTAACTGAACTCCAGGATAAATATTTCCCATCAACCACCACCCTTTGTTTTCTTACAGCTAGCCAATTCCTGATCCAAACCACTAAATCACCCTCAATCCCATGTGTCCGTATTTTCTGCAATAGCTTACCATGGGGAACCTTATCAAACGCTTTGCTGAAATCCATATACACCACATCAACCGCTTGACCCTCATCCACCTCTTTGGTCACCATAGTGATGTCTTGAGGAGTGTACATATTACAGAGAAAGAGGTGCTGGAAGTCTTAAAGCGCAGCAAGGTAGATAAATCCCCGGGACCTGATGAAGTGGATCCCAGGACATTGTGGGAGGCTAGGGAGGAAATTGTGGGTCCCCAGCAGAGATATTTGAATCATTGACAGCCACAGATGAGGTGCCTGAAGATTGGAGAGTGGCAAATGTTGTGCCTTTGTTTAAAAAGGGCTGCAGGGAAAAGCCTGGGAACTACAGGCCAGTGAGCCTCACATCTCTAGTGGGAAAGTTGTTGGAAGGTATTTTGAGAAACAGCATCTACAGGCATTTAAGACCATAAGACATAGGAGCGGAAGTAAGGCCATTCGGCCCATCGAGTCCACTCCACCATTCAATCATGGTTGATTTCAACTCCATTTACCCGCTCTCTCCCCATAGCCCTTAATTCCTCGAGAAATCAAGAATTTATCAATTTCTGTCTTGAAGACGCTCAACGTCTCGGCCTCCACAGCCCTCTGTGGCAATGAATTCCACAGACCTACCACTCTCTGGCTGAAGAAATTTCTCCTCATCTCTGTTCTAAAGTGACTCCCTTTTATTCTAAGGCTGTGCCCCCGCGTCCTAGTCTCCCCTGCTAATGGAAACAACTTCCCTACGTCCATCCTATCTAAGCCGTTCATTATCTTGTAAGTTTCTATTAGATCTCCCCTCAACCTCCTAAACTCCAATGAATATAACCCCACGATCCTCAGACGTTCATCGTATGTCAGGCCTACCATTCCTGGGATCATCCGTGTGAATCTCTGCTGGACCCGCTCCAGTGCCAGTATGTCCTTCCTGAGGTGTGGGGCCCAAAATTGCTCACAGTACTCCAAATGGGGCCTAACCAGTGCTTTATAAAGCCTCAGAAGTACATCCCTGCTTTTGTATTCCAAGCCTCTTGAGATAAATGACAACATTACATTTGCTTTCTTAATTACGGACTCAACCTGCAAGTTTACCTTTAGAGAATCCTGGACTAGGACTCCCAAGTCCCTTTGCACTTTAGCATTATGAATTTTGTCACCGTTTAGAAAATAGTCCATGCCTCTATTCTTTTTTCCAAAGTGCACGACCTCGCACTTGCCCACGTTGAATTTCATCAGCCACTTCTTGGACCACTCTCCTAAACTGTCTAAATCTTTCTGCAGCCTCCCCACCTCTTCAATACTACCTGCCCCTCCACCTATCTTTGTATCATCGGCAAACTTGGCCAGAATGCCCCCAGTCCCGTCATCTAGATCGTTAATATATAAAGAGAACAGCTGTGGCCCCAACACTGAACCCTGCGGGACACCACTTGTCACCGGTTGCCATTCTGAGAAAGAACCTTTTATCCCAACTCTCTGCCTTCTGTCTGACAGCCAATCGTCAATCCATGTTAGTACCTTGCCTCGAATACCATGGGCCCTTATTTTACTCAGCAGTCTCCCGTGAGGCACCTTGTCAAAGGCCTTTTGGAAGTCAAGATCGATAACATCCATTGGCTCTCCTTGGTCTAACCTATTTGTTATCTCTTCAAAGAATTTAGAGACGCAAGTACTGAGTAGGGGCAGTCAGCATGGCTTTGTGAGTGGAAAATCATGTCTCACAAATTTGATTGAGTTTTTTGAAGGGGTAACCAAGAAGGTCGATGAGGGCAGTGCAGTTGATGTTGTCTACATGGACTTTGGCAAGGCCTTTGACAAGGTACCGCATGGTAGGTTGTTGCATAAGGTTAAATCTCACGGGATCCAGGGTGAGGTAGCTAAATGGATACAAAATTGGCTTGATGACAGAAGACAGAGGGTGCTTGTAGAGAGTTGTTTTTCAAACTGGAGGCCTGTGACCAGTGGTGTGCCTCAGGGATTGATGCTTTGTCCACTGTTATTTGTCATTTATATTAATGATTTGGATGAGAATTTAGGAGGCATGGTTAGTAAGTTTGCAGATGACACCATGATTGGTGGCCTAGTGGACAGTGAAGAAGGTACAAAGCTCTGGTGCGGCCGCACATGGAGTATTGTGTACAGTTCTGGTCACCGCATTATAGGAAGAATGTGGAAGCATTGGAAAGGGTGCAGAGGAGATTTACCAGGATGTTGCCTGGTATGGTGGGAAGGTCTTATGAGGGAAGGCTGAGGGACTTGAGGCTGTTTTCGTTGGAGAGAAGAAGGTTAAGAGGTGACTTAATAGAGGTATATAAGATGATCAGAGGATTAGATAGGGTGGATAGTGAGAGCCTTTTTCCTCGGATGGTGATGGCTAACACGAGGGGACATAGCTTTAAATTGAGGGGTGATAGATATAGGACAGATGTCAGAGGTAGGTTCTTCACTCAGAGAGTAGTAAGGGCGTGGAATGCCCTGCCTGCAACAGTAGAGGACTCGCCAACATTAAGGGCATTTAAATGGTCATTGGATAAATATATGGATGATATTGGAATAGTGTAGGTTAGATGGGCTTTAGATTGGTTTCACTGGTCGGCGCAACATCGAGAGCCGAAGGGCCTGAACTGCACTTAATGTTCTATGTTCTATGTTCTAAGGTTATCTCAGATTGCAATGGGATCTTGATCAATTGGGCCAGTGGACTGACGAATGGCAGATGGAGTTTAATTTATATAAATGCGAGGTGATGCATTTTGGTAGATTGAACCAGGGCAGGACTTACTCAGTTAATGGTAGGGCGTTGGGGAGAGTTCCAGAACAAAGAGGTCTGGGGGTACATGTTCATAGCTCCTTGAAAGTGGAGTCACAGGTGGACAGAGTGGTGAAGAAGGCATTCGGCATGCTTGGTTTCATCGGTCAGAACATTGAATACAGGAGTTGGGACGTCTTGTTGAAAAGTTGTACAAGGCATTGGTAAGGCCACACTTGGAATGCTGTGTACAGTTCTGGTCATCCGATTGTAGAAAGGATATTACTGAACTAGGAAGAGTGCAGGAAAGATTTACTGGGGTGTTACTGAGACTTGATGGTTTGAGTTATAAGGAGATTCTGGATAGACTGGGACTTTTTTCCCTGGAGCGTAGGAGACTTAGGGGTGATCTTATAGAGGTCTATAAATAATGGGAGACATAGATCAGCTAGATAGTCAACATCTTTTCCCAAAGGTAGGGGAGTCTAAAACTAGAGGGCATAGGTTTAAGGTGAGAGGGGAGATATACCAAAATTCGTTGGACTCTGGGGTGGTTCCCGCAGATTGGAAAACAGCAAATGTGACGCCACTGTTTAAAAAAGGAGGTAGACAAAAGGCAGGTAACTATAGGCCGGTTAGCTTAACTTCTGTAGTACGGAAAATGCTTGAATCTATCATCAAGGAAGAAATAGCGAGACATCTGGATATAAATTTTCCCAATGGTAAGACGCAGCACGGGTTCATGAAGGGCAGGTCATGTTTGACTAATTTGGTGGAATTCTTTGAGAACATTCCATGTGCAGTGGACAATGGGGAACCTGTGGATGTGGTGTATCTGGATTTCCAGAAGGCATTTGACAAGGTGCTGCACAAAGACTGCTGCATAAGATAAAGGTGCACGGTGTTACGTAATGTATTGGCATGAATAGAGAATTGGTTAACTAACAGAAAGCAAAGAGTGGGGGTAAATGAGTATTTTTCTGGTTGGCGATCAGTGACCAGTGGTGTGCCTCGGGGATCAGTGTTGGGACTGCAATTGTTTATGATTTACATAGATGATTTGGAGTTGGGGACCAAGTGTAGTGTATCAAAATTCGAAGATGACACTAAGATGAGTTAGAAGTTTAACAACACCAGGTTAAAGTCCAACAGGTTTATTTGGTAGCAAAAGCCACACAAGCTTTCGGAGCTCTAAGCCCCTTCTTCAGGTGAGTGGGAATTCTGTTCACAAACAGAGCATATAAAGACACAAACTCAATTTACATGAATAATGGTTGGAATGCGAATACTTACAACTAATCAAGTCTTTAAGAAACAAAACAACGTGAGTGGAGAGAGCATCAAGACAAGCTAAAAAGATGTGTATTGTCTCCAGACAAGACAGCCAGTGAAACTCTGTGGGGGTTACAAATAGTGTGCCATGAACCCAATATCCCGGTTGAGGCCGTCCTCGTGTGTGCGGAACTTGGCTATCAGTTTCTGCTCAGCGACTCTGCGCCGTCGTGTGTCCTGAAGGCCGCCTTGGAGAATGCATACCCGAATATCAGAGGCCGAATGCCCGTGACCGCTGAAGTGCTCCCCAACAGGAAGAGAACAGTCTTGCCTGGTGATTGTCGAGCAGTGTTCATTCATCCATTGTCGCTGCGACAAATTTGATAGAATTTTTTGAGGAGGTAACTAGGTGTGTTGATGAAGGTAGGGCGGTTGATGTCATATACATGGATTTTAGTAAGGCGTTTGATAAGGTCCCCCATGGTCGGCTTATGATGAAAGTAAGGAGGTGTGGGATAGAGGGAAAGTTGGCCGATTGGATAGGTAACTGGCTATCTGATCGAAGACAGAGGGTGGTGGTGGATGGAAAATTTTCGGACTGGAGGCAGGTTGCTAGCGGAGTGCCGCAGGGATCGGTGCTTGGTCCTCTGCTCTTTGTGATTTTTATTAATGACTTAGAGGAGGGGGCTGAAGGGTGGATCAGTAAATTTGCTGATGACACCAAGATTGGTGGAGTAGTGGATGAGGTGGAGGGCTGTTGTAGGCTGCAAAGAGACATAGATAGGATGCAAAGCTGGGCTGAAAAATGGCAAATGGAGTTTAACCCTGATAAATGTGAGGTGATTCATTTTGGTAGGACTAATTTAAATGTGGATTACAGGGTCAAAGGTAGGGTTCTGAAGACTGTGGAGGAACAGAGAGATCTTGGGGTCCATATCCACAGATCTCTAAAGGTTGCCACTCAAGTGGATAGAGCTGTGAAGAAGGCATATAGTGTGTTAGCTTTTATTAACAGGGGGTTGGAGTTTAAGAGCCGTGGGGTTATGCTGCAACTGTACAGGACCTTGGTGAGACCGCATTTGGAATATTGCGTGCAGTTCTGGTCACCTCACTATAAGAAGGATGTGGAAGCGCTGGAAAGAGTGCAGAGGAGATTTACCAGGATGCTGCCTGGTTTGGAGTGTCGGTCTTATGAGGAAAGGTTGAGGGAGCTGGGGCTGTTCTCTCTGGAGCGGAGGAGATTGAGGGGAGACTTAATAGAGGTGTATAAAATGATGAAGGGGATAGATCGAGTGAACGTTCAAAGACTATTTCCTCGGGTGGATGGAGCTATTACGAGGGGGCATAACTATAGGGTTCATGGTGGGAGATATAGGAAGGATATCAGAGGTAGGTTCTTCACGCAGAGAGTGGTTGGGGTGTGGAATGGACTGCCTGCAGTGATAGTGGAGTCAGACACTTTAGGAACATTTAAGCGGTTATTGGATAGGCACATGGAGCACACCAGGATGGTAGGGAGTGGGATAGCTTGATCTTGGTTTCAGATGAAGGTCGGCACAACATCGTGGGCTGAAGGGCCTGTTCTGTGCTGTAATGTTCTATGTTCTATGTTTAATCACCAGGCAAGACTGTTCTCTTCCTGTTGGGGAGCACTTCAGCGGTCACGGGCATTCGGCCTCTGATATTCGGGTAAGCGTTCTCCAAGGCGGCCTTCGCAACACACGACGGCGCAGAGTCGCTGAGCAGAAACTGATAGCCAAGTTCCGCACACACGAGGACAGCCTCAACCGGGATATTGGGTTCATGGCACACTATTTGTAACCCCCACAGAGTTTCACTGGCTGTCTTGTCTGGAGACAATACACATCTTTTTAGCCTGTCTTGATGCTCTCTCCACTCACATTGTTTTGTTTCTTAAAGACTTGATTAGTTGTAAGTATTCGCATTCCAACCATTATTCATGTAAATTGAGTTTGTGTCTTTATATGCTCTGTTTGTGAACAGAATTCCCACTCACCTGAAGAAGGGGCTTAGAGCTCCGAAAGCTTGTGTGGCTTTTGCTATCAAATAAACCTGTTGGACTTTAACCTGGTGTTGTTAAACTTCTTACTGTGTTTACCCCAGTCCAACGCCGGCATCTCCACATCATGACTAAGATGAGTGGCAGAGCAAAGTGTGCAGAGGACGCTGAAAGTCTGCAAAGAGATATAGATAGTCTAAGTGAGTGGATGAGGGTCTGGCAGATGGAATACAATGTTGGTAAATGTGAGGTCATCCATTTTGGTAGGAATAACAGTAAAATGGACTATTATTTAAATGGTAAAAAATTGCAGCATGCTGCTGTGCAGAGGGATCTGGGTGTCCTTGTGCAGGAATCTCAAGGAGTTGGTTTGCAGGTGCAGCAGGTAATTAAGAAGGCAAATGGAATTTTGTCCTTCATTGCTAGAGGGATGGAGTTTAAAAACAGCGAGATTATGTTGCAGCTGTATAAGGTGCTGGTGAGGCCACACCTGGAGTACTGTGTACAGTTTTGGTCTCCTTACTTGAGAAAGGATATACTGGCACAGGAGGGGGTGCACAGGAGATTCACTAGGTTGATTCCGGAGTTGAGAGGGTTGGCTTATAGAACCATAGAGCCATAGAAAATTACAGCTCAGAAACAGGCCTTTTGGCCCTTCTTGTCTGTGCCGAACCATTTTTTGCCAAATACCACTGACCTGCACTTGGACCATATCCTTCCACACCCCTCTCATCCATGAACCCGTCCAAATGCTTCTTAAATGCATTTACCACTTTATCCGGCAGCTCATTCCACACTCCCACCACTCTGCGTGAAGAAGCCCCCCCTAATATTCCCTTTAAACTTTTCTCCTTTCACCCTTAACCCATGCCCTCTGGTTTTTTTCTCCCCTAGCCTCAGCGGAAAAAGCCTGCTTGCATTCACTCTATCTATACCCATCAAAATCTTATACACTTCTATCAAATCTCCCCTTAATCTTCTACGCCCCAGGGAATAAAGTCCCAACCTATTCAATCTCTCTCTAACTCAGCTTCTCAAGTCCCGGCAACATCCTTGTGAACCTTCTCTGCACTCTTTCAACCTTATTTACATCCTTCCTGTAACTAGGTGACCAAAACTGTATACAATACTCCAAATTCGGCCTCACCAATGCCTTATACAACCTTACCATAACACTCCAACTTTTATACTCGATACTCCGATTTATAAAGGCCAATGTACCAAAGGCACTCTTTACGACCCTATCCACCTGTGACGTCACTTTTAGGGAATTCTGTACCTGTATTCCCAGATCCCTCTGTTCAACTGCACTCTTCAGAGTCCTACCATTTACCCTGTACGTTCTACTTTGGTTTGTCCTTCCAATGTGCAATATCTCACACTTGTCTGTGTTAAATTCCATTTGCCATTTTTCAGCCCATTTTTTTAGTTGGTCCAAATCCCTCTGCAAGCTTTGAAAACCTTCCTCACTGTCCACTACACCTCCAATCTTTGTATCATCAGCAAACTTGCTGATCCAATTTACCACATTATCATCCAGATCATTGATATAGATGACAAACAACAATGGACCCAACACCGATCCCTGCGGCACACCACTAGTCACAGGCCTCCACTCAGAGAAGCAATCCTCCACAACCACTCTCTGGCTTCTTCCATTGATGTGGAGATGCCGGCGTTGGACTGGGGTAAGCACAGTAAGAAGTCTCACAACACCAGGTTAAAGTCCAACAGGTTTATTTGGTAGCAAATACCATAAGTGTGTCGTCCGATAAGTTGACAATGGACTTTCCTGCAGTGGTACTGTTTTCTACTGTGGTACCGGGGGAGGCTTGGTTGCTGCTGGTGGTGATGCCGAGTTTCTCAAGTTTCCTGTTCTTGGTGTGCATGTAGATGGTGCAGTTCCTTTGTCTCGTCTGCTTGGCAGAGTTTCGCAGCTGGTCTGCGTCCCGAGCGCAAGTTGAGAATATGGATTCGATCTTGGTTTCCAGGCTGCGGCGTTTGCTGTACAGTTGGTGTATGAGGTGTTTGAGGAGGGTGAGAGAGGTGCGATGGCAAAGTCTCTCAGCGTAGTCTGTGTTAAAGGTTGACCTGAGTGGGTTCGTGATCCGTAGTCCTTGTCTGCTTTCTTGCATGTTTGTAGAAACTTGATGTCTGTGTCAATATGCGCGAACTTATTGGAGATCCTCTCCACTTGGAGCCGGCAGTTTGCGGTGTCGATGGTAGTCATGATGTGGAATGCCGGCGTTGGACTGCTACCAAATAAACCTGTTGGACTTTAACCTGGTGTTGTGAGACTTCTTACTGTTCTTCCATTGAGCCAGTGTCTAATCCAATTTATTACCTCCCCATGTATACCTAGCGACTGAACCTTCCTAACTAACCTCCCATGAGGGACCTTGTCAAAGGCCTTGCTGAAATCCAGGTTGACAACATCCACCGCCTTCTCTTCATCCACTTTCCTGGTAACCTCCTCGAAAATCTCAAATAGATTGGTCAAACATGATGCACAAAGCCATGTTGACTCTCCCTAATAAGTCCCTGTCTATCCAAATATTTGTAGATCCTATCCCTTATCACACCTTCCAATAATTGGACTTGCGGATAGCGAAGAGCATTGTCGGGCAATACAGCAGGATATAGATAGGCTGGAAAATTGGGCGGAGAGGTGGCAGATGGAGTTTAATCCGGATAAATGCGAAGTGATGCATTTTGGAAGAAATAATGTAGGGAGGAGTTATACAATAAATGGCAGAGTCATCAGGAGTATAGAAACACAGAGGGACCTAGGAGTGCAAGTCCACAAATCCTTGAAGGTGGCAACACAGGTGGAGAAGGTGGTGAAGAAGGCATATGGTATGCTTGCCTTTATAGGACGGGGTATAGAGTATAAAAGCTGGAGTCTGATGATGCAGCTGTATAGAACGCTGGTTAGGCCACATTTGGAGTACTGCGTCCAGTTCTGGTCGCCGCACTACCAGAAGGACGTGGAGGCGTTAGAGAGAGTGCAGAGAAGGTTTACCAGGATGTTGCCTGGTATGGAGGGTCTTAGCTATGAGGAGAGATTGGGTAGACTGGGGTTGTTCTCCTTGGAAAGACGGAGAATGAGGGGAGATCTAATAGAGGTGTACAAGATTATGAAGGGTATAGATAGGGTGAACAGTGGGAAGCTTTTTCCCAGGTCGGAGGTGACGATCATGAGGGGTCACGGGCTCAAGGTGAGAGGGGCGAAGTGTAACTCAGATATCAGAGGGACGTTTTTTACACAGAGGGTGGTGGGGGCCTGGAATGCGCTGCCAAGTAGGGTGGTGGAGGCAGGCATGCTGACATCGTTTAAGACTTACCTGGATAGTCACATGAGCAGCCTGGGAATGGAGGGATACAAACGATTGGTCTAGTTGGACCAAGGAGCGGCACAGGCTTGGAGGGCCGAAGGGCCTGTTTCCTGTGCTGTACTGTTCTTTGTTCTTTGTAATTTGCCCACCACCGACGATAAACTTACTGGCCTATAATTTCCCGGATTTCTTTTGGAACCTTTTTTAAACAACGGAACAACATGAGCCACCCTCCAATCATCCGGCACCTCCCCCGTGAATACTGACATTTTAAATATGTCTGCCAGGGCCCCTGCAAGTTCAACACTAGCTTCCCTCAAGGTCCGTGGGAATACCCTGTCCGGTCCTGGGGAATTATCCACTCTGATTTGCCTCAAGACAGCAAGCATCTCCTCCCCTTTAATCTATAACGGTTCCATGACCTCCCTACCTGTTTGCCCTATTTCCGTAGACTCCATGCCCATTTCCTCAGTAAATACGGATGCAAAAAAACCATTTAGTATCTCCCCCATCTCTTTTGGTTCCATACACAGTCTACCACTCTGGTCTTCAAGAGGACCAATTTTATCCCTCACTATCCTTTTGCTCCTAACATACCTATAGAAGCTCTTTGGATTTTCCTTCACTCTGTCTGCCAAAGCAACCTTATGAGGAGAGACTGAGTAGACTGGGGCTATACTCATTGGAATTCAGAAGAATGAGGGGAGATCTTATAGAAACATGTAAGATTATGAAGGGAATAGATAAGATAGAAGCAGGGAAGTTGTTTCCACTGGCAGGTGAAACTAGAACTAGGGGGCATAGCCTCAAAATAAGGGGAAGCAGATTTAGGACTGAGTTGAGGACGAACTTCTTCACACAAAGGGTTGTGAATCTGTGGAATTCCCTGCCCAGTGAAGCAGCGACCTCATTGAATGTTTTTAAGGCAAGGATAGATAAATTTTTGAACAGTAAAGGAATTAAGGGTTATGGTGAGTGGGCGGGTAAGTGGAGCCGAGTCCATGAAAAGATCAGCCATGATCTTATTGAATGGCGGAGCAGGCTGGAGGGGCCGGATGGCGGAGCAGGCTGGAGGGGCCGGATGGCGGAGCAGGCTGGAGGGGCCGGATGGCGGAGCAGGCTGGAGGGGCCGGATGGGCTACTCCTGCTCCTAGTTCTTATGTTCTTTTGTACAATAGAGTCCAAAGGGCAATTTTTTCACACAGAGGGCGGTGAGTGTCTGGAACAAGCTGCCAGAGGTAGTATTAGAGGCGGGTACAATTTTGTCTTTTAAAAAGTGTTTTGATAGTTACATGGGTAAAATGGGTATAGAGGGATATGGGCTAAATGCAGACAATTGGGACTAGCTTAGGGGTTTTAAAAAAAAAGAGGGGCATGGGCAAGTTGGGCCGAAGGGCCTGTTTCCATGCTGTAAACCTCTATGACTCTATCACATGACTTTCTTTGTCAGATTCTCCCATCTCAGTTTTTGTATGTTAGCCGGGAGCAGTACAGCCTTATGGTCTGATTTGCCAAAGTGTGGGCGGGCGCTAGAACGGTAGGCATGTTTGATGTTTATGTAGCAATGGTCTGGGATGTTTGTGGTGGAATAGGAGACATGTTGGTGGTCACTTGGTCGGATGCTCTTGAGCTTGGCCTGATTGAAGTCCCCAGCCATGATGAACAAGGCTTTGGGATGTTTCATTTCAAGGCTATTTGCGGTGGTGCATATTTCATCCAGCGCGGTCTTCACGTTCGCATGGGGTGGGGTGTAATCTACTGTCAGGACAACAGAGGTGAACTCCTGTGGAAGGTAGTAGGGGCAGCATTTTAGTATCAAGTATTCTAGGTCTGGGAAGCAGAAACTCGCCAGTGTTGCTGCATCTAGGCACCACAAGGTGTTGATTAGAAGGCAGGCCCCACCTCCCCTAGCCTTGCCTGGGGCTGCTGTACGGTCCATTCAGTGGATTGAGAAGCCCTCTGCTTGGAGGGCACAGTCCGGTGAAGCAGGAGGGTAATAGATAGCAGGTCCTGTGTGATGGGGCCCGAGGAGTTGCGGTTCCAATGTGCCAGAAAGCCAATTGTTATTCAGACGGAAAGTCTAGGATGAATGATGGCTGGACAAGGGCGATGAAGATTGAGGGTCACTGGAGGCTCAGTAAGGACGATGGAGCGACAGACCAGGCCCATGGCACCCTGCTTGCATCCATATGCCAACAAGATCTCTCAATTTCATGGAATGTCACTGTGTGAATGCTGGTAACTTCAGGGAGTTACTCCTGACAATCAGCAAGGAGTGCAGTGCCTGTTTGAGTGTTGTTGAGACGTCGCACCTGGACATTCACTCAATGAAGCAGTAATGGCCCACTAATTTCTTACCGCTCTGTCTTTCATGATTGGCTGAGGCCCTCATGTCTACATTTCTAATCGGTTGACTGCTCCATGATCAGGTGCAACTGTTCTGAGCTGCTGTTTAATCAGACTCTTCAGAACAACAAGTCTGTTTCCAATCCAAATGAGGCTTCTCTCATTCCATCTGTCTTATTTCCACTGCCCTTTTCCTTCACATACTCACCAAGGTTTCTTTAGAATGCACCCAAGGAATTTATCTCAATGACTTCCTGTGGCAGTGAGATCACGTTCTAACCACATTCTGCACAGGAAGAGGCAGTTTATCCTTCTCGGGTTTATTGAGAACTAGCCAGTCTTTATGACCTCAAATTTCCGATTCTCCAGCAAGGTGGAATATTCTCTCCATTTAATTTGTCCAAAGCATTTATTATTTTACACTCTCTAATCAGATCACCCTCATCTTCCAAAGCAAAAGCTGCAACCTGTTAAATCCATCCCAATAACTCATCTCCAAAATCTCAGATCACCCCATAAAACCTGTTTGCGTTTTCTGCAATGATTCAATGTTTTTTAAATATCTGATTGGAAGCAGAACTGGCCGAGTGCACAACTGGAAACTGCCAAGATTAACATAACTTGATAACATTTCCATTATATATTCCTCAACATAAAGTCCAGTGTTTCTTCAACATTGTTAATCGCATTGTTGAAACACGATGCTGCTTTAATGATTTGTAAACCTTTTTCCAGGATCTTTTTTAACCCTCATTCAGTTTTGATTTTCTGAGATGTAAATGATATTTTCATTCACTGAAATCCGATGTACATGAATTATACTGCCACCCAGTGTACAATGAATTATACTGCCATCCAGTGTACATGAATTATACTGCCACCCAGTGTACAATGAATTATACTGCCACCCAGTGTACATGAATTATACTGCCACCCAGTGTACAATGAATTATACTGCCACCCAGTGTACATGAATTATACTGCCACCCAGTGTACATGAATTATACTGCCATCCAGTGTACAATGAATTATACTGCCACCCAGTGTACAATGAATTATACTGCCACCCAGTGTACATGAATTATACTGCCACCCAGTGTACATGAATTATACTGCCACCCAGTGTACAATGAATTATACTGCCACCCAGTGTACAATGAATTATACTGCCACCCAGTGTACATGAATTATACTGCCACCCAGTGTACAATGAATTATACTGCCATCCAGTGTACAATGAATTATACTGCCACCCAGTGTACATGAATTATACTGCCACCCAGTGTACATGAATTATACTGCCACCCAGTGTACAATGAATTATACTGCCACCCAGTGTACAATGAATTATACTGCCACCCAGTGTACAATGAATTATACTGCCACCCAGTGTACAATGAATTATACTGCCACCCAGTGTACAATGAATTATACTGCCACCCAGTGTACATGAATTATACTGCCACCCAGTGTACATGAATTATACTGCCACCCAGTGTACAATGAATTATACTGCCACCCAGTGTACATGAATTATACTGCCACCCAGTGTACATGAATTATACTGCCACCCAGTGTACAATGAATTATACTGCCACCCAGTGTACAATGAATTATACTGCCACCCAGTGTACAATGAATTATACTGCCACCCAGTGTACAATGAATTATACTGCCACCCAGTGTACATGAATTATACTGCCACCCAGTGTACATGAATTATACTGCCACCCAGTGTACAATGAATTATACTGCCACCCAGTGTACATGAATTATACTGCCACCCAGTGTACATCAATTATACTGCCACCCAGTGTACAATGAATTATACTGCCACCCAGTGTACAATGAATTATACTGCCACCCAGTGTACATGAATTATACTGCCACCCAGTGTACATGAATTATACTGCCACCCAGTGTACAATGAATTATACTGCCACCCAGTGTACATCAATTATACTGCCACCCAGTGTACATGAATTATACTGCCACCCAGTGTACAATGAATTATACTGCCACCCAGTGTACATGAATTATACTGCCACCCAGTGTACATGAATTATACTGCCACCCAGTGTACAATGAATTATACTGCCACCCAGTGTACAATGAATTATACTGCCACCCAGTGTACAATGAATTATACTGCCACCCAGTGTACATGAATTATACTGCCACCCAGTGTACAATGAATTATACTGCCACCCAGTGTACATCAATTATACTCCAATCTGGTGGAATTCTACCGACAGCTGCTGTATGTGGACAATACTGCCACCTGCTGTACATAAATTAAACAGCCAACTTGTGTACATAAATTATACTCCAACCTGGTGCATGTGAATTCTACTGATAACTGGTGTACCTGAAGTAACAAGACGAGGGAGTATTTAATGAATGGTAGGACACTAGGAAGCTCAGAGGAACAGATGAATCTTGGGGTAATTATTCACAGATCCCTGAAGGTGGCAGAGCAGATGAATAGGATTGTTAATCAGACATACGGGACATTGGCTTTTATCAATCATGGTATAGAGATAAGAGCGAGGAGGTAATGTTGGAGTTGTACAGAGCGTTGGTGAGGCCACAGCTGGAGCACTGTGTGCAGTTCTGGTCACCTCATTATAGGAAAGATGTGATTGCACTGGAGGGGGTGCAGAGGAGGTTCACCAGGATGTTGCCTGGGATGGAGCGTTTGAGCTCTAAGGAGAGTCCGGATAGGCTGGGATTGTTTTCTCTTGAGCAGAGAAGGCTGAGGGGGAACATGATTGAAGTGTGTAAGATTATGAGGGGTATGGGGAGGGTGAGTAGGGAGCAGCTGTTCCCCTTGGGTGAGGGGTCCATCACAAGGGGGTGTAGTTTTAGAGTAACGGGCAAGAGATTCAGAGGGGATTTGAGAAAACATTTTTTCACTCAGAGAATGGTGGGAATCTGGAATGCGCTGCCTGGGAAGGGAGCGGAGGCTGGAAACCGAAAACCCTTTAAGAAATATTTGGATGAGCACTTGAAATATCAAAACATTCAAGGATATGGGACAAGTGCTGGAAAATGGGATTAGCGCGACTTTAATGGTAGTTATTGTTGGTGCGGACTTGATGGGCTGAATGGCCTTTTCTGCACCGTACGACTCTTTGACTCCATAATGTACATGAATTATACTCCACACCGGTCTCTGTGATCGATACTAACAACTGATGTATAGGAATCATAGTGCCACCAGCAGTACGTGAATTAAACTTCTGAATTATGTATATGAATTATTCTGCCAACTGGTTACCACCTATGGTATGAGAAGTTGGGGAGGGTTTAAACTAATGTGGCAGGAGGATGGGAACCGATGCAGGAAGTCCGAGGAAGTAAAGTGGGGACAGAAACAAAAGGCAGTGAGGGGAAAAGTGAAAGGCAGAAAAACTGAAGGCAAAAATCAAAAAAGGCCACAGTACAGAGTACAGAGACTGTGGCAAACTCAGTGAATGGATCCAGTAAGGCTCAGAGAAATAAAACACAGGGAGAGTGTCCAAAACATGGCTGGACAAATGGTCGGAGAAAGCAGAGTAAGAAGTTTAACAACAAAGCTCGGCACAACATCGTGGGCCGAAGGGCCTGTTCTGTGCTGTACTGTTCTATGTTCTAACACCAGGTTAAAGTCCAACAGGTTTATTTGATAGCAAAAGCCACAAGCTTTTGGAGCCTTAAGCTCCTTCTTCAGGTGAACTTTTGAGAAAGTTCTGAGAAAGTTTCTTCTGAGAAAGCAGGGCAGAGAGCAAGGGAAGTCTAGATTAAACTGCATTTATTTCAATGCAAGAGCCTGACGGGCAAGGGAGATGAACTCAGGGCATGGATGGGTACGTGGGACTGGGATAGAAACCCATAGAATCATAGAAACCCTACAGTGCAGAAGGAGGCCATTCGGCCCATCGAGTCTGCACCGACCACAATCCCACCCAGGCCCTACCCCCACATATTTTACCCGCTAATCCCTCTAACCTACACATCCCAGGACTCTAAGGGGCAATTTTTTTAACCTGGCCAATCAACCTAACCCGCACATCTTTGGACTGTGGGAGGAAACCGGAGCACCCGGAGGAAACCCACGCAGACACGAGGAGAATGTGCAAACTCCACACAGACAGTGACCCAAGCCGGGAATCGAACCCAGGTCCCTGGAGCTGTGAAGCAGCAATGCTAACCACTGTGCAACCGTGCCGGGATATTATAGCAATTACTGAAACATGGCTAAGGGAGGGACAGGACAGACAGCTCAATGTTCCAGGGTACAGATGCTATAGGAAAGATAGAACAGGAGGTAAGAGAGGAGGGGGGGTTGCATCACGGCCGTACTGAGAGGGGATACATCCGAGGGTTCGCCCACTGAGTCTATATGGGTAGAACTGAGAAAAAAGAAGGGGGGAATCACTTTGATAGGGTTGTACTATAGGCCCCCAAATAGTCAGCGGGAAATTGAGGAGCAAATATATAAGGGGATTACAGATAGCTCCAAGAAAAATGGGGTGGTAATAGTCGGGGATTTTACCTTTCCCAACATTGACTGGGACAGCCATAGTATTAGAGGGTTGGATGGAGAGAAATTTGTTGAGTGTATTCAGGAGGAATTTCTCATTCAGTGTGTGGATGGCCCGACTAGAGAGGGGGAAAAACCAGACCTCCGCTTGGGAAATAAGGAAGGGCAGGTGACAGAAGTGTTAGTGAGGGATCACTTTGGGACTAGTGACCATAATTCTATTGGTTTTAAGATAGCTGGGGAGAATGATAGGTCTGGCCCAAAAATTAAAATTCTAAATTGGGGCAAGGCCAAGTTTGATGGTACCAGGCAGGAACTTTCAAAAGTTAATTGGGGGAGTCTGTGGGAAGACGAAAGGACGTCTGGTAAGTGGCATGCTTTCAAAAGTGTGTTAACCAGGGTTCAGGGTAAGCACATTCCTCTTAGAGTGAAGGGCAAGGCTGGCAGAAGTAGGGAACCCTGGATGACTCGGGATATTGAGGCCCTGGTCAAGAAGAAGAAAGAGGCACATGACATGCATAGGCAGCTGGGATCAAGTGAATCCCTTGAAGAGTATAGGAGGTGTAGGAGTAGAGTTAAGAGAGAAATCAGGAGGGCAAAAAGGGGACACAAGATTGTTTTGGCAGATAAGGCAAAGAAGAATCCAAAGGGCTTCTACAAATACATAAAAGGCAAAAGAGTAACAAGGGAGAGAGTAGGGCCTCTTAAGATCAACAAGGTCATCTATGTGTGGATCCACAAGAGATGGGTGAGATCCTAAATGAATATTTCTCATCAATATTTACTGTTGAGAAAAGCATGGATGTTAGGGAACTTGGGGAAATAAATAGCGATGTCTTGAGGAGTGTACATATTACAGAGAAGAAGGTGCTGGAAGTCTTAAAGCGCATCAAGGTAGATAAATCCGCAGGACCTGATGAAGTGTATCCAGGACATTGTGGGAGGCTAGGGAGGAAATTGCGGGTCCCCTAGCCGAGATATTTGAATCATCGATAGTCACGGGTGTAGTACCTGAAGATTGGAGAGTGGCAAATGTTGTGCCTTTGTTTAAAAAGGGCTGCAGGGAAAAGCCTGGGAACTACAGGCCAGTGAGCCTCACATCTGTGGTGGGTAAATTGTTGGAAGGTATTTTGAGAGATAGGATCTACAGGCATTTAGAGATGCAAGGACTGATTAGGGACAGTCAGCATGGCTTTGTGAGTGGAAAATCATGTCTCACAAATTTGATTGCGTTTTTTGAAGGGGTAACCAAGAAGGTAGATGAGGGCAGTGCAGTTGATGTTGTCTACATGGACTTTAGCAACGCCTTTGACAAGGTACCGCATGGTAGGTTGTTGCATAAGGTTAAATCTCACGGGATCCAGGGTGAGGTATCTAAATGGATCCAAAATTGGCTTCTTGACAGAAGCCAGAGGGTTGTTGTAGAGGGTTGTTTTTCAAACTGGAGGCCTGTGACCAGCGGTGTGCCTCAGGGATCAGTACTGGGTCCACTGTTATTTGTCATTTATATTAATGATTTGGATGAGAATATAGGAGGCATGGTTAGTAAGTATGCAGATGACACTAAGATTGGTGGCATAGTGGACAGTGAAGAAAATTATCTCCAATTGCAACGGGATCTTGATCAATTGGGCCAGTGGGCTGACGAATGGCAGATGAAGTTTAATTTAGACAAATGCAAGGTGATGCATTTTGGTAGACTGAACCAGGGCAGGACTTACTCAGTTAATGGTAGGGTGTTGGGGAGAGTTACAGAACAAAGAGGTCTAGGGGTACATGTTCATAGCTCCTTGAAAGTGGAGTCACAGGTGGACAGAGTGGTGAAGAAGGCATTCGGCATGCTTGGTTTCATCGGTCAGAACATTGAATACAGGAGTTGGAATGTCTTGTTGAAGTTGTACAAGACATTGGTAAGGCCACATTTTTAATACTGTGTGAAATTCTGCTCACCCGATTATAGAAAGGATATTATTAAACTAGAAAGAGTGCAGAAAAGATTTACTAGGATGCTACCGGGACTTGATGGTTTGAGTTATAAGGAGAGGCTGGATAGACTGGGACTTTTTTCTCTGGAGCGTAGGAGGCTGAGGGGTGAAAGATAGAAACATAGAAAACTACAGCACAAAACAGGCCCTTCGGCCCCACAAGTTGTGCTGAACATATCCCTACCTTTTAAGCCTACCTATAACTCTCCATCCTATTAGGTCCCATGTACTCATCCAGGAGTCTCTTAAAAGACCCTATTGAGTTTGCCTCCACCACCACTGACGGCAGCCGATTCCACTCGCCCACCACCCTCTGTGTGAAAAACTTCCCCCTAACATTTCCCCTGTACCTACCCCCCAGCACCTTAAACCTGTGTCCTCTCGTAGCAGCCATTTCCACCCTGGGAAAAAGCCTCTGAGAGTCCACTTGATCTATGCCTCTCAACATCTTATATACCTCTATTATGTCTCCTCTCATCCTACGTCTCTCCAAGGAGAAAAGACCGAGCTCCCTCAGCCTATCCTCATAAGGCATGCCACTCAATCCAGGCAACATCCTTGTAAATCTCCTCTGCACCCTTTCAATCTTTTCCACATCCTTCCTGTAATGAGGCGACCAGAACTGAGTACAGTACTCCAAGTGGGGTCTGACGAGGGTCTTATATAGCTGCATCATTATCCCCGGACTCCTAAACTCAATCCCTCAATTGATAAAGGCCAGCACACCATACGCCTTCTTAACCACCTCCTCCACCTGCGGGGCCGATTTTAGAGTCCTATGGACCCGGACCCCAAGGTCCTTCTGATCCTCTACCGTACTAAGAGTCTTTCCCGTTATATTGTACTCCTTCATCCCATTTGACCTGCCAAAATGGACCACTACGCATTTATCTGGGTTGAAGTCCATCTGCCACTTGTCCGCCCAGTCTTGCATCCTATCTATGTCCCTCTGTAACTTCTGACATCCCTCCAGACTATCCACAACCCCACCAACCTTTGTTTCGTCGGCAAACTTACCAACCCATCCCTCCACTTCCTCATCCAAGTCATTTATGAAAATGACAAACAGCAAGGGTCCCAGAACAGATCCCTGGGGCACACCACTGGTGACCGACCTCCATTTAGAAAAAGACCCATCTATACCCACTCTCTGCCTCCTTTGGGCAAGCTAGTTCTGGATCCACAGGGCAGCAGCCCCTTGGATCCCATGCCCTCTCACTTTTTCGAGAAGCCTTGCAAGGGTGACTTTATAGAGGCGTATAAAATAATGAGGGGCATAGATCAGCTGAATAGTCAATATCTGTTCCCAAAGGTAAGGGAGTCTAAAACTAGAGGGCATAGGTTTAAGGTGAGAGGGGAGAGATACAAAAGTGTCCAGAGGGGCAATTTTTTCACACAGAGGGTGGTGAGTGTCTGGAACAAGCTGCCAAAGGTAGTCGTAGAGGCAGGTACAATTTTATCTTTTAAAAAGCATTTAGATAATTACATGGGTACGATGGGATATGGGCCAAATGCGGACAATTGGGATTAGCTTGGGGGTTTTAAAAAAGAAAGGGTGGCATGGACAAGTTGGGCCGAAAGGCCTGTTTCCATGCTGTAAACCTCTGTGATTCTATGATTGAGATGTAAAAAATTATGAGGGGCATCGATAGAGTAAACAGGAAAACACTTTTCCCCTTGGTGGAGGGATCAATGACCAGAGGACATAGATTTAAGGTAAGGTGAGGAGGTTTAGAGGGGATGTGATGAAAGACTTTTTTACCCAAAGGGAGTTTGGAAGTCACTGGGAAGGTTTTTGGAGGGTTTAAAAGCAGGCCACACTTCCGAGCGGGCAGCGTCGGGAGCGGGCAGTGGAGTGAGCAGGGAGTAGAGTGTGAGCTGTAAGGGCTTTGGCTCACAGGGCTTCGGGGGAAAGGGCGATAGCGGGGTACGTTTTTTTTTCTCTTCTCCATTCTTATAAAGGAAAAGGGTAGCTATGAGTGATAAGCCAGTTTGTTGCTTTCGGTGTGGGATGTGGGAGTTCCCGGAAACACCTAGCCGCCCGGAGGTTCACATTTGCGCCAGGTGCGTGGAACTGCAGCTCCTGAGGGACCGCGTCAGGGAACTGGAGCAGCAGCTTGATGACCTTAGTCTAGTCATGGAGAATGAGAGACAAATAGACATGAGTTATCAGCAAGTAGTTACACCGGGGCCTCAGGGGGGAGACACGTGGGTTACAGTTAGGAGGAGTAAAGGTCATAAGGGTAACGTACCAGAGAGTACTCCAGTGGCTGTCCAGGGCTCGGCGACAGGTGTGAGAGGGGAGGGGTGTGAGCAATTAGTGGTGGGGTCACCTGTGGTTGTCCCCTTCCAAAACAAGTATATTGTTTTGGATAGTGTGGAGGAGGATGACTCTCCAGGGGTAAGCCACAGTGACCAGGTCACTGGCACACAGTCAGGCTCTGTGGCCCGGAAAGGAAAGAGAGGCGTTAGGAGAGCAATAGTGGTGGGGGACGCAGCGGTTAGAGGCACGGACAGGCGATTCTGTGGGTGCGAACAGGACTCCATAAGAACATAAGAACATAAGAAATAGGAGCAGGAGTAGGCCATCTAGCCCCTCGAGTCTGCCCCGCCATTCAATAAGATCATGGCTGATCTGACGTGGATCAGTACCACTTACCCGCCTGATCCCCATAACCCTTAATTCCCTTACCGATCAGGAATCCATCCATCCGCGCTTTAAACATATTCAGCGAGGTAGCCTTCACCACCTCAGTGGGCAGAGAATTCCAGAGATTCACCACCCTCTGGGAGAAGAAGTTCCTCCTCAACTCTGTCTTAAACCGACCCCCCTTTATTTTGAGGCTGTGTCCTCTAGTTTTAACTTCCTTACTAAGTGGAAAGAATCTCTCCGCCTCCACCCTATCCAGCCCCCGCATTATCTTATAAGTCTCCATAAGATCCCCCCTCATCCTTCTAAACTCCAACGAGTACAAACCCAATCTCCTCAGCCTCTCCTCATAATCCAAACCCCTCATCTCCGGTATCAACCTGGTGAACCTTCTCTGCACTCCCTCCAATGCCAATATATCCTTCCTCATATAAGGGGACCAATACTGCACACAGTATTCCAGCTGCAGCCTCACCAATGCCCTGTACAGGTGCATGAAGACATCCCTGCTTTTATATTCTATCCCCCTCGCAATATAGGCCAACATCCCATTTGCCTTCTTGATCACCTGTTGTACCTGCAGACTGGGCTTTTGCGTCTCATGCACAAGGACCAGGATGGTAGTCTGCCCACCTGGGGCTGGGGTACTGGATGTCTCCGAGCGGATAGGAGGCAAATTAAAAGGGAAGGATAAGGAAACGGATGTCGTTGTACACATTGGTGCAATTGACGTAGATAGGAAGAGCAGGGGGATCCTACGAGAGCAATTCAGGGAGTTGGGAAATAGCATAAAAAGTAGGGCCTCCAGGGTGGCAATCTCTGGGCTACTCCCAATGCCTAGGGCCAGTGAGGCTAGGAATAGGGAGATAGTACAATTGAACGCTTGGCTAAAGGACTGGTCCAGGAGGGAGGGCTTCATATTCCTGGATCACTGGGAAGTTTTCAAGAGATGAGGGCACCTGTACAAGGACGGGTCACAACTAAATTGGAAGGGCACGAATATCCTGGCTGGGAGTTTTGCTAGTGCAGTTCGGGGGGCTTTAAACTAATATGGCAGGGGGGTGGGGATCAAAAAATTATGTCTACATGTGTGGAGGCTGGGGACGAACTTGGGGCCAGGACAAGACTGGCAAAGAAGAAGAGCACTCTGGGGGAGGATGACCTCACTGGGCCTGGAGGTCTGGAGTGCTTATACTTCAATGCAAGGAGCGTAGCAGGTAAGACAGACGAACTTAGGGCCTTAATGCTCACGAGGAATTTGGATATGGTTGCGGTGACAGAGACTTGGTTGAAAGAGGGACAGGACTGGCAGCTGAATATTCCGGGGTACAAGTGTTTTAGGCGAGACAGAGGAGGGGCCAAAAGAGGTGGGGGAGTAGCAGTATTAGTCAGAGAGCATATTACAGCGGTGCAGAGGGAGGACAATTCAGAGGGGTCGTGTAACGAGTCACTCTGGGTGGAGCTCAGAAACAGGAAGGGCGCAGTCACTATGTTGGGGGTATACTACAGGCCCCCCAACAGCCCAAGGGAAGTGGAAGAACGGATATGTCAGGAGATAATGGATAGGTGCAGGAAAAATAGGGTTGTTGTAGTGGGAGACTTCAATTTCCCTGGTATAGACTGGAAATCGCGTAGGGCTGGGAGTCTGAATGGGGAGGAATTTGTAAAATGCATACAGGAAGGTTCTTTGGAACAATATGTAGATAGCCCAACTAGATCAGTGCTTGGTCCTCTGCTCTTTGTGATTTTTATTAATGACTTAGAGGAGGGGGCTGAAGGGTGGATCAGTAAATTTGCTGATGACACCAAGATTGGTGGAGAAGTGGATGAGGTGGAGGGCTGTTGTAGGCTGCAAAGAGACATAGATAGGATGCAAAGCTGGGCTGAAAAATGGCAAATGGAGTTTAACCCTGATAAATGTGAGGTGATTCATTTTGGTAGGACTAATTTAAATGTGTATTACAGGGTCAAAGGTAGGGTTCTGAAGACTGTGGAGGAACAGAGAGATCTTGGGGTTCATATCCACAGATCTCTGTAGGTTGCCACTCAAGTGGATAGAGCTGTGAAGAAGGCCTATAGTGTGTTAGCTTTTATTAACAGGGGGTTGGAGTTTAAGAGGCGTGGGGTTATGCTGCAACTGTACAGGCCCTTGTGAGACCACATTTGGAATATTGTGTGCAGTTCTGGTCACCTCACTATAAGAAGGATGTGGAAGCGCTGGAAAGAGTGCAGAGGAGATTTACCAGGATGCTGCCTGGTTTGGAGGGTAGGTCTTATGAGGAAAGGTTGAGGGAGCTAGGGCTGTTCTCTCTGGAGCGGAGGAGGCTGAGGGGAGACTTAATAGAGGTTTATAAAATGATGAAGGGGATAGATAGAGTGAACGTTCAAAGACTATTTCCTCGGGTGGATGGAGCTATTACAAGGGGGCATAACTATAGGGTTCGTGGTGGGAGATACAGGAAGGATATCAGAGGTAGGTTCTTTACGCAGAGAGTGGTTGGGGTGTGGAATGGACTGCCTGCAGTGATAATGGAGTCAGACACTTTACGAACATTTAAGCGGTTATTGGATAGGCACATGGAGCACACCAGGATGATAGGGAGTGGGATAGCTTGATCTTGGTTTCAGATAAAGCTCGGCACAACATCGTGGGCCGAAGGGCCTGTTCTGTGCTGTACTGTTCTATGTTCTATGAGAGGAGGCTAAACTGGACCTAGTACTGGGGAATGAGCCCGGTCAGGTCTTCAAAGTTTCGGTAGGGGAACATGTGGCAAATAGTGACCACAATTCTGTTAGCTTTAGGATAGTGATGGAAAAGGATGAGTGGTGTCCCAAGGGTACGGTGTTGGATTGGGGGAAGGCTAACTTTAGTGGGATTAGGCAGAATTTGGCAGCTGTTGATTGGAAAAGGCTGTTTGAGGGTAAATCCACATCTGGAATGTGGGAGTCTTTTAGGGAACAGTTGTTAGGGCTGCAGGATAGGCATGTGCCTGTAAAAAAGGATAGAAGGGGTAGGATTCGAGAACCGTGGATAACCAGGGAAATTGAGCGATTGGTCAAAAAGAAAAGAGAGGCGTACGTTAGGTCCAGGCAGCTAAAAACGGAGGGAGCTCTGGAGGAATACAAAGAAAGTAGGAAAGAACTCAAACGAGGAATTAGAAGGGCAAAAAGGGGTCACGAAATGTCCTTGGCAGATAGGATTAAGGAGAATCCCAAGGCATTTTATTCATACGTTAGGAACAAAAGGGTTGTCAGGGAAAAAAATCAGACCTCTCAGGGACAGAAGTGGGGAATTATGCTGAGAGCCCAAAGAAGTAGGGGAGATCCTAAATGAATACTTTGCGTCGGTATTCACAAAGGAGAGGGATGTGTTGACTGGGAGTGTCTCGGAGGGGAGTGTTGACCCGTTAGAGAAAATCTCCATGACAAGGGAGGAAGTGTTAGGTTTTTTAGGGAATATAAAGACTGACAAATCCCCAGAGCTTGATGGAATCTATCCCAGGCTGCTCAGGGAGACGAGAGGTGAAATCGCTGGGCCTCTGACGCAAATCTTTGTCTCGTCACTGGACACAGGTGAGGTCCCAGAGGATTGGAGGATAGCTAATGTGGTCCCGTTATTTAAGAAGGGTAGGAAGGATAACCCGGGAAATTATAGGCCGGTGAGCTTGAAGTCCGTGGTCGGGAAGTTGTTGGAGAGGATTCTTAGAGATAGGATGTATGCGCATTTAGAAAGGAATAAACTCATTAACGATAGTCAGCATGGTTTTGTGAGAGGGAGGTCATGCCTCACTAACCTGGTGGAGCTTTTTGAAGAAGTGACTAGAATGGTTGATGAGGGAAGGGCCGTGGATATCGTCTATATGGACTTTAGTAAAGCGTTTGACAAAGTCCCTCATGGTAGGTTGGTGCACAAGGTTGGATCTCATGGGATAAAGGGGAGGTGGCTAGATGGGTGGAGAACTGGCTTGGTCACAGAAGACAGAGGGTGGTAGTGGAAGGGTCTTTTTCTGGCTGGATGCCTGTGACTAGTGGTGTTCCGCAGGGCTCTGTACTGGGACCTCTGCTGTTTGTGATTTATATAAACGGTCTGGAAGAAGGTGTAACTGGGGTGATCAGTAAGTTTGCGGACGACATGAAAATGGCTGGACTTGCAGATAGTGAGGAACATTGTCAAAGGCTACAGAAGGATATAGATAGGCTGGAAATTTGGGCAAAGAAATGGCAGATGCAGTTCAATCCAGATAAATGCAAAGTGATGCATTTTGGTAGAACTAAAGTAGAGGGGAGCTATACGATAAATGGCAGAACCATAAAGGGTGTAGATACGCAGAGGGACCTGGGTGTGCAAGTCCACAGATCCTTGAAGGTGACGGCACAGGTGGAGAAGGTAGTGAAGAAGACATATGGCATGCTTGCCTTTATAGGATGGGGCATAGAGCAGAAAAGTTGGGGTCTGATGTTACGGTTGTATAGAACGTTGGTTCGGCCGCATTTGGAATACTGCGTCCAGTTCTGGTCGCCACACTACCAGAAGGACGTGGAGGCTTTAGAGAGAGTGCAGTGGAGGTTTACCAGGATGTTGCCTGGTATGGAAGGGCTTAGTTATGAGGAGAGATTGGGTAAACTGGGGTTGTTCTCACTGGAAAGACGGAGGATGAGGGGTGACCTAATAGAGGTGTATAAAATTATGAAAGGCATAGATAGGGTGAACGGTGGGAAGCTTTTGCCCAGGTCGGTGGTGACGTTCACGAGGAGTCATAAGTTTAAGGTGAGGGGGGCGGGGGGGGCTTTAACACAGATATCAGAAGGACATATTTTACACAGAGGGTGGTGGGGGCCTGGAATGCGCTGCCAGGCAAGGTGGTGGAGGCGGACACACTGGGAACGTTTAAGACTTATCTCGATAGCCACATGAACGGAGTGGGAATGGAGGGATACAAAAGAATGGTCTAGTTCGGACCAGGGAGCGGCGTGGGCTTGGAGGGCCGAAGGGCCTGTTCCTGTGCTGTATTGTTCTTTGTTCACTGCCTGAAAGGGTGGTGGAGGCAGAGACCCTAATAACATTTAAGAAGTATTTAGATGTGCACTTGTGATGCTATGGGCGGCACGGTAGCACAGTGGTTAGCACTGCTGCCTCACAGTTCCAGGGACCCGGGTTCGATTCCCGGCTTGGGTCACTGTCTGTGTGGAGTTTGAACATTTTCCCCGTGTCTGCATGGGTTTCCTCCGGGGGCTCCGGTTTCCTCCCACAGTCTGAAAGACATGCTGGTTCGGTGCATCAGCCATGCTAAATTCTCTCTCAGTGTACCCGAATAGGTGCCTGAGTGTGGTGACTCGGGAATTTTCACAGTAACTTCATTGTCGTATTAACATAAGCCTACTTATGACAAATAAACAAACTTTAACTTAAGGCAAAAATGGCTATGGGCCCAATGCTGGAATTAGAATAGTTAGGTGCTTTGTCTTTGACCAGCGCAGAAGTGATGGGCTGAAGGGCCTGTTTCTGTGCTGAGATCTCTTATGATTCTACATGTGACTATAGGCTCACCACAATGTGGTTGACTCTTAACTGTCCCCTGAATGGCCCAAGCCCTTCAGTTCAAGGCAATTAGGGATGGGAAATAAATGTTAGCCTAGCCAGCGACACCCATATTCATGAAAGATTTTTATAACATCCAGTTTTACAATAGGACTTCATTCAGATCAATGCGAATTTCTATTCCAAGGGCATTCTTGTCTAACTGTGCCCTGGATTGGGCAGTTTACAGATACACAGAGCACAGGAACAGGGAGCAATCTCAGAGCAGCAAAAAAACACAATGTTAAAGCTTGCCCTTGGCTCTTTGGGACTTACCTGGCTGACAGGTAGGAAGGTCGGTGCCCAGCTCATCATTGACCCAAAATCCATTCTCCATACAGGTGTAAGTAGCTGGAAAGGAAGATATTATTTCAGTGATCGGAAAGTGTTAGAGAACAGCGCAACAACACGAAAAACACAAATACACTTCCCATTGAAAGGGCAGATATCTCACATTTATACACAATTTCCAATATTCAGATTGATATCACACCCAGTCTAATCCCTCTCTCCCCCTCACTACCCGCACCCATTAACATCCCACCCAGTCTAATCCCCCTCACTCCCCGCACCCTTTAATATTCCACCCAGTCTAATCCCACTCTCCCCCTCACTCCCCACACCGTTTAATATCCCACCCAGTCTAATCCCACTCTCCCCCTCACTGCCCGCACCCTTTAATATCCCACCCAGTCTAATCCCACTCTCTCCCTCACTCCCCACACCCTTTAATATCCCACCCAGTCTAATCCCACTCTCCCCCTCACTGCCCGCACCCATTAATATCCCACCCAGTCTAATCCCACTCTCCCCCTCACTCCCCGCACCCTTTAATATCCCACCCAGTCTAATCCCACTCTCCCCCTCACTCCCCGCACCCTTTAATATCCCACCCAGTCTAATCCCACTCCCCTCTCACTCCACGCACCCATTAATATCCCACCCAGTCTAATCCCACTCCCCTCTCACTCCACACACCCATTAATATCCCACCCAGTCTAATCCCACTCTCCCCCTCACTCCCCGCACCCTTTAATATCCGGCCCAATCTAATCCCACTCGCCCGCTCACTCCCTGCACCCTTTAATATCCCACCCAGTCTAATCCCACGCCCCGCACCCTTTAATATCCCACCCAGTCTAATCCCACTCTCCCCCTCACTCCCTGTTCCCTTTAATATCCCACCCAGTCTAATCCCACTCTCCTCCTCACTCCCCACACCCTTTAATATCCACCCAGTCTAATCCCACTCTCCCCCTCACTCCCTGTTCCCTTTAATATCCCACCCAGTCTAATCCCACTCTCCCCCTCACTCCCTGTTCCCTTTAATATCCCACCCAGTCTAATCCCACTCTCTCCCTCACTCCCCACACCCTTTAATATCCCACCCAGTCTAATCCCACTCTCCCCCTCACTCCCCACACCCTTTAATATCCCACCCAGTCTAATCCCACTCTCTCCCTCACTCCCTGCATCCTTTAATAATCCACCCAGATGACATTGCTCTTCTAAGTGATTCTTATACTGGGATGGCACGTAACTTGAAAATTTTGCAATCTTTCTGTGATTTTACAGGATTGTCTATTAATATTAATAGGACAAAGGGTTTACATTTTACCCATAAACATAAGACGGTTTTGTATAATCATTGTAAAAATTGGCAGATTAGGAAAGAGGTAATAGTTTATATCCCTCCAGGTGAAACTGAGAAATATTTGGGTGCTTGTATATCCCACCCAGTCTAATCCCACTCTCTCCCTCACTCCCCGCAACCTTTAATATCCCACTCACTCCCTGCACCCTTTAATATCCCACTCACTCCCTGCACCCTTTAATATTCCACCCAGTCTAATCCCACTCTCCCACTCACTCCCCACACCCTTTAATATCCCACCCAGTCTAATCCCACTCTCTCCCTCACTCCCTGCATCCTTTAATATTCCACCCAGTCTGATCCCACTCTCCCACTCACTCCCTGCACCCTTTAATATTCTACCCAATCTAATCCCACTCTACCCCTCACTCCTTGCACCCTTTAATATTCCACCCAGTCAGAACACTCTCCCACTTACTCCCCGCACCCTTTAATATTCCACCCATTCTAATCCCGCTCTCCCACTCACTCCCTGCACCCTTTAATATTCCACCCAGTCTAATCCCATTCTCCCCCTCACTCCCTGCACCCTTTAATATCCCACCCAGTCTAATCCCACTCTCTCCCTCACTCCCCACACCCTTTAATATCCCACCCAGTCGAATCCCACTCCCCCCCCCTCCCCGCACCCTTTAATATCCCACCCAGTCTAATCCCAGTCTCTCCCTCACTCCCCGCACTCTTTAATATCCCTCCCAGTCTAATCCCACTCTCCCCCTCACTCACTGCACCCTTTCATATCCCACCCAGTCTAATCCCACTCTCCCCCTCATTCCCCACACCCTTTAATATCCCACCCAGTCTAATCCCACTCGCTGCACCCTTTAATATCCCACCCAGTCTAATCCCACTCTCCCCCTCACTCAAAGAACAATGAAAATTACAGCACAGGCACAGGCCCTACGGCCCTCCAAGCCTGCACTGACCATATTGCCCGATTGAACTAAAAGCCCCTACCCTTCCGGGGACCATATCCCTCTATTCCCATTCTATTCATGTGCTTGTCAAGACGCCCCTTAAAAGTCACGACCGTATCCACTTCCACTACCTCTCCCTGCAACGAGTTCCAGGCACCCACTACTCTCTGTGTAGAAAATCTGCCTTGTACATCTCCTTTAAACCTTGCCCCTCGCACCTTAAACCTGTGCCCCTACTAATTGACTCTTCCACCCTGGGAAAAAGCTTCTGACTATCCACTCTGTCCATGCCTCTCATAATCTTGTAGACTTCTATCAGGTCTCCCCTCAACCTCTGTCGCACCAGTGAGAACAAACCAAGTTTAGAACATAGAACATAGAACAGTACAGCACAGAACAGGCCCTTTGGCCCACGATGTTGTGCCGAGCTTTATCTGAAACCAAGATCAAGCTATCCCACTCCCTATCATCCTGGTGTGCTCCATGTGCCTATCCAATAACCGCTTAAATGTTCGTAAAGTGTCTGACTCCACTATCACTGCAGGCAGTCCATTCCACACCCCAACCACTCTCTGCGTAAAGAACCTACCTCTGATATCCTTCCTGTATCTCCCACCACGAACCCTATAGTTATGCCCCCTTGTAATAGCTCCATCCACCCGAGAACATAGTCTTTGAACGTTCACTCTATCTATCCCCTTCATCATTTTATAAACCTCTCTTCATCATTTTATAAACCTCTTAAGTTTCTCCAACCTCTCCTCAAAGCTAATGCCCTCCATACCAGGCAACATCTGGCAAATCTTTTCTGTACCCTCTCCAAAGCCTCCACATCCTTCGGGTAGTGTGGCGACCACAATTGAACACTATATTCCAAGTGTAGCCCAACTAAGGTTCTATAAAGCTGCAACATGACTGCCAATTTTTAAACTCAATACCCTGGCCGATGAAGGCAAGCATGCCGTATGCCTTCTTGACTACCTTCTCCATCTGCATTGTCACTTTCAAAGAACAAAGAAAGAACAAAGAACAATACAGCACAGGAACAGGCCTTTCGGCCCTCCAAGCCCGCGCCGCTCCCTGGTCCAAACTAGACCATTCTTTTGTATCCCTTCATTCCCACTCCGTTCATGTGGCTATCGAGATAAGTCTTAAACGTTCCCAGTGTGTCCGCCTCCACCACCTTGCCCGGCAGCGCATTCCAGGCCCCCACCACCCTCTGTGTAAAATATGTCCTTCTGATATCCGTGTTAAACCTCCCCCCCTCACCTTGAACCTATGACCCCTCGTGAACGTCACCACCGACCTGGGAAAAAGCTTCCCACCGTTCACCCTATCTATGCCTTTCATAATTTTATACACCTCTATTAGGTCACCCCTCATCCTCTATCTTTCCAGTGAGAACAACCCCAGTTTACCCAATCTCTCCCCATAACTAAGCCCTTCCATACCAGGCAACATCCTGGTAAACCTCCTCTGCACTCTCTCTAAAGCCTCCACGTCCTTCTGGTAGTGTGGCGACCAGAACTGGACGCAGTATTCCAAATGCGGCCGAACCAACGTTCTATACAACCGCAACATCAGACCCCAACTTTTCTGCTCTATGCCCCGTCCTATAAAGGCAAGCATGCCATATGCCTTATTCACTACCTTCTCCACCTGTGACATCACCTTCAAGGATCTGTGGACTTGCACGCCCAGGTCCCTCTGCGTATCTACACCCTTTATGGTTCTGCCATTTATCGTATAGCTCCCCGTACGATAGTTCTACCAAAATGCATCACTTTGCATTTATCTGGATTGAACTGCATCTGCCATTTCTTTGCCCAAATTTCCAGCCTATCTATATCCTTCTGTAGCCTCTGACAATGTTCCTCACTATCTGCAAGTCCAGCCATTTTCATGTCGTCCGCAAACTTACTGATCACCCCAGTTACACCTTCTTCCAGATCGTTTATATAAATCACAAACAGCAGAGGTCCCAGTACAGAGCCCTGCGGAACACCACTAGTCACAGGCATCCAGCCGGAAAAAGACCCTTCCACTACCACCCTCTGTCTTCTGTGACCAAGCCAGTTCTCCACCCATCTAGCCACCTCCCCCTTTATCCCATGAGATCCAACCTTTTGCACCAACCTACCATGAGGGACTTTGTCAAACGCTTTACTAAAGTCCATATAGACGACATCCACGGCCCTTCCCTCGTCAACCTGTGACCTGTGTACCTGCACACCCAGATCCCTCTGCCTATCAATACTCTTAAGGGTTCTGCCATTTACTGTATATTTCCTATCTCTATTAGACCTTCCAAAATGCATTTACCTCACATTTGTCCGGATTAAATTCCATCTGCCATCTCTCTGCCCAAGTCTCCGACTGATCTATATCCTGCTGGATCCTCTGATGGTCCTCATCGCTATCTGTAAATCCACCAACCTTTGTTTCGTCCGCAAACTTACTCATCAATCCAGTTATATTTTCCTTCAAATCATTTATATATATATTACAAACAGCAAAGGTTCCAGCACTGATCCCGGAGGAACACCACTTGTCACAGCCCTCCATTCAGAAACGCACCCTTCCACTGCTACCCTCTATTTTCTTTGACCGAGCCAGTTTTGTATCCACCTTGCCAGTTCACCTCTGATCCCATGCGACTTCGCCTTCTGCACCAGTCTGCCATGAAGGACCTTGTCAAAGGCCTTACTGAAGTCCATGTAGACAACATCCACTGCCCTACCCTCATCAATCACATTCGTCACTTCCTCGAAAAACTCGATCAAGTTTGTGAGACACGACCTCCCCTTCACAAAACCATGTTGCCTCTCACTAATACGTCCACTTATTTCCAAGTGGAAATAAATCCTGTCTCGAAGAATCCTCTCCAATAATTTCCTTACCACTGATGTAAGGCTCACCAGCCTGTAATTACCTGGATTATTCTTGCTACCCTTCTTAAACAAAGGAACAACATCGGCTATTCTCCAATCCTCTGCAACCTCCCCTGTAGCCAGTGAGGCTACAAACATTTCGCTCAAGGCCCCAGCAATTTCCTCCCTTGCCTCTCTATGTTCTGGGGTATATCCCATCAGGCCCTGGGGACTTGTCTACTTTAATGTTTCTCAAGAACCCCAATACCACCTCCTTTATGATCTCAACATGATTAAACTATCTACACATACTTTCCTAGACTCATCATTGACCAAGTCCTTCTCTTTGGTGAATACTGACGCAAAGTACTCATTTAATACATAGAACATAGATAGAACATAGAACAGTACAGCACAGAACAGGCCCTTCGGCCCATGATGTTGTGCCAAGCTTTATCTGAAACCAAGATCAAGCTATCCCACTCCCTATCATCCTGGTGTGCTCCATGTGCCTATCCAATAACCGCTTAAATGTTCCTAAAGTGTCTGACTCCACTATCACTGCAGGCAGTCCATTCCACACCCCAACCACTCTCTGCGTAAAGAACCTACCTCTGATATCCTTCCTATATCTCCCACCACGAACCCTATAGTTATGCCCCCTTGTAATAGCTCCATCCACCCGAGGAAATAGTCTTTGAACATTCACTCTATCTATCCCCTTCAACATTTTATAAACCTCTATTAAGTCTCCCCTCAGCCTCCTCCACTCCAGAGAGAACAGCCCTAGCTCCCTCAACCTTTCCTCATAAGACCTACCCTCCAAACCAGGCAGCATCCTGGTAAATCTCCTCTGCACTCTTTCCAGCGCTTCCACATCCTTCTTATAGTGAGGTGACCAGAACTGCACACAATATTCCAAATGTGGTCTCACCAAGGTCCTGTACAGTTGAAGCATAACCCCACGGCTCTTAAACTCCAACCCCCTGTTAATAAAAGCTAACACACTATAGGCCTTCTTCACAGCTCTATCCACTTGAGTGGCAACCTTTAGAGATCTGTGGATATGGACCCCAAGATCTCTCTGTTCCTCCACAGTCTTCAGAACCCTACCTTTGACCCTGTAATCCACATTTAAATTAGTCCTCCCAAAATGAATCACCTCACATACCTCACCCATTTCCTCTGGCTCCATGCATAGATTCCCTCCCTTGTCCTTGAGTGGGCCAACCCTCTCCCTGACTACCCTCTTGCTCTTTATATATGTATAAAAAGCCTTGGGATTTTCCTTAATTCTGCTGGCCAATGCTTTTTCATGATCCCTTTTAGCCCTTCTTACTCCTTGCTTAAGTTTCTTTCTACTTTCCTTGTATTCCACACTTGCTTCGGGTGTTCCCAGCCTCCTAGCTTTGACAAATGCTTCCTTTTTCTCTTTGATGAGGCTCACAATATCTCTCGTTATCCAAGGTTCCCAAAACTTGCCATACTTATCCTTCATCCTTACAGGGATGTACCGGTTCTTAATCCCTGGCAACTTACACTTGAAAGCCTCCCACATGCCAGATGTTGATTTGCCCTCAAACATCTGCCCCCAATCTACATTCTTCAGTTCCTGCCTAATATTGTTGTAATTAGCCTTCCCCCAGTTTAGCACCTTAACTTGAGGACTACACTCATCTTTATCCATCAGTACCTTAAAGCTTACTGAATTGTGGTCACTGTTCCCGAACTGCTCCCCTACTGAAACATCGACAACCTGGCCAGGCTCATTCCCCAATACCAGGTCCAGTATGGCCCATTCCCTAGTTGGACTATCTACATACTGTTTCAGGAAGCCCTCCTGGATGCTCCTTACAAACTCTGCCCCATCCACGCCCCTAGCACTAAGTGAGTCCCAGTCAATATAGGGGAAATTAAAATCTCCCACCACAACAACACTGTTACTTTTACACCTTGCCAAAATCTGCCTACATGTCTGTTCCTCAATCTCCCACTGGCAGTTGGGTGGCCTATAGTAAATCCCCAACATTGCAACTACACCTTTCCGATTCCTGAGTTCTACAGCCTCGCTGTATGAGCCCTCCGAGGTGTCCTCCCGGAGTACAGCTGTGTTATTCTCCTTAGTAAGAAGTTTAACAACACCAGGTTAAAGTCCAACAGGTTTATTTGGTAGCAAAAGCCACACAAGCTTTCGGAGCTGCAAGCCCCTTCTCCAGTCATGCAACTCCCCCACCCCTTTTACAACCCCCTTTATCACGCCTGAAACATCTGTATCCTGGAATGTTACCCTTTAATACCCAAGGTCTATGATGGAACTAAGATAGAGCTGTTGTTGGAGGAGGGGCTAGTTGACAATGCGTGGATGTGTGAATTGTCAATGACCCACTCCCCATTCTGCTCTGGGCGTTTCTGTTCACACACAGCTTCCATTTGAAGTTGAGATCCTTTATGTGAAACTGATCCACTTACTGTTCAGCTCGGGCTCCAGGTGATAATGTAAAGCAGGACAGGAGTATTCGATGTGGCTTCTGAACAGTGTGAGGTTCTCTTTCGAATGGAATGTGACGACTCCATCTTCCAGGGGTCGCGGTGCCCCACAATCTATAACTAGAAATAGAATCCCACCAAAAGGACCTTTTAAATAATCGCACTGATAATCAAAGTACTCCCTCTTTACTGATGTAACATTTATTACAGCATCACCTATCCCTCTACCCACAAATACATTCCTGCATCGCTCCCAAAACCCCCCCACACACACAGTCCATATCCTTGTCCCATCCCTTTCCTGCAACCGTATCTCCGGCAGATGCTGATACTGTTTCTAGGGATATTTCGCTACCTTATGCTAATTCATCCCAAGTAAACACAATCAATGAACTGTCAGAGGGTCAGTGCTGAGGGAGTGCCGCACTGTCAGAGGGTCAGTACTGAGGGAGTGCTGCACTGTCAGAGGGTCAGTACTGAGGGAGTGCTGCACTGTCAGAGGGTCAGTGCTGAGGGAGTGCTGCACTGTCAGAGGGTCAGTACTGAGGGAGTGCCGCACTGTCAGAGGGTCAGTACATAAGAACATAAGAAATAGGAGCAGGAGTAGGCCATCTGGCCCTTCGAGCCTGCCCCGCCATTCAACAAGATCATGGCTGATCTGAAGCGAATCAGTTCCACTTACCCGCCTGCTCCCCATATCTCCTAATTCCCTTATCGATCAGAAAACTATCTACCCGTGATTTAAACATATTCAATGAGGAAGCCTCCACCACTTCAATGGGCAGAGAATTCCAGAGATTCACTACCCTCTGAGAGAAGAAGTCCCCCCTCAACTCTGTTCTGAACCGGCCCCCCCTTATTTTGAGGCTGTGCCCTCTAGTTCTGGTTTCCCTTCTAAGTGGAAAGAATCTCTCCACCTCTACCCTATCCAGCCCCTTCATTATCTTATATGTCTCTATAAGATCACCCCTCATCCTTCTAAACTCCAACGAGTACAGACCCAATCTGTTTAATCTCTCCTCATAAGCCACACCCCTCATCTCCGGTATCAACCTGGTGAACCTTCTCTGCACTCCCTCCAAGGCCAATATATCCTTTCGCAAATAAGGGGACCAAAACTGCACACAGTACTCCAGTTGCTGCCTCACCAGTGCCTTGTACAGTTGCAGCAAGACCTCCCTGCTTTTATATTCTATCCCCCTCGCGATAAAGGCCAACATTCCATTCGCCTTCTTGATCACCTGCTGCACCTGCAGACTGAGTTTTTGCGATTCGTGCACAAGGACCCCCAGGTCCCTCTGCACAGTCGCACGATGTAATTTTTCTCCATTTAAATAATATTCCAATTTACTATTATTTCTTCCAAAGTGGATAACCTCACATTTGCTAACGTTATATTCCATCTGCCAGATCCTCGCCCACTCGCTCAGCCTATCCAAATCTCTCTGCAGACTTTCCGCGTCCTCCACGCAATTCGCTTTCCCACTCACCTTTGTGTCATCAGCAAACTTGAATATCCTACATTCAGTCCCCTCCTCCAGATCATCTATGTAAATGGTAAACAATTGAGGCCCCAGCACCGATCCCTGCGGCACGCCACTGGTCACCAACTGCCAACCAGAAAAGCACCCATTTATCCCAACTCTCTGCTTCCTGTTAGATAGCCAATCCCCAATCCACGCCAACACCTTACCCCTAACTCCGTGTACCCCAATCTGTACTGAGGGAGTGATGCACTGTCAGAGGGTCAGTACTGAGGGAGTGCTGCACTGTCAGAGGGTCAGTACTGAGGGAGTGATGCACTGTCAGAGGGTCAGTACTGAGGGAGTGATGCACTGTCAGAGGGTCAGTACTGAGGGAGTGCTGCACTGTCAGAGGGTCAGTACTGAGGGAGTGCTGCACTGTCAGAGGGTCAGTACTGAGGGAGTGCTGCACTGTCAGAGGGTCAGTACTGAGGGAGTGCTGCACTGTCAGAGGGTCAGTACTGAGGGAGTGCCGCACTGTCAGAGGGTCAGTACTGAGGGAGTGCCGCACTGTCAGAGGGTCAGTACTGAGGGAGCGCTGCACTGTCAGAGGGTCAGTACTGAGGGAGTGCTGCACTGTCAGAGGGTCAGTACTGAGGGAGTGATGCGCTGTCAGAGGGTCAGTACTGAGGGAGTGCCGCACTGTCAGAGGGTCAGTGCTGTCATCAGAAAAACAGCTTCTCTGATTCCAGAATGTGGGATAAAAATATATCGAGAACAACAAGAACTCTTCATCCCATTCATGAGCCCGAATGAAGCATTTGATTCAGTGAATCACGAGGCTTTGTGGGTTGTGCTTTTAGATTTGGGTGTCTGAAAAACTTCATCCCAATCCTGTAACGCCTTCATGATGGTCTGAACGCTTCCAGAGTGCAGACTGGGGTGAAACAAGGCTGGGTAAAAGCCCCCAGACTATTTACAATCTGCCTGACATTGATTATTCATCACATCAAGCTTCAGCTGCCCTCTGGTGTGAGTGTTAAATATCACCTCAGTCTCCTCCCCAAAACTAAACTGACCATCACACTCGCACACAATTTACTATTTGTGGATGAGACACACAAAAAAAAGAACAAAGAAAAATACAGCACAGGAACAGGCCCTTCAGCCCTCCAAGCCCGTGCCCGTGTTTGATCTACAGTTTCCAGCTGACTGCAGTGTCATGCCAACTCTGCAGACAATAGTTCCAAATTTCTACCACCCTTTGCATGTAGACATATTTTAAAATTTCTGACCCATTGACCCTGTCCCATTCAGTCACCAGCAACCTGCGTCCTCTGGCAACAGCCAGTTCTTGCTCAGGTAAGGGTGGAACACTCTTTGGCAGGGACCTCAGCATTGGGCTCGGAAACCCAGACGATGTTGGCCAGGAGCATGAAGAGGGTGCACGATATCCCCAAAGCCCACACCAGAATATACCCAACACGCTGCACAGGGCAAAAGAGCCATCTGCCACTGGCAAAAACATTGCTGGCAGAAGGAACTAGGTGCAGTGGTGCACTGGTATTGGCACTGGAACCAGACCAAGACCTGGGGACCCAGGTTCAAATCCCATCATGGCAGATGGTGAAATGTGAATTTAATTAAAATTTGGAATTAAAAGTCTATTGATAACCATTCTTTATTGTCATAAAGACCCATCTGGTTCACTAATGTCCTTTATGAAAGGGGATTTGTCATCCTTACCCGGTCTGGCCTACATGTGACTCCAGACCCATAGCAATGTGGTTGACTCTTAAAGCCCCTCAAGGCTAATAAGGGATGGGTAATAAATGCTGACCCAGAAACAATAAGAAAAAAGTTAAGGGCCTCAATTGGGTGCCCAGCATTGGCTGCCACGAGTGAAATACCAGCTTGGCCAATACCCCAACATCTCACCTGAGTCAATAAGCACCTGCTCCCTCTCCAACACTTCCTGGCGCTCTTCTAGAGCTAGGAGGTTTAGAATCACGGATACAGAAGACCACTTATCTCTCAAAAGGAACTGAAGCTATCACTAACACCTTTCATCACTTTGTTTTTTATTCTTTAATGGGACAAGAGTATTTTTATTCATTCATTGACGGGAACTGGGCGTCCCTGGCTAGGCCCAGCATTTATCGCCCATCCCTAGTCCTTGAGAAGGTGATGGCGAGCTGCCTTCTTGAGCCGCTGCAGTCCATGTAGTGTAGATACAACTCTTGTGCTGTTAGGAAGGGAGCTCCAGGATTTTGACCCAGCGACAGTGCAAGAATGGTGATATATTTCCAAGCTAGAATGGTGAGTGACGTGGAAGAGAACTTAGCAGGGGGCAGGGATGGAAAATCTGGAAAATCCCACCCGGACGCTCAATGCACTCCACCAAGAGGGTGCTGACTGCCTCTCTGTTCTTGATGAGCGCCTCCCCATTCCTGGCCAGCAGAGGGATGGCCGCTGAATCATTGGGCTGTAGGTGGTCATGACTGCGCGAAAGAAACCTTGCGCATCATGGCTTTTGGCCATAACTGGTGCATCTCCTGTACTTTCTCCACCAACTATCAGTTCTTTAGGTCACGGGTTTATTGCTGGACCTCAGGCTCCAGCTGTCTACAGAGCTGCTTTCTTACTCCGGAGTTGGTGTGTTGCTTCAGGTTCAGAAAAGCCCTGCGCTTGCAGCTCATCAGCTCCTGCTTGGCTTGGTCATTCTCAACAAACCAGTTCCGGTGTTTCCTGATCAAGTGGCCGAGTATGTCTTCACAGGTGCTGATTATGGATGTCTTGAAGGCAGACCAGTCACTGTGGACACTCTACGTCTTTGAGTTAGAACCATAGAAAATTACAGCTCAGAAACAGGCCTTTTGGCCCTTCTTGTCTGTGCCGAACCATTTTTTGCCTAGTCCCACTGACCTGCACTTGGACCATATCCCTCCACACCCCTCTCATCCATGAACCCATCCAAGTTTTTCTTAAATGTTAAAAGTGACCCCGCATTTACCACTTTATCCGGCAGCTCATTCCACACTCCCACCACTCTCTGCGTGAAGAAGCCCCCCCTAATATGCCCTTTAAACTTTTCTCCTTTCACCCTTAACCCATGCCCTCTGGTTTTTTTCTCCCCTAGCCTCAGCGGAAAAAGCCTGCTTGCATTCACTCTATCTATACCCATCAAAATCTTATACACCTCTATCAAATCTCCCCTCAATCTTCTACGCTCCAGGGAATAAAGTCCCAACCTATTCAATCTCTCTCTGTAACTCAGCTTCTCAAGTCCCGGCAACATCCTTGTGAACCTTCTCTGCACTCTTTCAACCTTATTTACATCTTTCCTGTAACTAGGTGACCAAAACTGTACACAATACTCCAAATTCGGCCTCACCAATGCCTTATATAACCTTACCATAACACTCCAACTTTTATACTCGATACTCCGATTTATAAAGGCCAATGTATCAAAGGCACTCTTTACGACCCTATCCACCTGTGACGTCACTTTTAGGGAATTCTGTACCTGTATTCCCAGATCCCTCTGTTCAACTGCACTCTTCAGAGTCCTACCATTTACCCTGTACGTTCTACTTTGGTTTGTCCTTCCAATGTGCAATATCTCACACTTGTCTGCGTTAAATTCCATTTGCCATTTTTCAGCCCATTTTTTTAGTTGGTCCAAATCCCTCTGCAAGCTTTGAAAACCTTCCTCACTGTCCACTACACCTCCAATCTTTGTATCATCAGCAAACTTGCTGATCCAATTTACCACATTATCATCCAGATCATTGATATAGATGACAAACAACAATGGACCCAACACCGATCCCTGCGGCACACCACTAGTCACAGGCCTCCACTCAGAGAAGCAATCCTCCACAACCACTCTCTGGCTTCTTCCATTGAGCCAGTGTCTAATCCAAGTTACTACCTCCCCATGTATACCTAGCGACTGAACATTCCTAACAAACCTCCCATGAGGGACCTTGTCAAAGGCCTTGCTGAAATCCAGGTAGACAACATCCACCGCCTTCCCTTCATCCACTTTCCTGGTAACCTCCTCGAAAAACTCTAATACATTGGTCAAACATGACCTACCACGCACAAAGCCATGTTGGCTCTCCCTAATAGGTCCCTGTCTATCCAAATATTTGTAGATCCTATCCCTTATCACACCTTCCAATAACTTGCCCACCACCGACGTCAAACTTACTGGCCTATAATTACCCGGATTTCTTTTGGAACCTTTTTTAAACAACAGAACAACATGAGCCACCCTCCAATCATCCGGCACCTCCCCCGTGAATACTGACATTTTAAATATGTCTGCCAGGGCCCCTGCAAGTTCAACACTAGCTTCCCTCAAGGTCCGTGGGAATACCCTGTCCGGTCCTGGGGATTTATCCACTCTGATTTGCCTCAAGACAGCGAGCACCTCCTCCCCTTTAATCTGTAAAGTTTCCATGACCTCCCTACCTGTTTGCCCTATTTCCGTAGACTCCATGCCCGTTTCCTCAGTAAATACGGATGCAAAAAAACCATTTAGCATCTCCCCCATCTCTTTTGGTTCCATACACAGTCTACCACTCTGGTCTTCAAGAGTTACTGGGAGTCGTCAGGTTGGCAGTGAGGCACTGAATCATCATAAAATCCCTACAGTACAGAAAGAGGCTATTCGGCCCATTGAGTCTGCACCAACCACAATCCCACCCAGGCCCTACCCCCATATCCCTACATATTTACCCACTAAGTGGCTGAATAAGGCTCTCTCGCTCTCTTCTCAGGGTTCCAGGTAACTCAGAGTTGATTTTCCTGTGGCATTGTTTCTGTTTCTGTCACTGTGTGGCGGCTGCATTGATGTTGGTCACTGAGTGGATGTCCAGCGGTCATCGGCTGCTGTTACGGGTGGCACGATAGCACAGGGGTTAGCACTGCTGCTTCACAGCTCCAGGGACCTGGGTTCGATTCCCGGCTTGTGGAGTTTGCACATTCTCCTCGTGTCTGCGTGGGTTTCCTCCGGGTGCTCTGGTTTCCTCCCACAGTCCAAAGATGTGCAGGTTAGGTTGATTGGCCATGCTAAAATTGCCATTTGTGTCCTGAGATGCGTAGGTTAGAGGGATTAGTGGGTAAAATATATAGGGATATGGGGGCAGGGCCTGGGTGGGATTGTGGTCGGTGCAGACTCGATGGGCCGAATAGCCTCTTTCTGTACTGTAGGGATTCTATGATTCTATGTTATGGAGTGGGTGATATGCATGTTCATTTCGTCCCTCACTCAGACAGTGCTGCAGTGGAGCTGCCAGGGCTCAGAGTGAGGCTGTTGCCATGACGCCTTTTACTTGTCTCTCTGATGGAACAAGGTGCTGTTGTGACAATGCCATATTCTCGGCATTTTGTCAGGAGCAGCGTACCGATGGTGTTGGATTTCCCTAACCCCTCTCTGTTAATTACACCTTCCCAGGGGTCTGTACCCTTTCAAACTCTGCATTGAAGTCAGTAAGGAGGATCTGCTTGCCGTGTTGGGACTCAGGTCAAGGATTATTTGAGGCTGGAATAAAATTCTTCTTTGGACTGGTCTGCAGCTGCCAGTGTTGGAGTGTACGTGCTGAGTACAGTAGCACACTGGTTCTGGCCTCGCGTGAGCTGAAGGGGCATCAGGAATCCAGTTATTCCACAAGGGGAGCCTCTGAAACATACAACCAGTTTGTTCTTAATGGTGAATCCAACTCCATGAGCCGTCGATCTTCCTCTGGTTTAACTTTCCAGCTCAGAGTGTCACCATCACCTGGTTCTTGAGCTGGCATTCCCTGCCCCCCAGGCCTCGCTTAGGGCAGCAATGTCAAAACACCTGAGCTCCCGGGCAATGAAAGCAGGACATGACTCTGCTCTGTCGCTGTTGGTGTTGTCCATGGGGTCTCGACGTCCGATGTCCGAATTTTATTTTAAGGGATGGAGGATTTTTTTTACTCATTCGTGGGATATGGGTATCACTAGATGGGCCAGCATTTATTGCCCATCCTTGGTTGCCCTTGCAGAGCAGTTGAGAATCAGCCACATTGCCGTGGCTCTGGAGTCACATACAAAGAACAATACAGCACAGGAACAGGCCCTTCGGCCCTCCAAGCCCGTGCCGCTCCCTGGTCCAAACTAGACCATTCTTTTGTATCCCTCCATTCCCACTCCGTTCATATGGCTGTCTAGATAAGTCTTAAACGTTCCCAGTGTGTCCGCCTCCACCACCTTGCCTGGCAGCGCATTCCAGGCCCCCACCACCCTCTGTGTAAAATATGTCCGTCTGATATCTGTGTTAAACCTCCCCCTCCTCACCTTGAACCTATGACCCCTCGTGAACGTCACCACCGACCTGGGGAAAAGCTTCCCACCGTTCACCCTATCTATGCCTTTCATAATTTTATACACCTCTATTAAGTCTCCCCTCATCCTCCGTCTTTCCAGGGAAAACAACCCCAGTTTACCCAATCTCTCCTCATAACTAAGCCCCTCCATACCAGGCAACATCCTGGTAAACCTCCTCTGTACTCTCTCCAAAGTCTCCACGTCCTACTGGTAGTGTGGCGACCAGAACTGGACGCAGTATTCCAGATGCGGCCGAACCAACGTTCTATACATCTGCAACATCAGACCCCAACTTTTATACTCTATGCCCCGTCCTATAAAGGCAAGCATGCCATATGCCTTCTTCACCACCTTCTCCACCTGTGACGTCACTTTCAAGGATCTGTGGACTTGCACACCCAGGTCCCTCTGCGTATCTACACCCTTTATGGTTCTGCCATTTATCGTATAGCTCCTCCCTACATTATTTCGACCAAAATGCATCACTTTGCATTTATCAGGATTGAACTCCATCTGCCATTTCTTTGCCCAAATTTCCAGCCTATCTATATCCTTCTGTAGCTTCTGACAATGCTCCTCACTATCTGCAAGTCCTGCCAATTTTGTGTCGTCCGCAAACTTACTGATCACCCCAGTTACACCTTCTTCCAGATCATTTATATAAATCACAAACAGCAGAGGTCCCAATACAGAGCCCTGCGGAACACCACTAGTCACAGGCCTCCAGCCGGAAAAAGACCCTTCCACTACCACCCTCTGTCTTCTGTGACCAAGCCAGTTCTCCACCCATCTATCCACCTCCCCCTTTATCCCATGAGATCCAACCTTTTTCACCAGCCTACCATGAGGGACTTTGTCAAACGCTTTACTAAAGTCCATATAGACGACATCCACGGCCCTTCCCTCGTCAACCATTTTGGTCACTTCTTCAAAAAACTCCACCAGGTTAGTGAGGCATGACCTCTCTCTCACAAAACCATGCTGACTATCGTTAATGAGTTTATTCCTTTCTAATTGCGCATACATCCTATCTCTAAGAATCTTCTCCAACAACTTCCCCACCACGGACGTCAAGCTCACCGGCCTATAATTACCCGGGTTATCTTTCCTACCCTTCTTAAATAACGGGACCACATTAGCTATCCTCCAATCCTCTGGGACCTCACTTGCGTCCAGTGACGAGACAAAGATTTGCGTCAGAGGCCCAGTGATTTCATCTCTCGTCTCTCTGAGCAGCCTTGGATAGATTCCATCAGGCCCTGGGGATTTGTCAGTCTTTAAATTCTCTAACAAACCTAACACTTCCTCCTTTGTAATGGAGATTTTCTCCAACGGGTCAACACTCCCCTCCGAGACACTCCCAGTCAACACATCCCTCTCCTTTGTGAATACCGACGCAAAGTATTCATTTAGGATCTCCCCTACTTCTTTGGGCTCCAAGCATAATTCCCCACTTTTGTCCCTGAGAGGTCCGATTTTTTCCCTGACAACCCTTTAGTTCCTAACATATGAATAAAATGCCTTGGGATTCTCCTTAATCCTGTCTGCCAAGAACATTTCGTGACCCCTTTTTGCTCTTCTAATTCCCCTTCTAATTCTCTTCTACTGTAGGCCAGACCGGGTAAGGATGGCAGATTTCCTCCCCGAGAGGGACATGAGTGAACCAGATGGGTTTTTACGACAATCGACAATGGTTTCATGGTGATCAGTAGATTCTTAATTCCAGATTTTTAAAATTGAATTCAAATTCCACCATCTGCCGTCCCCGGGTCCCCAGAACATTAGCTGAGTTTCTGAATTAATAGTCTGGCGATAATACCATTAGACCATCGCCTCCCCCAAATGCCTGTGGATGTGCTAACGTGGTGTGCCCATTCCTCACCAGCTCCTACACAGGTTTGACAGAGCAGGGTCTTGGTCCAGCAACAAAGAGGTCGAAGCTGACTGGAGACCATGAGGGAAGAGCGGACATACAAGCAAACATACTCCAGCTGTTCTCCTCTCTTCTTCCCACAGGACATTGCTCCCTGGGATTCCAAGGGGGCAGTGGCAGCATCAAGTGCTCATGAGCGTGGCACTATCCTTTTGTCATTAATAGCCACATTGCTCCTCTCTCTCACTGCGAATGTCCCCATTGCCCCTCTCCCTTTCTCTGTGAATGTCCCCATTGCCTCTCTCTCCCTCCCTCTCTCACTGTGAATGTCCCCATTGCCCCTCTCCCTTTCTCTGTGAATGGCCCCATTGCCCCCCTCACTCTCTCTCTGTGCATATCCCCATTGCCCCTCACTCTCTCTCCCTCTGTGAATGGCCCCATTGCCTCTCTCTCTCTCTGTGAATGGCCCCATTGCCCCTCTCTCGCGCTGTGAATGTCCCCATTCCCCCCTCTCTCCCTCTCTCTCGCTCTGAATGTCCCCATTGCCCCTCTCTCTCTGTGAATGTCCCCCATTGCCTCTTTCTCCCTCTCTCCCACTGTGAATGTCTCCATTGCCCCTCTCTCTCTCTCTCTCTCTGTGAATGGCCCCATTGCCCCTCTCTCTCTCTCTCACTGTGAATGGCCCCATTGCCCCTCTCTCTCTCGCGCTGTGTATATCCCCATTCCCCCCCCTCTCTCTCTCGCTGTGAATGTCCCCATTGCCCCTTCTCTCTCTCCGTGAATGGCTCCATTGCCCCTCTCTCTCTCTCTCTCTGTGAATGGCCCCATTGCCCCTCTCTCGCGCTGTGAATGTCCCCATTCCCCCCTCTCTCCCTCTCTCCCACTTTGAATGTCCCCACTGCCTCTCTCTCTCTGTGAATGGCCCCCTTGCCTCTCTCTCGCTCTCTCACACTGTGAATGGCCCCATTGCCCCTCTCTCTCTCTCTCTCTCTCTGTGAATGGCCCCATTGCCCCTCTCTCTCTCTCTCTCTGTGATTGGCCCCATTGCCCCTCTCTCTCTCTCTCTCTCTCTGCGAGTGGCCCCATTGCCCTTCTCTCACTCTCTCACGCTGTGAAGATCCCCATTGCCCCCCCTCCTCCCTCTCTCACACTGCGAATGGCCCCATTGCCCTTCTCTCTCTCTCTCTGTGAATGGCCCCATTGCCCCTCTCTCTCTCTCTCCCTCTGTGAATGGCACCATTGCCCCTCTCTCTCTCGCGCTGTGTATATCCCCATTCCCCCCTCTCTCTTTCTGTGAATGTCCCCATTGCCCCTCTCTCTCTGTGAATGGCTCCATTGCCCCTCCCGCTCTCTCTCTCTGTGAATGGCCCCATTGCCCCTCTCTCTCTCTGTGAATGGCCTCATTGCCCCTCTCTCTCTCTGTGAATGTCCCTATTGCCCCTCTCTCTCTCCCTCTGTGAATGTCCCTATTGCCCCTCTCTCCCTCACTGTGAATGTCCCTATTGCCCCTCTCTCTCTCTCTCTCTCTGTGAAAGTCCCCATTGCCCCCTCTATCCCTCACTGTGAATGGCCCCATTGCCCCTCTCTCTCTCTCTCTCTTGAATGTCCCCATTGCCCCCCTCTCTCTCTCTGTGAATGGCCCCATTGCCCCTCTCTCTCACTCTCTCTCTCTCTGAATGTCCCCATTGCCCCTCTCTCTCTCTCTCTGTGAATGGCCCCATTGCCCCTCTCTCTCTCTCTCTCTCTCTCTGAATGTCCCCATTGCCCCTCTCTCTCTCTCTCTGTGAATGTCCCCATTGCCCCTCTCGCTCTCTCTCTCTCTGTGAATGTCCCCATTGCCCCTCTCTCTCACTGTCTCTCTGTGAATGTCCCCATTGCCCCTCTCTCTCTCTCTCTCTGTGAATGGCCCCACTGCCCCTCTCTCTCTCTCTCTCTGTGAATGGCACCATTGCTCCCCGTCTCTCTCTTTCTCACTGTGAATGGCCCCATTGCCCCTCTCTCTCTCTCTCTGTGAATGACCCCATTGCCCCTCTCTCTCTCTCCCTCTGTGAATGACCCCATTGCCCCTCTCTCTCTCTCCCTCTGTGAATGGCCCCATTGACCCTCTCTCTCTCGTGCTGTGTATATCCCCATTCCCCCCCTCTCTCTTTCTGTGAATGCCCCCATTGCTCCTCTCTCTCTCTCTCTCTGTGAATGGCTCCATTGCCCCTCTCTCTCTCTCTCTCTCTGTGAATGGCTCCATTGCCCCTCTCTCTCTATCTCACTGTGAATGGCCCCACTGCCTCTCTCTCTCTCTCTGTGAATGGCCCCACTGCCCCTCTCTCTCTCTCTCTCTCGCTGTGAATGGTCCCATTGCCTCTCTCTCGCTCTCTGTGAATGGCCCGATTGCCCCTCTCTCTCTTTCTCTCTCTCTCGCTGTGAATATCCCCATTGCCCCCTCACTCTCTCCGTGAATGGCTCCATTGCCCCTCTCTCTCTCTCTCTGTGAATGGCCCCATTGCCCCTCTCTCTCTCTCTCTCTCTCTCTGTGAATGGCCCCATTGCCCCTCTCTCTCTCTCTCTCTCTCTTTGTGAATGGCCCCATTGCCCCTCTCTCTCTGTGAATGTCCCATTGCCTCTCTCTCCCTCTCTCCCGCTTTGAATGTCCCCACTGCCTCTCTCTCTCTCTCTCTCTGTGAATGGCCCCATTGCCCCTCCCTCTCTCTCTCTCTCTGAATGGCCCCATTGCCCCTCTCTCTCTCTGTGAATGTCCCAATTGCCCCACTCTCTCTCCCTCTGTGAATGTCCCCATTGCCCCTCTCTCTCTCTCTCTGTGAATGTCCCCATTGCCCATCTCTCTGTGAATGTCCCCATTGCCCCCTCTCTCCCTCACTGTGAATGGCCCCATTGCCCCTCTCTCTCTCTCTCTCTCTGTGAAAGTCCCCATTGCCCCCTCTATCCCTCACTGTGAATGGCCCCATTGCCCCTCTCTCTCTCTCTCTCTGTGAATGTCCCCATTGCCCCCCTCTCTTTCTCTGTGAATGGCCCCATTGCCCCTCTCTCTCACTCTCTCTCTCTCTGAATGTTCCCATTGCCCCTCTCGCTCTCTCTCTCTCTGTGAATGTCCCCATTGCCCCTCTCGCTCTCTCTCTCTCTGTGAATGTCCCCATTGCCCCTCTCTCTCTCTCTCTGTGAATGTCCCCATTGCCCCTCTCGCTCTCTCTCTCTTTCTGTGAATGGCCCCACTGCCCCTCTCTCTCTCTCTCTGTGAATGGTCCCATTGCCTCTCTCTCCCGCTTTGAATGTCCCCACTGCCTCTCTCTCTCTCTGTGAATGGCACCATTGCCCCCCTCTCTCTCTCTCTGTGAATGACCCCATTGCCCCCCCCTCTCTCTCTCTCTGTGAATGGCCCCATTGACCCTCTCTCTCTCTGTGAATGACCCCATTGCCCCTCTCTCTCTCTCTCTCTCTGTGAATGGCCCCATTGACCCTCTCTCTCTCGTGCTGTGTATATCCCCATTCCCCCCCTCTCTCTTTCTGTGAATGCTCCCATTGCTCCTCTCTCTCTCTCTGTGAATGGCCCCATTGCCCCTCTCTCTCTCTGTGAATGGCTCCATTGCCCCTCTCTCTCTCTCTCTCTGTGAATGGCCCCATTGCCCCTCTCTCTCTATCTCTCTGTGAATGGCCCCACTGCCCCTCTCTCTCTCTCTGTGAATGGCCCCACTGCCCCTCTCTCTCTCTCCCTCTCTCTGTGAATGGCCCCACTGCCCCCCTCTCTCTCTCTCACTGTGAATGGTCCCATTGCCTCTCTCTCTCTCTCTGTGAATGGCCCGATTGCCCCTCTCTCTCTCTCTCTCTGTGAATGTCCCCATTGCCCCCCCCTCTCTCTCTCTCTCTCACTGTGAATGTCCCCATTGCCTCTCTCTCTCTCTCTCTGTGAATGTCCCCATTCCCCCCCGTTTCTCTCTCTCTCTCTGTGAATGGCCCCATTGCCTCTCTCTCTTCCTCTCTCTGTGAATGGCCCCATTGCCCCTTTCCCCCCCTCTCTCTCTCTCTGTGAATGGCCCCATTGCCCCCCGTCTCTCTCTCTCTCTCTGTGAATGGCCCCATTGCCCCTCTCTCTCTCTCTGTGAATGTCCCCATTGCCCCCCTCTCTCTCTCTGCGAGTGGCCCCATTGCCCTTCTCTCACTCTCTCACGCTGTGAAGATCCTCATTGCAACCCCCCCCCCCTCCCTCTCTCACACTGTGAATGGCTCCATTGCCCTTCTCTCTCTCTCTCTGTGAATGGCGCCATTGCCTCTCTCTCCCTCTCTCCTGCTTTGAATGTCCCCACTGCATCTCTCTCTCTTTCTCCCTCTGTGAAAGTCCCCATTGCCCCCCTCTCTCCCTCACTGTGACTGTCCCCATTGCCCCTCTCTCTCTCTCTGTGAATGTCCCCATTCCCCCCTCTCTCTCTCTGTGAACGGCCCCATTGCCCCTCTCTCTCTCTCTCTCTGTGAATGTCCCCATTACCCCTCTCTCTCCCTCTGTGAATGTCCCATTGCCCCTTTCTCTCTCTCTCTGTGAAAGTCCCCATTGCCCACCTCTCTCCCTCACTGTGAATGTCCCCATTGCCCCCGCCCCCCTCTCTCTCTCTCTCTCTCTTAAAGTCCCCATTGCTCCCCTCTCTCCCTCACTGTGAATGTCCCCATTGCCCCTCTCGCTCTCTCTTTCTCTGTGAATGTCCCCATTGCCCCTCTCTCTCTCTCTGTGAATGTCCCCATTACCCCCCTCTCTCTCTTTCTGTGAATGTCCCCATTGCCCCTCTCTCTCTCTCTCTCTGTGAATGTCCCCATTACCCCTCTCTCTCCCTCTGTGAATGCCCCATTGCCCCTCTCTCTCTCTCTCTGTGAAAGTCCCCATTGCCCACCTCTCTCTCTCACTGTGAATGTCCCCATTGCCCCCCCCCCTCTCTCTCTCTCTTAAAGTCCCCATTGATCCCCTCTCTCCCTCACTGTGAATGTCCCCATTGCTCCCCTCTCTCCCTCACTGTGAATGTCCCCATTGCCCCTCTCACTCTCTCTCTCTCTGTGAATGTCCCCATTGCCCCTCTCTCTCTCTCTCTGTGAATGGCCCCATTGCCCCTCTCTCTCTCTCTCTCTGTGAATGTCCCATTGCCGTTCTCTCCCTCTCTCCCGCTTTGAATGTCCCCACTGCCTCTCTCTCTCTCTCTCTGTGAATGGCCCCATTGCCCCTCTCTCTCTCTCTCTGTGAATGGCCCCATTGCCCCTCTCTCTCTCTCGCTGTGAATGGCCCCATTGCCCCTCTCTCTCTCTCTCTCTCTCTGTGAATGGCCCCATTGCCCCTCTCTCTCTCTCTCTCTCTGTGAAAGTCCCCATTGCCCCCTCTATCCCTCACTGTGAATGGCCCCATTGCCCCTCTCTCTCTCTCTCTCTGTGAATGTCCCCATTGCCCCCCTCTCTTTCTCTGTGAATGGCCCCATTGCCCCTCTCTCTCACTCTCTCTCTCTCTGAATGTTCCCATTGCCCCTCTCGCTCTCTCTCTCTCTGTGAATGTCCCCATTGCCCCTCTCGCTCTCTCTCTCTCTGTGAATGTCCCCATTGCCCCTCTCTCTCTCTCTCTGTGAATGTCCCCATTGCCCCTCTCGCTCTCTCTCTCTTTCTGTGAATGGCCCCACTGCCCCTCTCTCTCTCTCTCTGTGAATGGTCCCATTGCCTCTCTCTCCCGCTTTGAATGTCCCCACTGCCTCTCTCTCTCTCTGTGAATGGCACCATTGCCCCCCTCTCTCTCTCTCTGTGAATGACCCCATTGCCCCCCCCTCTCTCTCTCTCTGTGAATGGCCCCATTGACCCTCTCTCTCTCTGTGAATGACCCCATTGCCCCTCTCTCTCTCTCTCTCTGTGAATGGCCCCATTGACCCTCTCTCTCTCGTGCTGTGTATATCCCCATTCCCCCCCTCTCTCTTTCTGTGAATGCCCCCATTGCTCCTCTCTCTCTCTCTCTGTGAATGGCCCCATTGCCCCTCTCTCTCTCTGTGAATGGCTCCATTGCCCCTCTCTCTCTATCTCTCTGTGAATGGCCCCACTGCCCCTATCTCTCTCTCTCTGTGAATGGCCCCACTGCCCCTCTCTCTCTCTCCCTCTCTCTGTGAATGGCCCCACTGCCCCCCTCTCTCTCTCTCGCTGTGAATGGTCCCATTGCCTCTCTCTCTCTCTCTGTGAATGGCCCGATTGCCCCTCTCTCTCTCTCTCTCTGTGAATGTCCCCATTGCCCCCCCCTCTCTCTCTCTCTCTCTCACTGTGAATGTCCCCATTGCCTCTCTCTCTCTCTCTGTGAATGTCCCCATTCCCCCCCGTTTCTCTCTCTCTCTCT